>NC_069503.1:209935627-210290127 GCF_027579735.1 Bombina bombina
TTATCATGCCCTGGTTGTTTGTTCATTGTTTTTTTGGGCTAGAAATGTAAAATGTATTAATATATTTGAATAGGTAATGTTCATTTACCATTTTCATTATATTTTCTTTTAATAAAATATTTATTATTTAATATGACAATAAATATCCAATGTTTACTTCTAATTTTAACATATTTATTTTCATATGTTACATTTTCAATGTTAATTTCCATGACTTTTAAAAAGAACAAAAAGAGTACAAAAATGTAACAATTAAATACATTTTTTTCCCATCAAAAATAAGAAAATGTTATAGAAAAAATATCAATTACAGAATGTTTAGATAACATATCTCCGATACAGAAATTCAACCTGTTCGGTAAGCATGTTTAAAGTTGACCTGATTTTTGCACGTTTGATCTTGAAGTTGTCATCAAAGGTAGTCTGTGTGCTTTTGTCTTCAGTATCATCAAATAATAGTAAAACCACATCTGCCAAATCAGTATAAAATATTATTTAAAAAAAAGTTTTTTTAGATATTTTCATTTTAAAAATATAAAAATAGATATTTACCTTCCCTTGTAGTTGTCACTGTATCAACTGTTATATCTACTTGCACAATTTGATCGACCATAACAATAAGTTCTGAGGATTCAACAGCTAAAATACATTTAATAATACCAAATATTTATATGTAGTCATTACATGTTTTTATAGCTATATAATTTATAAACAAACAAAAAAAATACCTTTATCTGTGAAGTTGCTAGTTACTGTGTGAGCATTGTCTGTCAAATTAGCTTCAAATTCTAGAGCAGATCTATTGAAATCTAGTTCTGTGTCTATTTAAAACCAAACAATAGAGTTTATAATTAGATTGCAGTATCAAATTGGTTTATAATGATATATTATTAATTCATTACCATGATCTTGGTCTTGGAGTTCAGCCCCACAATCTTTGTTCCAATGACATTCTGTATGTATGTTATTATCTGTCTGTTGGTAAAAATAAAAAAAATTGGTGTTATATGCATGTAACTAAAAATAACTAATTATATAATTACCTTCTATTTACAATTTTAACACCTCCAACTCTTTTTGGGGAAAGCTCTCGATCCATCAAACTTAAAGGTAGAGGTGGGGAAGAAGCCTCACTCCTTGGAGTTTTAATTAACATGGGTCGTAAGTAACATGGTGGCCATTTGCCCTTCAATGTCTCCTTCATCTGATCTATATACCAAAAAACAAAAAGGCTAAAATTATTATACTGTTATTTGCATGTCACATTTTCACACACAGACGGCCAGATTACGAGTTTTGCGTTAGAAGCTATGCAGTGCTAACGAGCAGTTTTATCTCACCGCTCACTTACCTGCAGTGCTGGAATTACGGGTTTTTACAAACTCGGCATTAAAAGGCAAGAAGTGAGTGTAAAGCAAAATTGTGCTCCTTACTGCACTTCAATACCAGCGCTGCTTAAGTCAGCGGTGAGATGGTCGTACGTGCTTGTGCACAATTTCCCCATAGACATCAAGTGGGAGAGCCGGCTGAGAAAAAGTCTAACACCTGCCAAAAAGCAGCGTAAAACTCAGTAACGTAGCCCCATTGATTCCTATGGGGAAATAAAATTTATGTTTACACCTAACACCCTAACATGAACCCCGAGTCTAAACACCCCTAATCTTACACTTATTAACCCCTAATCTTCCGCCCCCGACATAGTCGCCACCTACATTATATTTTTTAACCCCTAATCTACCACTAAGGACATCGCCGCCACTATAATAAACATATTAACCCCTAAACCGCCGCACTCCCGCCTCGCAAACATTAGTTAAATATTATTAACCCCTAATCTGCTGTCCCTAACATCACCACCACCTCCCTTAATTTATTAACCCCTAATCTGCCGAACCGGACATCGCCGTCACTATAAAAAATATATTAACCCCTAAACCACCGCACTCCCGCATCGCAAACACTAGTTAAATTTTATTAACCCCTAATCTGCCGTCCCTAACATTGTCGACACCTACCTACATTTATTAACCCCTAATCTGCCACCCCCAATGTTGCGGCCACTATATTAAATGTATTAACCCTTAAATCTAAGTCTAAATCTAACCCTAACACCCCCTAACAAATATAATTTAAATAAATCTAAAGAAAATTACTATAATTAACTAAATAATTCCTATTTAAAACTAAATACTTACCTATAAAATAAACCCTAAGCTAGCTACAATATAACTAATAGTTACATTATAGCTAGCTTAGGGTTTATTTTTATTTTACAGGCAAGTTTGTATTTATTTTAACTAGGTACAATAGTTATTAAGTAGTTATTAACTATTTAATAACTACCTAGCTAAAATAAATACAAACTGACCTGTAAAATAAAACCTAACCTAAGTTACACTAACACCTAACACTACACTACAATTAAATAAATTAACTAAATTAAAAACAATTAAATAAATTAAATTAAAGGGACAGTCAACACCAGAATTTTTGTTGTTTAAAAAGAAAGATAATCCCTTTATTACCCATTCCCCAGTTTTGCATAACCAACACAGTTATAATAATACACGTTTTACCTCTGTAATTATCTTGTATCTAAGCTTCTGCTGACTGCCCCCTTATTTCAGTTCTTTTGACAGGCATGCGGTTTAGCCAATCAGTGCTCAGTCCTAGGTCGCTTTACGTGCATGAGCTCAATGTTATCTATATGAAACATGTGAACTAATGCCCTCTAGTGGTCAAAATGTATTCAGATTAGAGGCAGTCTTCAAGGTTTAAGAAATTAGCATATGAACCTCCTAGTTTTAGCTTTCAACTAAGAATACAAAGAGAACAAAGCAAAATTGGTGATAAAAGTAAATTGGGAAGTTGTTTAAAATTGCATGCCCTATTTAAAACATGAAAGTTTTTTTTGGACTTGACTGTCCCTTTAAATTAGCTAAATCACAAAAAACACTAAATTACAGAAAATAAAAAACAAATTACAGATCTTTAAACTAATTACACCGAATCGAATAGCCCTATAAAAAAAAAAAAAAAAAAAAAAAGCCAAAACTGAACTATCAATAGCCCTTAAAAGGGCCTTTTGCGGGGCAGTTAGCTCTATTGCAGGCCCAAACCCTAACCTAAAAATAAAACCCACCCAATACACCCTTAAAAAAACCTAACACTAACCCCCTGAAGATCGACTTACTGTTCTGAAGACCGGACATCCATCCTCAAGGAAACAGCAGAAGTCTTCATCCAACTGGGCCGAAGTCCTCAACGAAGCCGGGAGAAGTCTTCATCCAAGCTGGGTGAAGTGGTCCTCCAGACGGGCAGAAGTCTTCATCCAGACGGCATCTTCTATCTTCATCCATCCGACGCGGAGCGGTCCATCTTCACGACTTCCGACGCGGAGCATCCTCTTCATCTGGAGTCTTCATACTGAATGAAGGTACCTTTAAGTGACGTCATCCAAGATGGTGTCCCTTAGATTCCAATTGGCTGATAGAATTCTATCAGCCAATCGGAATTAAGGTAGAAAAAATCCTATTGGCTGATGCAATCAGCCAATAGGATTGAAGTTCAATCCTATTGGCTGAGCCAATAGGATTGAGCTTGCATTCTTAGTTGAGCTCGCATGGCTTAGTATTGTTTTAATAGTGCCTACCAGCAACTACTGAGAATCTGAGCTTGTAGTTTAAAAGTGGAATCTTTCTTTGGGAAACTGCAGTTTTTCATCAGCTTAAGTGGATTCAGCAACTCTCTTAAGGTAACTGTCCCTTTATGATGCAGTCCCTCAGTCACAGTTAATGTCATCACCAAGGCCTGGTGACAGTTGGAGTTGTTTGCACCAGATGTAAGCAGGAGAAAGACTATAATCAAGTTTCTGAGCAAAAGGACCTGATTTTAAAGAAAACACAGAGCTCTGAGAGTTGAAGAAACAGAATCCAAAGAGTGGACATACTATCAGCAACACTTCTCAGCACTATCTTCCACTGTTATCCTGAAGGACTCTCCATGCACTGTGCGGAATTTACCTCATACGATTGAGGTTAAGGAGTGTAAGTAGATTCCCAAAGGGATCCGTTGTTTTACGCTGTCAATTTATCCAACTTTTGCTACTTTTTATAGGACTTTGTGGACTATATTTACTACGAACATTGTTAGTGACTAGTATCATTACTGATTTTACAAGAACCTGAATGGATTGTTAATTTATTTATTTTATTAACGCCGCACTTGACTAGAATAGTGTTACTTTTTAGTTTCAATTCTAAATTGTATCATTACTATATTACACTACTAGTAATATTACGGTTTAGACATTGTACTTTGCTTCTGTACAGTATTTATTTTTACAGGCTTATTTATCTATTTTCATAGGCATATCTCTTATCATAGGCTCATTAATCTTATATTTATATTTATATTTATTTGATATTGCTTCTCTAATTTTGACATAAAGATTGTTTACACAGGTATTCTATTCCCAAAATATGGGGCATCAATTTATGATATAGTATTTGCGCCACTTGGTTATCAACCCCCCTTTTTTTCTAATAACTAGCTCTATCAGGTAATTAGTCGACAGGGATACTAATTACTTTGATAAGTTTTCCAGGGCTGCAATTTCACATTACAATATATATTTTTTTATAGGAGTCCCCAGCGCCGCTTCTACACCCATCTTTTCTACCATATATATATATATATGTTGAAAAATATATATACCTGTATGTAAAAAACAATATAGAATATATATATATTATTTATTGAAATATATATATTTTGATATATATATATATATATATATAAATATATATATATATATAAATATATATATATATAATTATATTTACATATATATATATATATATATATATATATATATATATATATATATATATATATATATACAGGGAGTGCAGAATTATTAGGCAAGTTGTATTTTTGAGGATTAATTTTATTATTGAACAACAACCATGTTCTCAATGAACCCAAAAAACTCATTAATATCAAAGCTGAATAGTTTTGGAAGTAGTTTTTAGTTTGTTTTTAGTTATAGCTATTTTAGGGGGATATCTGTGTGTGCAGGTGACTATTACTGTGCATAATTATTAGGCAACTTAACAAAAAACAAATATATACCCATTTCAATTATTTATTTTTACCAGTGAAACCAATATAACATCTCAACATTCACAAATATACATTTCTGACATTCAAAAACAAAACAAAAACAAATCAGTGACCAATATAGCCACCTTTCTTTGCAAGGACACTCAAAAGCCTGCCATCCATGGATTCTGTCAGTGTTTTGATCTGTTCACCATCAACATTGCGTGCAGCAGCAACCACAGCCTCCCAGACACTGTTCAGAGAGGTGTACTGTTTTCCCTCCTTGTAAATCTCACATTTGATGATGGACCACAGGTTCTCAATGGGGTTCAGATCAGGTGAACAAGGAGGCCATGTCATTAGATTTTCTTCTTTTATACCCTTTCTTGCCAGCCACGCTGTGGAGTACTTGGACGCGTGTGATGGAGCATTGTCCTGCATGAAAATCATGTTTTTCTTGAAGGATGCAGACTTCTTCCTGTACTACTGCTTGAAGAAGGTGTCTTCCAGAAACTGGCAGTAGGACTGGGAGTTGAGCTTGACTCCATCCTCAACCCAAAAAGGCCCCACAAGCTCATCTTTGATGATACCAGCCCAAACCAGTACTCCACCTTCACCTTGCTGGCGTCTGAGTCGGACTGGAGCTCTCTGCCCTTTACAAATCCAGCCACGGGCCCATCCATCTGGCCCATCAAGACTCACTCTCATTTCATCAGTCCATAAAACCTTATAAAAATCAGTCTTGAGATATTTCTTGGCCCAGTCTTGACGTTTCAGCTTGTGTGTCTTGTTCAGTGGTGGTCGTCTTTCAGCCTTTCTTACCTTGGCCATGTCTCTGAGTATTGCACACCTTGTGCTTTTGGGCACTCCAGTGATGTTGCAGCTCTGAAATATGGCCAAACTGGTGGCAAGTGGCATCTTGGCAGCTGCACGCTTGACTTTTCTCAGTTCATGGGCAGTTATTTTGTGCCTTGGTTTTTCCACACGCTTCTTGTGACCCTGTTAACTATTTTGAATGAAACGCTTGATTGTTCGATGATCACGCTTCAGAAGCTTTGCAATTTTAAGAGTGCTGCATCCCTCTGCAAGATATCTCACTATTTTTTACTTTTCTGAGCCTGTCAAGTCCTTCTTTTGACCCATTTTGCCAAAGGAAAGGAAGTTGCCTAATAATTATGCACACCTGATATAGGGTGTTGATGTCATTAGACCACACCCCTTCTCATTACAGAGATGCACATCACCTAATATGCTTAATTGGTAGTAGGCTTTCGAGCCTATACAGCTTGGAGTAAGACAACATGCATAAAGAGGATGATGTGGTCAAAATACTCATTTGCCTAATAATTCTGCACTCCCTGTATATATATATATATATATATATATATATATATATATATATATATATATATATATTTATATTAGAGAGAGAGAGTGATTGAATTACATAAAAATGTAACATCAAGTTCAAGGGACATTAAAACCACAATGTTGATTTCAAAATTGTTTTTAAAAAGAGGTTATTGAAATTAATAATAACATAGCTGCTACAGAACATGTTTAGAAGATGTTAAGTGCATATAATGATATAAAATATTGAATAAATTTAAACCATGTAATTATAATACTAGTGTCCCTGTAAAGGGACACTAGCCACTGATTGTTAATTCATACTACAGATAGAGCATTTAATTTGAATTCAACTTTAAAATGTAATCCTATTATACTTTTTCCTTGATTATCTTGATAACTTTATTTGAATAAAGATATCAATAAATATTTTAAAAATTTATAATAGTATTAAAATTAAAATTTGATTAACATTGCTTAAGACAATTTTGGGGTATAGTATTCCATGTAGCTATAATAATATATTTTAAAGGGACAATGAAAAAAAAAGTTTTATATCTTTATTGAAATAGAGCATTCAATGTTATTCAAATTTATAATTTACTACTATTATCTATTTCTCTTAGTTATCTTGAAAAATGTATTTTTAAAGATGGAATATAAATGTTTTCAATAAGCCCATTTTATGTCCAGCACCATGGATAGCGTTTGCTTATTGTTGGCTTACATCTAACCACAAATAAGTAACCATAACACATGTTCTACAAAAAAAATGGCCCGAGTCCTATACATCACAATTTGGCAGTTTAAATAAAAATAGCTAAAGAAACAAGGAGAATATATTAAAGGAGAATATTATAAAATAGATTCCATTTTAATGCTGTATCCAAATCATGAAAGAATAGATTTTAATTGATTCTATCATGACGCTATAAAAATACTTACATGTCCGCAGCAGTCTTTTAATGGAGTGGTAAAACTCTGGCTCCCTCCTTTATAAATCGCAATATTTTCTAAGGAATTGATGTTAGTTTTATATTAGATACTCTATACATTCTATGTAACATCTCGTAAATAATCTTATCCCTAGAATCTTGCTTCAAAGCAAGAACTCCACCAATTTTTTTTGGAAAATATCTATCCATACCGTATACTAAAATTAGTAGTTCACCAGCTGTAAATGGCTCTGGTAGAGACATGTTTGACGCCGATTGTAAATAAATTGTTATGTGTCGCCAAATCACATTCTCGCGCAATTAACGTGTTTTCTTTTTTTTATCAGAGAATTTGTTGTTTCTTCTTATAAATAATTTTTTTTTTTGGTTGATTCTCACACTACATCTATTTTGTTAAGTACACTCAATTTTAAAAGTTAATAATCCAGTTATCACTAATAATATTTATTAGATGTTTTTTTATATATTTTACATCATGTTATCTGATGAGATGTAGAATGTTTAGGTAATAGACATTATTAAAAACAAAAATAAAACATTTCTTAATTCATTATGGACCACAAGTGAAATTAACACCTTCTGTTCTAGTGTTCTAATCCATTGATTATTATCAAGTATGATATACAATATTACTAATGTGTGGGTGAATCAAAATAGTTAAGCATTACAAAGTGTATATATAGTTTGTTTTGTAACAATATTTACATTTAGAAAAATATTATTGTTTTTATTTAAAATAATAAAAAAATAATAATAGAATTTTTATTTTATTGAACATTGAAAGAAAAAAAAGATTTTAATAATTAATACAATAGTCAATCATCAAAATAATTATCTGCAACCCTGACCCTAGTTGCAATACCACGTCTGTTGGGAAGTTCAAGACAAATGTCTTCAGGAAATTCTTTGATGCGTATTGGTGTCTCATCTTCAATTTCACATCCTCTCCTGATGGCAATGTTATGCAGTATACAGCACACCAAGATAATTTGTGTCACTTTCTCTGGCTAACGCTGCTTTTTTTCCCAGCGCACCCTTAAGACAATGCTGGTATTTAGAGCTGTCTGAGTGGCTGCGTTAGGCTCAGAAAAGGGAGTGTTGAGCATAATTTAGCTCCACTTCAACCCTCAATACCAGCGTTGCTTACGGTAGCGGTGAGCTGGCAAAACATGCTCGTGCACGATATCCCCATAGGAAACAATGGGGCTGAGCTGGCCGAAAAAAAACCCTAACACCTGCAAAAAAGTAGCGTTCAGCTCCTAACGCAGCCCCATTGTTTCCTATAGGGAAACACTCTCTAAGTCTACACCTAACACACTAACATGAACCCCGAGTCTAAACACCCCTAACTTTACACTTATTAACCCCTAATCTGCTGGCCCCTCTATCGCTGACACCTACATTATATTATTAACCCCTAATCTGCCCTACCCCAACGTTGCCGCAACCTAACTACAAGTATTAACCCCCGGACCTCGCCGTTACTATAATAAATGTATTAACCCCTAAACCGCCGCACTCCCGCCTCGCAAACACTAGAATAAATTGTATTAACCGCTAATCTGCCCTCCCTAACATCGCCGCCACCTACCTACAATTATTAACCCCTAATCTCCCGCCCACAACGTCGCCGCTACTATAATAAATGTATTAACCCCTAAATCTAAGTATAACCCTAACTCTAACACCCCCCTAACATAAATATAATTTAAATTAAACTAAATAATATTCCTATAATTAAATAAATTAATCCTATTTAAAACTAAATACTTACCTAGAAAATACACCCTAATATAGCTACAATATAAATAATAATTACATTGTATCTTTTTTAGGATTTATATTTATTTTACAGGCAACTTTGCATTTATTTTAACTAGGTAAAATAGCTATTAAATAGTTATTAACTATTTAATAGCTACCTAGTTAAAATAATTACAAAATTACATGTAAAATAAATCCTAACCTAAGTTACAATTAAACCTAACACTACACTATCATTAAATTAATTAAATAAATTACCTACAATTAGCTAAACTAAAATACAATTAAATAAACTAATCGATAATACAAAAAAAATAAACACTAAATTACTAATAAAAAAATATTACAAGAATTTTAATCTAATTACACCTAATCTAAGCCCCCTAATAAAATAAAAAAAGCCCCCCAAAATAATAAAATTCCCTACCCTATTCTAAATTACAAAAGTAATCAGCTCTTTTACCAGCCCTTAAAAGGGCTTTTTGTGGGGCGTTGCCCCAAAGTAATCAGCTCTTTTACCTCTAAAAGAAAATACAATAACCCCAACAATATAACCCACCACCCACATACCCCTATTCTAACCCACCCAAACCGCCCTAATTTTGTAATTATTTTAACGAGGTAGCTATTAAATAGTTAATAACTATTTAATAGCTATTATACCTAGTTAAAATAAATACAAAGTTGCCTGTAAAATAAATATAAATCCTAAAATAGTCATACAATGTAATTATTATTTATATTGTAGCTATATTAGGGTTTATTTTCTAGGTAAGTATTTAGTCTTAAATAGGATTAATTTATTTAATTATAGGAATATTATTTTGTTTAATTTAAATTATATTTATGTTAGGGGGGTGTTAGGGTTAGGGTTAGACACAGTCCAGGTGGTACAGCACAGAGATAAGAGGGTGGTGCAGGCTGAAGGGGTACCACACAAAAACCCTTAAACTTGTAAAATAGTCCAAAGAACACAGCAGCACTCACCACTTATGCAAAAAGTTCCATCTTTATTAGGCTATTCAAAGAAGAAAAGAACACGTTTCGGACCTCTAGTCCTTAGTCATGTCAATACATAAATGCAGGTAACACACCTTGATATAGGGATGGGGGTTAAGAAACCACACCTACTAATTAACAATTTAACTGTGAATACACAAATATTCCTACAGTGTAACCTGTCCTGAAAGAGGATGTGCCATCTAGTGATAGATATACAATAATACATGTTAAAAATAACTGTTGCACATTGTTGCAAAAAATAGCAACATTACAGAGTATTGGATACAGAAATGAATCTTATAAAATTTAAAGAAAACGTTTAAAGAAAAACAGGTAGATCATATTCTTTATTCATACCAATAGGGGCCATGGTTTCCAATTTATTAATCCAAAATACCTCCTTCTGTTTTAGAAAAAGCTCTCTATTGCCTCCCCTTCTTGGTAAACTAATGTGGTCAATTATTTGAAACCTAAGTTGACATACCCTGTGGCCTGCCTGAATAAAGTGTTCTGCTACTGGATTTTTTATTTTACCATTTCTAATATCAGACCTATGTTCACATATTCTCTCACGGACCATCCTAGTGGTCTCTCCGATATAACTCCGCCCACATGGGCATTTAATCATGTAGATGGCAAAAGTAGTGTTACATGTAAATAGACCCCTGATGTTATATTTCTTGCCTGTGCGTGGATGATAGAAAAATTTACCCTTTACCATACTATTGCAACTAGCACAGCCTAAACATGGATAACACCCCATATTTTTATCTGAAATATAACTCTGCACTTTAGTTTTAGAAGTACCTATATCTGCCTTAATTAACCTATCTTTAAGGTTCTTACTTCTCTTATAGGCCGGCATAAAGCCTGACTGAAACTCAGTCACATGAGGATTACATTGGCTCAATATATGCCAGTGTCTCCTAAGAATAGAGTTAATATTGCTGCTTAATGAATTGAATTTTGTAACAAAAACAACACGATTCTGCTTCATCTTGACTTTAGGTTTTGTTGTCTCAAGCAAACTGTTACGTGACACTGTTGCCACTTCATCAATCTCTTTGTTAACTAAATCAGTGGGGTAACCCCTCACTTTAAATTTATCACCCATCTGGTTCAACCTCTGTCTAACCAGTTTGTCATCTGAGACAATTCTCCTTACTCTTAGGAGTTGACTCCGAGGTAATGACCTCTTAAGAGATTCAGGGTGAAAACTATCAAAGTGAAGTAGACTATTTTTATCAGTAGATTTAGTAAACAGATCTGTTTCAAAACTGTTGCCTAATTTATAGACTTTAGTGTCAAGAAACTCAATACGTTCCTCACTGTGCTTTAGTGTAAATTTAATGTGTGTAGTTGCACTATTCAACTGATTGACAAAGTCCCATAGGGATCCAATGTCGCCCTACCACACTCCAAATATATCGTCTATGTAGCGCCACCAAGAGGCGTCACATAGAATGAAGAGATTGTTCTCAAAAACAAATCTCTCCTCAAAGATGTTCATAAATATATTTGTGTATGTTGGGGCGACATTGGATCCCATGTCCGTACCCTGTCTCTGAATATAAAATGAATCTTGAAATAAAAAATAATTACATCTAAGCACAATTTCAAGAAGTTCCAGAACAAAATCTATTTGACAACTATTAAACATGCTGAATTGCTGCAAAACTTTTTTTACTGCTCCTATATCAGATCCATGTGTTATGGAAGTGTATAGGCTTGATACATCTAGAGTATATAGAATACTTTTCTCAGTTGCAATGTTTAATTCATTTAATTTAACCAGAAAATTGCTCGTATCTTTAATATAAGAGCTAGATAATTCTACAAAAGGTCTTAAAATGTGATCAAGATAGATAGAGATATTAGAGCATACCAAATTCATGCTAGAGATAATAGGACGACCCGGAGGGGCCTGTAAATTTTTATGAACCTTGGGTAAGGTATATAGTACAGGTGTTTGTGCATATTCACGAGATAGGAACATAATTTCCTTTTTACCAATGATGCCATTTTTAAAGGCAAACAGAACCTTTTTGTTGATTTCCTTTTCTATGTTAAAAATAGGATTATATGGTAAACATTGGTAAACCTCGTTATCAGATAATTGGGACTTAATTTCTTTCACATAGTAATCTTTATCAAGAAGGACTGTTGCTCCTCCCTTGTCTGCAGATTTCAAAACGACATTTTTGTTCATTTGTAAAGATTTTAAAGCTTTTATAGACCCATTATCTAAATGACCCTTATTATGACCATAAGGATCTGCATATTTGTTAGCCTTTATCTTTTTTTGTACCTTATGTTGTAAGTTTTTAATATCATCTAATACCAGCTTTGAAAAAATATCAATACTGTGATCATAATTTGATGGCATATATTTGCTTTTAACCTTAAGACCCAGATTTTTAAGATGTAACTCACTCAAATTTACTGCACAATTATCTGATATATCAACATAACAATCATTGGAAAACATAGATCTCAATTTCAGTGATCTAAAAAATTTGAATAAATCTTTCTCTATTTCAAAAAAATCACATTTAGAGAAAGGGCAAAAAGAAAGTCCGCATTGTAATAATGATGATTCAGTCTCTGTAATCTGTACCTGTGATAAATTTAAAACTAGTGATTCACCCTTGTTCCCCATCTGTTCGGTTAGGGTTAGACTTAGGTTTAGGGGTTAATACATTTATTATAGCAGCGACAACGTTGCGGGCGGGAGATTAGGGGTTAATAATTGTAGGTAGGTGACGGCGATGTTAGGGAGGGCAGATTAGGGGTTAATAAAATTTATTCTAGTGTTTGCGAGGCGGGAGTGTGGCGGTTTAGAGGTTAATACATTTATTATAGTGGCGGCGAGGTCTGGTAGGCAGTTTAGGGGTTAATAAGTGTAGGTAGGTAGCGGCGACATTGGGGGGGAAGATTAGGGGGTAATAAATATAATATAGGTGTCGGCAATGTTAGGGGCAGCAGATTAGGGGTTCATAGGGATAATGTAGGTGGCGGCGGTGTCCGGTCGGCAGATTAGGGGGTTAAATTTTTTTATTAGAGGGTTGGCGATGTGGGGGGGCTCGGTTTAGGGGTACATAGGTAGTTTATGGGTGTTAGTGTACTTTATAGCACAGTAGTTAGGAGCTTTATATTCCGGCGTTAGCCCATAAAGCTCTTAACTACTGACTTTTTTTTGCGGCTGGAGTCTTGTCGGTAGAGGGTCTACCGTTCAGTTCTTCCAAGATTCTAAATACCAGCGTTAGGCAAATCCCATAGAAAAGATAGGATACACAATTGACGTAAGGGGATCTGCGGTAGCCTGGAGTCGCAGGAAGGAAGGGAGTGGTAGACCCTTTCCTAGCTGACTCTAAATACCAGCGGGCGGCCAAAAGCAGCTTTAGGACCCCTTAATGCTGCTTTTGACGGCTAACGCCAAACTCTAAATCTAGCCATAAATGTCCTCTCAATTAAGCCTCTTGTGCTTTTATGAGACTCATTAAATCTGATTTGTTGTCTTCCTTGAGGATTCTGATATGGAGTAAGTAACCATTCAGACAATTTGTATCCGGCATCCCCTGGAAGAATAAAATAAAAAACATAAAATTAATAATTTTGTTGAAGTGTCATCTTTAAGTATTGATGGAAGGTTTATATATCAGGTGGGCATGACTAGAAGCTGTGAACAAAGTTGGAAGAAACAATGATAATAGTGAGGGAGTTAAATGCTCCTGGCAGCTTAGCTATGTAATTAATTAATTTTTATTATTTTGGACAATTATTTACAAATACTTTCCAGCAATGTTAACAAATTTTATTTATGCAAAATATGCAAATTATATAAAATGAATGAGCTATTTTGGGATATGCACAAATCTCAACCTGTTTTATGGCACTTTAAATTACAATTTTAAGTTAAATTTGCGTCAAAGTAGACAAATTACTTATTTTAAAAACAACATTTTGACACAATTTAGCTTACCTAACAACCATCCCTCAGGCATATCTCCATTCTCACATTTACGGTACATCCAGTTTCACGAAGGATGTATGAGTCATGACAAGACCCAGGGAAATTGAATTGTACACTTATAGTTTTCCTATTGTGGTCACACACCATCTGGACATTTAAAGAGTGATAATATTTTCTGTTCCTAAACACCTCTTCATGGTAACGTGATGGTCTGACAGCAATATGAGTATAGTCAATTGCACCAAGGACATTTGGCATCCCTGCCATCCTGTAGAAATTGGCCTTGACTGATTGCCACTCTTCCTGGGTAGATGGGAGACAGACGTAACATGGAAATACAACCATCAATTCATCAATTATCTTCGAAAGATTCCTTAAAAAAGCAGACTGACTCATTCCGATGATGACGCTTGAAACCGATTGAAAAGAACCAGTAGCAAAAAAATGTGATGCCGCCAACAACTTCAGTAGTCCAGAATGGCCCATGATCGCACCGTCATTGGCTCCAGAAAATTTTGTTATAAAGAATAATAATGAATTCTCTATCTAGTCGAAATCGTTGCACAATTTGTCAGAAAGCTCTTCTTCTCCTTCTTCTGTCAGCATCCACAGGAGCTTCTTGAATTTGCCTTTGACTTCTAATTTGGATGTATCGAACATGAACAAGTGCATAAGTGACTCCATCACTGACGACAAATAAGTAAGTAATACACTTCCGCAATATAGATTAAGCTATACTTTGGCGTCAGGTTCAAATCTACTATTAGTTTGTATTGTGCACGCCACCTAAATAGTGGCGAGCATATTTGCATGAATACGATACGTAAAATGTTACAAGCGGATAAGTTGATTGTTTAGTAATTATGACTAATTGAGAGTTATTTGGCGAGCGAGGTCTTTTTAGTAAGATCAAGTAGTAGTGAACAGGTACGCTCACAAGTAAAAAACAGTGGATTTCAGAGAACAATAGAGTGGCACAGAAATAGGGACTCTAAGGCTTGGATTCCAATAGATTCACATATACTTCACTCCCCCTCCCCGGGAGCTTTATGTTGGATAGCAGGGCAGAATCGACCCCCATGGTTGAAGGCATACCCGCATTTACACCATGTGTTCAAATTATGGGACACTTTGATAAAGAGATTCCCAGGAATATCAACACTCAGATCCCCCATGTCCCCAATTTCCCTGAATGCTGAGCTATTAGGGGGGGGGGTAATGTTTGACAGGAATAACCTGAATAATTGGGTGATGGGTTACATGGTTCCCCTATTTAATTTACTCAGTGAGGGCAAACTCAAAAACAGGTCAGACCTTACAGACATCCTAGGTGGAGTTTTTGTTAGGTGGCTAAAATATAACCAAGTTCACCATTTTCTCCATACCCACCCTCTCAAACAGTCACTTACAAGAAATCTCACACCCTTCAAACAGACATGCACTATGACAAGTTCAGCACATCACACCTTATCGTGGGCTAAGAGACTCCTAGTTAATGCACATAGCTCGAAACTTCCTGATTATGTAGAACGCTGGCATAGGGAATTGAATAAGACTCACAGAAGCAGAGTGGGTTAAAAATTTTAATAACACAAGAAAATCATCATCCCAAGCTAGATTTTTAGAGACAAATTACAAACTCCTGACTAAGTGGTACTTGACACCTACCAGACTTAATCCATTTTCCCTGCCTCGTCGGACCTTTGTTGGAGGGGTTGTGGGGAAAGGGGGATGATGACACACATATGGTGGGCATGTCCTAAATTGTCACCTTTTTGGGAGGGCATACAGAATATCCTACAAGTCATAATGGGGCGGGGGGATTCCTATCAGCTAGACCCGACAACGGCCCTACTGAAAATGTTACCTAAATGTAAATGTAAATTAAGAACACGACTAATTCAGTTGGCATTGAATTCTGCTAGATCCTTAGTCGCTAGGCTCTGGAAATCTCAAATCTGTCCGACCCTAAAGGACTGGCACTCTTACATCACAGATACCTTGAGAATGGAAGAATACGGTTTCTTTAAATCAAATAGGTTAGGATTCTTCCATGATTTAAAATTCATCTGGGATGAAATCCAAAATGATCTGAAGATAGAAGGGGGGAGCTTTACACAAGTTACAGGAGTGACCTAGGAGGAATGACAGGCCTGATACTCTAATAATGACCTCTTTAGCTTAGCACTTCTCTCAAAGGTTGATAGTTAAATACAAAGTCGAGGGATACCACTACATGTGTAGAATATATACAAAGTGATCTTAAATTAAGAAATTTCGGCATAGTTTTGTTGTTGTTTGAGTTATGTTTTGTACACTGGTGTCATTGTCAATCACCATGCATTTATATGGAGTGGGGCTACTATTTTCAAATGGACTTATCACGGACAGTCTAGCTCTATTATTTCATTTTACTATACAGGAGTTTGTTCTCCTTTCTTTTGGAGACTGATGGTTTCTCCATCTTTTGTTTCTGTTTAAACTTTTGTATCAACAATGACATCCTTTTGTACCATGCTGCTAAATAATGATAATAAAAAAAACAAAAACAGTGGATTTATGCATGTTTGACTGCTTAATACATGTGAATTGTGATCCGTGCATGGATAAAGACCCGAGATTGGACATAGAGAAAAAAAGAGAGAGTGATATATTGTGAGATAGAGAAATTAAATTGAAGAAAGGGCTGAGAGAGATAAATAGAGAGAGATAGAGAAAGAAATTTGAAGAAAGAGGTGAGAGAGAGAAAAAAATAGAGAAAGAAAATTGAAGAAAAAGAGAGATAGAAAAAAAGAGAGTGATATATTGTGAGAGAGAGAGTAAGAGAGAGAATTTTGAAGAAAGAAAATTGAACAAAGAGGTGACAGCGAGAAATTGAGATAAAGAAAATTGAAGAAATAGATAGAAAAAAAGATATAGTGATACATTGTGAGAGAGAGAATGAAATTTGAAGAAAGGGATGAGATAAAGATAAATAGAGAGAGAGAGATAAAAAGTATGAATGAAAATAGAAGAGAGAGATAGAGATAAAAGAGAGAAGTATATGTTGAGAGAGAGAGCGAAAAAGAGAAATAGAGAAAGAAAAATGAAGAAAGAGATGAGAGAGAGAGAGAAAGCATACTGAAGAAAGAGATGAGAGAGAGAGAGAAAAAGAGAGAGAGAAAGCATACTGAAGAAAGAGATGAGAGAGAGAAAGCAAACTATAGAAAGAGATGAGAGAGAGAGAAAATGTGAGAAAGAAAATTGAAGAGAAATAGAGAAATAGAGAAAAAAGAGAGAGCAATATATTGTGAGAGAGAGAGAGAAAGAAAATTCAAGAGAAATAGAGAAATAGAGAAAAAAGAGAGAGCAATATATTGTGAGAGAGAGAGAAAGAAAATTGAAGAATGAGATGAGAGAAAGATAAATAGAGAGAGAGAAATTATAAGAAAGAGGTAAGAGAGATACAAAGAGAGAATGAAAATAGAAGAAAGAGAGGGATAGAGAAAAAAGAGAGCGATATATTGTGAGAGAAAGAAAATTGAAGAAAGAGATGAAAGATAAATATAGAGAGAGAAATTATAAGAAAGAGGTAAGAGAGATACAAAGAGAGAATGAAAATAGAAGAAAGAGAGTGATAGAGAAAAATAAGAGAATGATATATTGAGAGAGAGCCTGAAGGCTCACATGGAAACAGGGGCATCAAGTTCCATACCGAGCTTGATAAATCGGCCCCATAGAGAGAGACAGAGGGGAGGAGAGATAGATATTGATATAGATAGATTTTGGATGGTAATTGGTGGCTGCACACTTTAGTATATAGAAAACAAACATATAAGAAATGATAAACATAGAGAAATAGAGAGATAAAGAGAATGAAATAGAGATATATCATTGAGAAATATGGTTTGAGAGAGACTGAGATAAAAATTGAAAGATAGATAGATAGACAGATAAAGAAAGAGATATTAATTACAGAAATAGAAAGTGAGATACAGATAGATAAAAAAAAAAGAGAGATCATATAAGGAGAGGAAAATATCAGTTGTTATAAATAAATAATAATAATCTCATAAAATTTTACATAATTCTTTTTCATACACTTTTAATAAAATAATATTTTCTTAAAAATATCTTAGAAAAGATAATAGCATTGAATTATATTTATTTTTTAATTAAAAGGTATCCAGAGTTATTAGATACACAGACAAAAATATTTTTTTTTCTAGAGATTGGTGATTACAAACAAGCTTCCAACTCCTATATCTGGAGTGCTGCATCTGATGTCTGGGAAGGTATCAGCAGAAGACAGACTGTGACTTGCAGTTGAAGTGGATCTAATGTATGGTCCACTACTTGTAGAAGGCCTTGCACTCGAGGTAGATGTGATAGGCCCAGAAATTTAGGAAGTGGCATGCAGATCAGATGACCTTCTGACCATCTCTTCTTGTGGTGGTGCTGTTATTAAATAATAAATAAAAAAACGTAATTAAAATTTTAAAAATTAAAATAATATTAACATACATATATAGATTACATAATATATATATATAATATATATATATATATATATATATATATATATATAAAAATTGAACTTTATGATTGTAATCATAATAAACAGCATTTACTTTCTTATGCATTAAAATCTTTGCTTATGTTGTTTAAATAATTTATCGATATTGAAATAAGATCTACATTAGCACATGATTCGATTTTGTGACCTAATAAATTGCATTCTTATGGATGGAATCCATTTTAAAAATAAGTGTGTCATTACTGTATTCCACACAAACACAACTATCTTCTTTGTAAAAATACATTAATATGAAACTTAATTTTTTTTATTTAACCTTTTATTTTCAAAATATATATGCTAAACAAACAAAAAAAAAGGTTATTTTGCATATAAAGAGAATATTCTAAAAATATACAGGTCAAACTGGTAAAAAATAAAAAGATTAATTTCATACATAATGGTTGTAGTAATACATTTACCTCTTATGTCGGTGTCACAGTTTTCGGCGACTCCGAAGGTAACCTCTGGACCCAGCTGCTGTATTAATTTTTCCTCAAAATTGGTTAGATCAGCTACATAGGCTGGGCCTCCACCAGTACCCTTTGCATAATTCTTCTGTTTGGCGAAGTGTTTAATATTGTTGGAACGCTTTTTAATTAGGTCAATGTCCTTTTTTCAATGACCCTGGGCACTTACAGCATCGCTGATTTTTTTTCCAAATCAGCTTCTTGCGACAGACATGTAGGTGTCTGCCTCATGCGACAGGATCATGTCAACAAGGACAAAATTCTGCTGATGTGAAAATTGATTGGCTTTTGCAGGCTGAGAATCAGGTGCAGAAGAAGCCATGTTATAAGGAGTAAATCGATTACACCTTGTAGGCCACGTGGGACAAAAATATTAGTTTATACTTTGCCAGACAGTTTAGTACATTGGAAAAATTGTGGCGAGGAGGCATCACATTTATCAATCATTCACAACAGCTCACGATGGATTAGACGCTACATTTTAAGAGGTGTTTTTTAGTACATATGAGTACCAGGCTTCATTTTGCTCACAGCGAGCAAAAGCAAGTTTATAAGATTGTCAACCAGCGAGACAATTGACACTTTAGTACATGGAGCCCAATACCTTGGTTTGTTCTGTCACACAATCCACTTTTAGTGCCATTCTAACTTTCCCATGGCTAAACATATGGCGTGCAAAGAATACTGCAAAACAGAGTGTGAGAGGATGAATGAGGAAGTGCAGAAAAAATTTGGTACGGAAAGCCCAATGGGTAAGCATCAAAAGGTTAGAGTGCTGGAAAAAGCTAGTGGATGATTATTATCACATGCTTTAAAAAATGTATTCTTTGAAATCCTCTAGTTTTTCTTGTATGTAATGTTAGAAACAATGGTGAACAAATTTCATTAAGTATGTATTTTTTTAACGAATATTATAAAGAACGGAAAAGCTGTACGAATGAAATAGGGCTGAAAGAACCTTGAGGAAAATCCAAAACAATTTTTTTTAAACAATTGCTGGTATCCTTCACGGCTGCATAATCTGTGTGTGTATATATATATATATATATATATATATATATATATATATATATATATATATATTATATATATATACAGGGAGTGCAGAATTATTAGGCAAATGAGTATTTTGACCACATCATCCTCTTTATGCATGTTGTCTTACTCCAAGCTGTATAGGCTCGAAAGCCTACTACCAATTAAGCATATTAGGTGATGTGCATCTCTGTAATGAGAAGGGGTGTGGTCTAATGACATCAACACCCTATATCAGGTGTGCATAATTATTAGGCAACTTCCTTTCCTTTGGCAAAATGCGTCAAAAGAAGGACTTGACAGGCTCAGAAAAGTCAAAAATAGTGAGATATCTTGCAGAGGGATGCAGCACTCTTAAAATTGCAAAGCTTCTGAAGCGTGATCATCGAACAATCAAGCGTTTCATTCAAAATAGTCAACAGGGTCGCAAGAAGCGTGTGGAAAACCCAAGGCGCAAAATAACTGCCCATGAACTGAGAAAAGTCAAGCGTGCAGCTGCCAAGATGCCACTTGCCACCAGTTTGGCCATATTTCAGAGCTGCAACATCACTGGAGTGCCCAAAAGCACAAGGTGTGCAATACTCAGAGACATGGCCAAGGTAAGAAAGGCTGAAAGACGACCACCACTAAACAAGACACACAAGCTGAAACGTCAAGACTGGGCCAAGAAATATCTCAAGACTGATTTTTCTAAGGTTTTATGGACTGATGAAATGAGAGTGAGTCTTGATGGGCCAGATGGATGGGCCCGTGGCTGGATTGGTAAAGGGCAGAGAGCTCCAGTCCGACTCAGACGCCAGCAAGGTGGAGGTGGAGTACTGGTTTGGGCTGGTATCATCAAAGATGAGCTTGTGGGGCCTTTTCGGGTTGAGGATGGAGTCAAGCTCAACTCCCAGTCCTACTGCCAGTTTCTAGAAGACACCTTCTTCAAGCAGTGGTACAGGAAGAAGTCTGCATCCTTCAAGAAAAACATGATTTTCATGCAGGACAATGCTCCATCACACGCGTCCAAGTACTCCACAGCGTGGCTGGCAAGAAAGGGTATAAAAGAAGAAAATCTAATGACATGGCCTCCTTGTTCACCTGATCTTAACCCCATTGAGAACCTGTGGTCCATCATCAAATGTGAGATTTACAAGGAGGGAAAACAGTACACCTCTCTGAACAGTGTCTGGGAGGCTGTGGTTGCTGCTGCACGCAATGTTGATGGTGAACAGATCAAAACACAGACAGAATCCATGGATGGCAGGCTTTTGAGTGTCCTTGCAAAGAAAGGTGGCTATATTGGTCACTGATTTGTTTTTGTTTTGTTTTTGAATGTCAGAAATGTATATTTGTGAATGTTGAGATGTCATATTGGTTTCACTGGTAAAAATAAATAATTGAAATGGGTATATATTTGTTTTTTGTTAAGTTGCCTAATAATTATGCACAGTAATAGTCACCTGCACACACAGATATCCCTCTAAAATAGCTATAACTAAAAAAAAACTAAAAACTACTTCCAAAACGATTCAGCTTTGATATTAATGAGTTTTTTGGGTTCATTGAGAACATGGTTGTTGTTCAATAATAAAATTAATCCTCAAAAATACAACTTGCCTAATAATTCTGCACTCCCTGTATATATATATATATATATATATATATATATATATATATATATATATATATATATATATATACAAGTAGGTGCCCGTTTGGCAGATATGCATTTATATACATTATATATATTACATTCCAGTTTACTGCCACTTTATGCAAGGACTTTCCAGATGCAAGAAGGCATTTTATCTAAGATTTTTGCATCTGTATAAAATATTATACTCTCAGATTAAGATTGCTCAGTGTTTGAAATGAGACAGGTTAACTTAAAACTGTTCAGTTTACACTACAGCTGACTTAATTTTGAAATACATACCAACAAGCCTAAATCCTGCATTTAACCAGATTTAATGGTATGAGTACCACAGCTTATGGTTCCACCAAGACCATATAGAGTACAGCATTTTCAAAATCCATAAGTACAGCTGACAGATGGGAACATTTGTACACTATATTTGAAGTGGTGCTTTTGGTTGGGGAAAATGGGGAAAAAACAAACATGTGTCGACCTTTTAAAAGTACTTTTCTTCATCTAGTCATCTACCCAGATCATTAATGTACAATTTTGAATTCACAGAATTATTTTTGTTTGCACATTTACAAATATGATTCTTTAAAAAGTGATCTCTTAATTTCTGCATTTTTTTTTTATCATGCATGTCACACAACGTTGATTTAGGGGATGCAAGGTGCATCAATGTTTCCTCCTGTGAGTGTTTCTGTGGGTGTCTGTCTTTATGTCTTTGTGCTTTGGTTTGTGTCTCTGTGTGTATGTATTTTTTTCTGTGGGTCTCTCTGTGAGGGTGGGGGTGTATGTCTTTGTGCATTTTCTTTGGATGTCTGTGAGGGTGTGTGCATATGTCTTTGAGCTTTTTCTATGGGTGTCTCTGTGAGGGTGTGTGTATGTTTGTCTTTGTGTATTTTCTCTGGATGCCTCTGTGAGGGTGGGTGTGTATGTCTGTGTTTTCTGTGGATGTCTCTGTGAGGGTGGGTGTATGTATGTCTGTGTTTTCTGTGGATGTCTCTGTGAGGGTGTGTGTTTTCTGTGGGTGTCTCAGTGAGGGTGTGTGTAAGTCTTTGTGTGTTTTCTCTGGATATCTCAGTGAGGGTGTGTGTATGTATGTCTTTCTGTGTTTTATGTGGTTGTCTCTCTGTGTGTGTATGTCTTTGTGTGTTTTCTGTGAGTTTCTCTGTGTGTGTGTGTGTGTCTTTGTGTGTTTTCTGAGGCTGTCTCTGTCGGTGTATGTGCAAGTTTGAGTTTGTGTGTGTGTGTGTCCATTGTCTGTTCCTTTTTAGGACATTTTGACCTTACTACTGATTATTCACATCTTTCTACAGACTTTGAGACTAATAAGACCTTTCCGGAAGTCACCAATCCATCATTTAACCTTTAAATTATTGTTTAGGCAGTTCAGGGCCCTTCCTTTCAGCCACTGCATGCTGTTGTTATCATTTAGTTGGCATCTTCCTTTACAAAAAGATAATCAGAACTCCATATTTTGTTTTCTAAATCTCTTTTTTTTTTTTTTTTTTACAAAACTTTAGTCTACCTCATTACTTGTCAGGTCAATGTAAACAAGTGCTGAGTGTCTGTTTGGGTGTCTGTGTCTGAGTGTGTTTCTTTGCATGTCTGCTAGAGTGTCTATATGTGAATCCTTATGTGTGAGTGTGTGTTTCAATGTATGAGTGTGTCTGTGTGTTTGTATGTTACTACCTTTACAACATTTCCAAGTTTAAATAGACACTTAAGAATAAAGTGAATATACGTTTTAGTAACTTGGTCAAAAATTGCACATGTATAGGGGGGGCCCTGATCAATGGTTAAGTCAGGGGCCCCAAAATTCCTAGTGGCGGCCCTGTATACAGTATATATATATATATATATATATATATATATATATATATATATACAGTATATATATATTTTTTTTTTTTACAGAAGAAGAAAAAAAAACAGGGTATCAAATTGTGCTGTGTATCAATGCATGAAATTAAACGGCTAACAATCTCGCCTGATGTATTTTTCAAGGCTGCTGAAACTGATGGATCCACTATCACCAGTGGATATGGGGGGAATCTTTGGCAGTAGTTTAGGCAGGAACAGCACTCATAGAAAGTGTAATTTGTACACACAAATGTGTGTACAGTATGTGAAGTATGTGATGTTCACGGAGGGGATATGTATCCCTATCTGTGTTAAAGATGAGTCTTTATTTTCTGCATCTACCTCTTGTAGTATGGTATAGAAGCCACACACTTACTTCTAAAAACCTCAATCAACATGAGGTAAGTAGCCATCGTATTAAAACAAAGTCCAACTTGTTGATGACTTCAGGCTATTTAGTAGTTGAAAACTGGAAGAGGTATTCAGTATTCATTAGGCCTACTACTGAGAACTAAAAGAATTGTTGATGATCCTGAGGTTTGCTTAAGAAGACTGGATGAGATGGCTAAGAAATTTTTGAGTAGAGGGTACCCAACTGAAATCTTGACATATAATTTGGAAAAGGTGAGGGCTACAGATAGGATGAATCTGCTAACCAAAAAAAAACCTGTCTTTAAAAAAATTTTCGGTTCCTTTTGTTAGTCACTTTGGGTTCCATAGTAGAGAACTTAAGAGGATAATATTACACCATTGGCACCTTTTGAGAGACGATGCTCAAGTGGGCAAAACGTTCTCTGATACCCCACTCTTCTCCTTCAGGAGAAACAGAAATCGAAAGGACACATTGATTTGTGCTGATTAGGGCTCTATGAAGAAACTGATTGAAGTGATCAAGAAGGGCTCCTTTCCCTGCATGAACTGTGCCTTGTGCCCTTCGATGCAACAAGGGGACTGCATCAGTCACCCCCAATCAGGGAAGAGGATACCCATTAAAGGGAGGTTTTCATGTAGCTCCAAATACGTAATTTACGTAATCAAATGTCCGTGTGGCTTGGCTTTTGTTGGTGAGACCACCCAAACAGTGAGGGATAGGATACGCCAACATAAAACTGCAATAGGCAAAGATGATGAGGATGCTCCGGTAGCACATCATTTTATGAGATTTTCACATAACAAAAGTCAACTAAGATTTCAAATTGTTGATGGAGTACCCCCCCTACGGAGAGGTGGGGATAGACAGAAATTACTGTTTAGGAAGGAAGCCCAGTGGATTAGAAAATTGGATACTATGGTACCCAAAGGTCTCAATAGAGATATCTTGTGGGGCAACTTTATTTAAATTCTGCCAGCACTAAGTGATATTCATGTCTTGCTCTGAATAGATGTATATGACAAGTGGATTTGGATATGTATAATGTTTTATGTCCTGCTCTGAATAGTTTTATATGGCAAATGGATTTGGACATGTAGAACCTTTTTTTTGCTTTAATTTTCATAATTGTTGGATTAGGATCTTATTACTGATAAGGGGAAATAAAATGGTTAAAATAGTACAACTAGGCCCAGAACTAGAGGAAGAATACAGTCTACATTTATTATTATTTTTCATCTGTCATTGTATATACTTTCTGTATAGGATATTGAGATTCTGCTGACAATGAATTTATTTAAATAGACCATTATTCAATTCCTCATAATGGATGTGTTTATTGAACCTTGTGTCATACAATGTAACATTTTTAAGCACAATATCGAATGGATGTTAGTGCCCAGTCATTGATGGAGTACACTTAGGTGACATTGTATTTCTTTTTAATGCGATGATATAGGGTTTGCATATAGCTGGCAGTATGACTTTTCTTTTTATTTCGATATCTGATCGATTTGTTACGCTGAACTGTGTATGATCTAATATGCTGATAATAGGGAGCTGTTTCTGGGTATCTCCTTGTATATATTATTTGACTGTTCTCACATTCTTGATTGTTTATTCATCCTGTTACTATTCGGGTATCTTTAAATAAATAATATACCTGATGGTGTGGAGAGATTTATGCCTTCTCACAGAGCCGCTGGGAGAATGAACTTCCTTTCCCCTGTATGACTTTTACGTCAGCGATATGTGCAGACAAGGGTTAGTCAGGCGCATACGTAAGTACATGTACTGATAATAGCGCTTTCATATTTCTAAGTGTAAAATAGATGTAGAATACACTGTTACTATTATAAGAGCATTCTTTGTTTGAGGCTATTATTTATGGCTTTATTCGTGAGGATTATTCTCATCCGGTGTCCATGTAAGTGTGAATGTATGCAGCGCATATGCAGCGAATGTGACGTAAAGAGGGTGTGTTTGGATTATCCAATAGATTTTTAGTTGCACTGGCTTAAATGTTACCCCCTCTCTAGCACCTGGACATTCCTTGACAAAGGGGCAGAGTCCCCGAAACGCGCGTTGGAACCAGTAAGGACGCCATCACCTGATCTTACCTGCTGTGTTGGAGCCACTCGGTTTGCCTGCTGCATTAAGTGTGCTTAAGGGAAGTTAGCGAGATGGGATGCGGCCCATTTCCACACTGAAGATTTCTCTGGTGACAAGTCTCACGGTAATATTAGCTATACCAGCGTCTGCTGAGACAGGTAACATTATACCTTTGGTCTGCTTTTGTTCACATTGAAGAGATCATTATCGGCACTTACGGCATTTTGTAACCGACTGTTGTAACATCAAGCTTACTATAAGAATACCTGAGGGAACTTTATATGCTGTGTTTAAGCAATATTCTGTGATTGAAAATTTGATAAAGGGGTGTGAAGTTGGATTTGCTGTATACCTCGCTTTAGCATTGCTTTTGATGCAATTCACATAAAAGGACACTCAGAGAGATATAATACAGCTTGGTAAACAGTTTGAATTCACAAAGTCTTTGCAATTCCTTTTTGTGGCTTAAAGAAACATGGACTGCTATAAAGTCTATTGATATTCCAGAGTGTGACCGGTTATTACATGTAATTCTTTTTTGTGGCTTAAAGAAACACGGACTGCTATAAAGTCTATTGATATTCCAGAGTGTGACCGGCTATTTCATATGGGGAAACATATGGATTATCTTGATTCTTGATATAGCATCGGGACTTTTAAAATCAACACTTTGGACACAGCAAAATTGACTCCAGTTTCTTGCATTTGATTACGCAGCTGACTCATATTATTTTTTGTGGTTTCAATACCACGTAATTTTTGATAAACAGTGATTCAGGTGGTGCTGTCCTTTTCCATCCCCTGGGGATGCCTTGGGGTGGGAACTGTTGTATCTATTTACACAATATATATTAACACAGTTGTGTTTGTTTCTTTTCTGTGTTAATTGACCCAGTATATATATTTATTCACTCTGTATGTGGTACGGATGTGTTTGGTGGATGGGGTTTGTGTGGATACGAGTAAGCGTGCCTCTTATCTTTCCTGAGAGGGCTATGATATACACTGCTTTCGAATATTATAGTTACAATAAATAAAATAACTTGTTCTCTAAGTCTCATTGGCTGGGAGTATTGATTATTTATTATTATTGAGTTGAGGACCGACTCTATTCCATGCCTGAGCACTCTACATTTGGTTGGTGCGGTCACCCTATATATAGTATATATATTTATATATTTATATATATATATATATATATATATATATATATATATATATACAGTATATATATTTTTTACAGAAGAAGAAAAAAAACAGGGTATCAAATTGTGCTGTGTATCAATGCATGAAATTAAACGGCAAACAATTTCACCTGATGTATTTTTCAAGGCTGCTGAAACTGATGGATCCAATATCACCAGTGGATATGGGGGGAATCTTTGGCAGTAGTTTAGGCAGGGACAGCGCTCATAGAAAGTGTAATTTGTACACACAAAGGTGATGTGTTTTGAAATGTAAAAAACTTGCTCACCTTGTAAGACCTCGTCCTGTGAAGTATGTTCACGGAGGGGATATGTATCCCTATCTGTGTTAAAGATGAGTCTTTATTTTCTGCATCTACCTCTTGTAGTATGGTATAGAAGCCACACACTTACTTCTAAAAACCTCAATCAACATGAGGTAAGTAGCCATCGTATTAAAACAAAGTCCAACTTGTTGATGACTTCAGGCTATTTGGTAGTTGAAAACTGGAAGAGGTATTCAGTAGTGCAGATCCTGAAGTATGGTAGTTAGACTTCCTCGGTATGCAATCTTTAGTTTGTCTCAGATAGTCAGAACAAGCATATGTGGAAGAAAAAGATTACCCAAAATAGTGAAGAACGTTTATTTCAAACAACTAAAACACACAGTTAAAAGATGTCCACTCACAAATCAGACCTCAATCATAATGAGGTTAGAATAAAACATAACATAGAGACAATGTCACACAGGATAAAATAGGCACTGAGGAGGATACCAGTACAGGAATAGAAATCACTCGATATCCATTAGTACAACATCCCTGATGCATTTCAAAGTTTCCTTCTTCCTTTTTCATTTGAGACGTCACTCGTGACGATCCTCATCATGGCCTTGTGTTCCAGCGGGCGTGTTTGAGTCAGCTGAGCTGCTCTAAAGTCTCGGCTTGTGCTATATTGCACTGGATGTGCAAGGACGTTTGTGAGAATTCTGTCATTCTTTACTCACCACATTTGTCTTGTTCCCTACGATATCACGCCTTTTCCATTTTGTCTTATAGGAGATTGCTGTTTATTTTGTCCATATCCTTTAACCTGGTGAAGATTATTGGGGATTCTTCACATAACTGTTGTTTTTGCTGCCTCCTTTTGGATTTATTAAATCCTGTGGATTTATGGACCTTTTATTAACTACTATATAGTTTTAGTATTATTATTATATTTTGGCCACATTTAGAATTTTGTATATATGTTTTGTAAGTATTTGTATCTTATTGTATCTGTGAATTATATATATATATATATATATATATATATATATATATATATCAGTATTACTACAGAAGTTTGTTTTTATGACATACAATATACATATTATTTGGATGTAGTGTGATAGTGCCGAAAAATATTCTCTTGTTTTTTGCATATATATATATATATATATATATATATATATATATATATATATATATATATATATATATATATATATATATATATATATATATATATATATATATATAAGCACAAGCAGGGAACCAGCACACTTTCTCATTCAGCTGCCGGGGTGCGCTTCCAAACAATCAAATATCACAAAAACCAAAGAAGGCACTCTCCGATTACCAAGCCGTTTAATAGTAAATGTTTTTGGGGTCTCCCCCGTCCTCAGACCACTTGTGGAGACCCCGAAAACGTTTACTATTAAACGGCTTGGTAAACGGAGAGTGCCTTCTTTGGTTTTTGTTATATATATATATATATATATATGTATGTGTGTGTATATACAAATATACAGTTTACAGCTGTGAAGTATACCAGCAGCACAAAAACATTACGGAACACATTTTAGAAATGGAAAAAAACACCCATTTTAAAACAGTCGATAACCACATATGCAAAAAAGAGAACTTTGGAATAACTATATTATCTTGCACAGGTGCAATATAGTCTAGGAGTAAGTGCCACCAGGGGGCGCAAAACGCTTTAGACGTTTACTGACCGTATGGTCAGTAAACATTTTAACATGACTCAATAAATTAATTTTTTAAAACTATTTTTTACTGCTCACCTGAGTGCCATTTTTCCGTTGTGCTTCCTTATATGTGCAGTTTGATCCACCTCTTTGTTAGCATTCCAGGATGGCTATTTCCCATTTTGTGATTATTACCTTTGAACCTTGCACCTTTCAATTCTGGACCTGACATCCAGCCATCATCTGTAGCCACATTTTTGGTTTTATTGCTTGCAATATACTCTGAAATGGTCACAGATGCCATTTTAGGTGTATAGATCAATGCATGTTCTAGTTTCAATAAACCTATATTAAGCACTATTGTGTAGTCCCTCAGTATTCGGGACAGACCATTACATATGTATTAATAGATATATATGTGATATCTCATACAAAAAGCAAGATGTGCAGTAAATGGTGTTCTGTTCACTGAGGTTTGGAACTTTTGGTGTTATGTTAAACGATGTCAATTAAGGGTTTCAAGATTCACAGTGTGAGAACTAGACCTGTGCATCCTGCACTTTTCGGAGCAGGATTTCTTCTTGTAAAAGTGCAACACACTAAGATCTGGATTTGCACAGATCTAAGTTTGATTCATTTTCACAAGAATAAATCCGGCTTCAAAAATAGCTGATGGCACCAGCGGCCACCATCTTCCAGATTCGGCCACGGGTCTAGTGAGAACTGTTAAAATCCAGTTTTAGAAGATGAGATAAGTTGTGCCCACATTCTTCTTATGGAAATTAATTTCCCGCAGTTTTCTTCTTGATTTTAGCTGAATTGATTTTAGCAAATCTCGCCAAAATAGAAAAAAAGGTTTTCTTAAAGAAATATTAATTTTAAAAAAGCCATCATGCCCATATACAAAATGAATTCAGATTGACACATAATAAAAAGCATTCTATCCAACCGCAAAATACACACACAAAAATCCATTAAGCCAATTAAAGCATTTTGGATTTCAATGATTGGCATCCATTATTGACAGTTCCGAGTGCTGTTGCTGGAAAATGGAGATTGTATTTCATGTGAGTTAACAATCTCAGCTTTGTTTTATCACTTTGTCAAAAGAAAAAAAGAAAAGAAAAGTCTGTTCACATTTTTCAGTATGTAAATATTGTAATCTACACCAAAGTAAGAGTTCCTCTTGGGGCCGCGTAGAACTTCTGGTCACTAACGGAAACTGTCACTGATCCAATCAACCGCAATGGTTGCATGACCCAGCTTGCTAGTTGGCTCAGCGACAGCATCCTTTCAGGACCAGCAGTGATCTGAGCGCCCAAGCAGTACTTATGTGTTTTAATGCTCTGTGAGGGTTAAATACTTTGAGCCTGATTACAAGTGGAGCGTTATTTAACACTCCCACTTGCGCACTAAATACATTAGAAGTAAGGTTTTTGCACATGTCAGGTAGCACTCATATTAAAAGTTGAAAGTAAAAAGTTTTCTCTCGCATGCTAACCTGACCATAGAAGTCAAAGGAGCAAAAAAAAACCCTACTCACGGGTAGACCCTATCGCATATTCTCAAGTGCGCTAACCCGACATGAAAATATGAATATTTCTCTTTCCAATGTTCTTCACATAGCCGAATATGTTCTATTTATTCATAAATACATATTTCTGCATCTATATGATGGTATTTTTGTATAATATATATCTATATCTATATATATCTATCTATATATATATATATATATATATATATATATATATATATACATACATGATTATATATAGGTATAGATATATACAGATTGATATAGGAATATCTATTTCAAAATGCATAGAACATATTCTGTTATGTGCAGAACATTGAAATGTGAAATATTAACAGTAAATACACAATACATTTTATTAAATATGAATATTGCATAAAAACACTCTTTCATGTTTTCATCTACTTAAAGGGACACTAAACCCAAAATTTTTGTTTCATGATTCAGGTAGAGAATACAATTTTAAACAACATTCCAATTTACTTCTATTATCTAATTTGCTTAATTCTTTAGATATCTTTTGTTGAAGAAATAGCAATGCACATGGGTGAGCCAATCACACAAGACATCTATGTGCAGCAACCAATCAGCACTTACTGATCCTATCTAGATATGCTTTACAGGAAATTATATCAAGAGAATTAAGCAAATTAGATAATAGAAGTGAATGAGAAAGTTGTTTAAAATGACATGCTCCTTCTAAATCACAAAAGAAAAATGTGGGTTTTATGTCCCTTTAACTGCAAAGGACTCCAATGCGCACACACACACACACACACACACACACACACACATATATATATATATATATATATATATATATATATATATATATATATATATATATATATATATATATATGCGTGTGTGTGTGTGTACATATGTATTTATGTGTTCATATGTGTATACATGTCTGTAATTACATATATACACATATAAATACTGTACATAAATTGAGATTGCACTCACTTGTTTACTTTCATCTTGTAATACGATCTCTAAACCCAATGTACACAAACATCAGCAATAAACTTTTCACTTGCACGTAACTGTTAGCATGGAATTATATCACTAGAGTGACCGTTTCAATTAGTAAATAACTGTTTTGTTAAAAAAATAATAACTTGCAAAAAAAAGTTTTCAATATGCTTGGCAAGATAAAATATAGTAATCTGTCAGCTGCAAAGAACACCTATTATGGGTAAATAAGAAACCTTAAAAATACAATCAAAATGTCAATATGCCTTTTAGTACCACATACAGAATAACAGTATCACATGGTTATATTATTGAATCATTTTACTATCATACATTACAGAATAATAGGAACCATTAAAGTTTTCTATGAATCATTCAGAATTAAATGTTAGTAGAGTATCTCATTAAAATGAAAGTATTCTCAACCATATAATATCAAACAATTTTATTTAGTTTCTAATATTTCAGATGCTGGGGGAAATGCATTAGCTGGACACAACTATATTACACCTGAGCAATATGAAAAATATTCTCTAAACAATAAATGAAAGTATACTTTGCAGGCAAATTAATTAGGTAGACTGCTTTACGGAGAGGTAATAATAAAGAGTAAGCTCAAATGTAATGATAGCCAAGGTAGAGATCATGAAAACAAATTAATGCTTTATTAAATACGGTTCTTTATTTAAATTGATTACAGTAAATCATTATAATTAGACAAAGTAATGCTGGAAAATGCAGTGTTTGTAATTTTTAGAAGCGTCAAACAGTCAACAGTTTTATAAAGAACTGTAAATACATTTCTGAGGGCTCCTGCAATAAAACAACATAGTATTGTACAAACTAAAGACTGCTTCCTAAGACACTAGAATGCTTATTTTCATTTTCTATAGATATGTAATATCTACATTATTAATATTTTTTTTATATATTTATACAGGTGGCCCTCGTTTTACAACGGTTCAATTTACACCGTTTCAGAATAACAACCTTTTTTTCCAGTCATGTGACTGCTATTGAAAAGCATTGAGAAGCAGTGCATTTATTAAAATATCCAGTAGGTGGAGCTGTCCGCTTGTGTTGCAGCAAAGCCACGCAAGTAGAAATTAATCAGTTTAACCAGACCTGAGCTACCGAGCAGACTTCAAAGGAACAAGATCTTCCTGTCTGTAAATCAGTCCAGATTAAAATGCATAGAAAGAACTGTTTGCAGAAAAATGCAAGTGAAGTCTGTGTTGTGTGATTATTTTATTAGGTTTATAATGCTGTTTAGCAAATGTTTTTGTTCATTTAACTTAGTTTGATTATATATTCTGTGTTGTGTGATTATTTTATTAGGTTTATAATGTTGTTTAGCATTTTAAGTCTTCATTTCAAAGCTTTAAAAATAATGTATTAGGTGTTACTTATGAGAATTTTGAGAGGGGCCTGGAACCTATCTCCCTCACTTCCCATTGACTTACATTATAAACTGGGTTTCAATTTACAACAGTTTCGATTTACAACCATTCCTTCTGGAACCTAACCCCGGCGTAAACCGAGGGCTACCTGTATTTATATATATATATATATATATATATATATATATATATATATTCATATACATAAATATTTCAGTATAGATTCTGAGTCATGGGGAAAGAAAAAGAATTGTCAAAGGATCTGTGGGGAAAAAGGTAGTTGAACTGTATAAAACAGGAAAGGGATATAAAAAGATATCCAAGGAATTGAGTTGCAAATCAGCAGTGTTCAAATTCTAATCAAGCAAACATATCACAGGTGAGGATGATTACCTTTAATAGCCATTCAAACCCCTTTGTGTCAATTTGTGTGCATGTTATCAGGCCAAAATCACCAGGGTATGTAAACTCTTGATCAGGGTCATTTGGGTAGTTTCTGTTGTCATTATGATTTAACCTTTTAATGCCGTTATGCCATTCTATTCCATGATAATTACACTGGGCTTTAGAGCCGTTATGACGGAATAGAACGTCATAGCCAACGGATGTCCTGAAGCCTTCTGTGCTTACAGGATTTGATCATCGCAGTCTGGAGGGCATTCCTAGGGTTGTAGGGATGCCCCCAGACGCGATCCAATAATTGAAATCTCGCAAATCTGCAGAAGAAGAGGATGCTCCGTGCCGGATGTCTTGAAGATGGAGCCGTTCCGCGCCGGATGGATGAAGATAGAAGATGCCGTCTGGATGAAGACTTCTGCCCATCTGGAGGACCAATTCTTGCCGCTTGGATGAAGACTTCTCCCGGCTTTGTTGAGGACTTCTGCCCGCTTGGATGAATACTTCTGCCGCTTCGTTGAGGATGGATGTCGGGTCTTCAAAAACTGTGAGTGGATCTTCGGGAGTTAGTGTTAGGTTTTTTTTAAGGCTTTATTGGGTGGGTTTAATTTTTAGCTTAGGGACTTTTGGCGGAAAAAGAGCTTAATGCCCCTTTAAGGGCAATGCCCATACTAATGCCCTTTTCAGGGCAATGGGGAGCTTAAGTTTTTTGATAGGTTTTTATTTGGGGTGTTTGGGTGTGTGGGTGGTGGGTTTTACTGTTGGGGGGTTTGTATTTTTTTTTACAGGTAAAAGAGCTGATTTCTTTGGGGCAATGGGGAGGCTTTTTTATTTTCATAGGGCTATTAGATTAGGTGTAATTAGTTTAAATATTTGATCATTTCTTTTTTATCTTGTGTAATTTAGTGTTTGTTTGTTTTTTGTAATTTAGTTAATTGTATTTAATTAATGCAATTTATTTAATTGTAGTGTAAGGTTAGGTGTTAGTGTCAGACAGGTTAGGTTTTATTTTACAGGTAAGTTTGTATTTATTTTAGCTAGGTAGTTAGTAAATAGTTAATAACTATTTACTAACTATTCTACCTAGTTAAAATAAATACAAACTTGCCTGTGGAATAAAAATAAAACCTAAGCTAGCTACAACGTAACTATTAGTTATATTGTAGCTAGCTTAGGTTTTATTTTACAGGTAAGTATTTAGTTTTAAATAGGAATTATTTAGGTATTAATTTAATATTTATTTAGATTTATTTTATATAAGTCAGAAAAAGAACCTTCTGCGCTAAAAACCCCTCATTCAGACATATAGAACAAAACTAGATATAAAGAAACTCGTCAGATATGCAGTATAATATTAGCAACAACCAGTGGTGGTAACAAATGCCTCCTAAAAATGGCGTGAACAAACTACTGTAGTAACATAAAAAATGTTCAGGCAAAAGTCTGATTGTGTGATACAACTAGGATGTCAGAGCAATCAATGTCTCTCACCATACAGTTTGATCGTAAAGTGCAGCCTGGGTCGGCTATCAGATATTCGCACTTACAGGGAGATGGGAGCTTTCTCATGTGAATCCGTTCCTTATGCTGGTCTCCACGGCTCTCAGTTCAAACACACGGAGATCAGGTAGTGACGTCACTCTGTGTCAACTACGGTATCCGAGATGCAGCTCAAATGATGCTGAGTTCTTCTCGCCTCAGCCAACATGCACATAAGAAACAGGAGAGAAAAAAGAGTGCAAACTCGATTCAAGGAAGTTTTTGTACAATCAGATGTAAAAACACAGCGCAATGTAAAAAATGCACTTACAAGATGCACATGGTAAAAAGGCACGTAATAAATATGCAGACAAACAGGAACAGCAGTGTATACCGGATATATTCACCACATCCCACCAGGTAAAGTCCGGAACCCACAGATGTACTCTCTGGCCTGTAACGACTGGATGGTATTTAGAGTCTCAGATGCACTCAAACATATATGGTAACCTCAACGCGTTTCCCCTGTCTGACGGACGGGCTTTCTCAAGAGGACAAATTGATAATGTCTGTACCTGTCCCCTGAGTCTTATATAGAGGTGCTAATAACCACTCAAGGATACAGGTGTGTTTACCTACAGACACACCGACTTAACTATGTAGGAATTCTTAAAGATAAAGATAGACCTTTTTTATATTGCTAGAATGCATAGATTGTAATAATCTAGAAAAAGGGATTATTAAAAATATACAGTATTACAAATAACAGTGGAGACTAAACAGTTCTCCACAACCATATATTAAACTAAATACAGATCGTTAAAACTATATATTCTAATACATGAAGTGCCATCTATAAAAAGCTATAACATCTACATGAACCCTAACATGATTAAAAAGAAATATCCTAAAAAAGGACAATACATACATACATGGATTAAAACTAATAATGTTAAAACAGATAAAATATATTAATCCTTAAAAAAAAGGACCCTACATGTGTGCCGCTACATCAATGTCAATATTTAGCCCAAGCGGAATCAGGGATTTCATTTTATAAATCCATAATGTTTGTAACCTACGTAATTTTAAGTCTGTCATGTCCCTTTGGGGGTACCCAATCAATCACTTGTATTTTTAAGCTACTAGGATCACAGTTGTGGATTTCCATAAAATGCCTCGGTACACTATGCTTAATAATCTTTTCTTTTAAGTTGTAAATATGTTCATATAATCTTCTTTTTATTTTTATCTTGGTACGGCCCACATAAAATAGGCCACACCCACACTCTAAAAGATACACTACAAATGTAGAATTACAATTGCTTCTAATTTTGATCTCAAATTCCTTAGATTTTTCAGAGTTATAAAATTTAGTGGATTTATTTGTGTTTACACATCAAGCATTTAGATTTCCCACATTTGAACATGCTTTTACTGCCTGTAAGCCAATTTTGTGCTTGTGGATTACTATTTTTATAGTCACCTTTGCTTTTTAATTTGCTTGGTGCCAAGATGTTCTTAAGGTTTTTCCCTTTTTTAAAAGTAACTACAGGGTTTTCCCCTATCTGGCTACCTAGTATAGGATCTGCTTTGAGGATGGACCAGTGCTTTTTAAGAATATTTTTGATCTTATTTGAACCTTCATTATAGGTAGAAATAAATCTAATGGGAGCCTCCTCTATTGAGTTGATTTTTTTAGAAAGACCTGGCTTTGTAATAATCAAGTCCTCCCTATTTCTTTCAAGAGCCTTCATTTTGGAATCTTCTATTAATTTTTGGTCATAACCCTTCCTTGAGAGCTTTAATTCTAAATATTCTGCTTCTTTATGGAAATTATCAACATGAGTGCAATTTCTTCTCATTCTCACAAATTGACTATACGGTATATTTTGAATCCAGCTCTTTTTACGTGCACTTTTATTGTCAATAAAGCTGTTTCTCTCAGTAGGTTTCCTATAGTTTGAAACAGCTATGGAATTATTAGTGTCTATTTAGATGATTAAATCCAAGAATTCAATAGAAATATTGGAGTGTACTGTTTACTTGTAAATTTTAAATTAAGATTGTTTTGTTTGAGGTACCCATAGAATTCCTCGATCTCTGATTCATTACCCCTCCACAAAATGATGAGGTCATCAATATAGTGATGGTATTTGACTATATTATGTTCATATTTATTACTGTTCCAAATATATAGATTTTCAAAATGATTCATAAATAAATTTGCATATGAGGGAGCAAATGTAGTCCCCAAAGCTGTCCCTTGGGTTTGTAAATAAAAAGCACCCTCAAACAAAAAGTAATTGTGAGTCAATATGAACATAATACAGTCAATAAGAAATTGGGCCTGAATACCCGGGAACTCACATCTATTGAGTTCTGCTTCTATAGCACCCACACCCGCATCATGAGGTATGCAGGTGTACAGGGCTGAAACATCACAAGTAATCATCCATAAGTTGTTCTCCCATGTGATTCCCTCAAAAAGCTTGATAACCTCTTTAGTGTCTTTAAAAAAAGCCCGTGTTTGACTAACTATCGGTTGCAGATAGAAGTCTACATACTTCGATAGGTTGTCACAAAGAGAGCCAATCCCGGAGACTATTGGTGTCCCCGGCGGGTTGGCTGCATCTTTGTGCACCTTGGGTAGATGGTAAAATAGGGGAATATTAGGATGGGTATAAGATACAAATCTGCATTTTTTGCTTCCATTAATAGTTTTTCTAAATCTTTGTTATACTTGATAGTAGGGTCTAACTTTAGAATCCTATAGGTTTTAGTGTCATTAAGAATTTTATTAGCCTCTTCAAGGTAGTGATCTCTTTTCTGGATCACTATCCCTCCGCCCTTATCCGCTGAGCGGATCACAATTTCTTTAGATTTATTTTAATTATATTAAAGTTAGGGGTGTTAGGGTTAGGGTTAGACGTAGGGTTAAGTTATGTTTAGGGGTTAATAACTTTAGTATAGTGGCAGCGATTTTGGGGCCAGCAGATTAGGGGTTAATAACAGTAATGTAGGTTGCAGCGATGTTAGGGACAGCAGATTAGGGGTTAATAATATTTAACTAGTGTTTATGATGCAGGAGTGCGGCGGTTTAGGGGTTAATATGTTTATTATAGTGGTGGCGATGTCGGGAGCGGCATATTAGGGGTTAATAATTTAATATTAATGTTTGCGATGCGGGAGGGCCTCAGTTTAGGGGTTAATAGGTAGTTTATGGGTGTAAGTGTATTTTTTAGCACTTTAGTTATGAGTTTTATGTTACAGCATTGTAGCATAAAACTCATAACTACTGACTTTCAGTTTACGGTATGGATCTTGTAGTTTTAGGCTGTACCGCTCACTTTTTGGCCTCCCAGGCAGACTCGTAATACCAGCGCTATGGAAGTTCCATTGAAAAAGGACTTTTTGAGAGCTGCGGTAGTTATGTTGCGTTACGGCCAAAAATGTGTGCGGTGCAGCTATACCTGCAAGCCTCGTAATACCAGCGGTAGTGAAAAAGAGCCTTAACACTGCTTTTTCACTCATACCGCAAAATTCATAGGCCCCTATTTAAGAAAGTCTGGCGGACCTGATCCGACAGTGCGGATCAGGTCCGCCAGACCTCGCTGAATACGGCGAGCAATACGCTCGCCGTATTCAGCATTGCACCAGCAGCTCACAAGAGCTGCTGGTGCAACGCCACCCCCTGCAGACTCGTGGCCAATGGGCCGCCAGCAGGGGGGTGTCAATCAACCCGATCGTACTCAATCGGGTTGATTTCCGGCGATGTCTGTCCGCCTGCTCAGAGCAGGCGGACAGGTTATGGAGCAGCGGCCTTTGGGACTGCTGCTTCATAACTGCTGTTTCTGGCGAGCCTGCAGGCTCCCCAGAAACACGGGGCATCAAGCACCATTCGGAGCTTGATAGATAGGCCCCATAATCTAGCCGATAGAAATTTAAGGGGTATAACATAACTGAACATACAAAAATAAGATGCATGTTAAAATTACGCAATATTCTGATTACCCAGAGTGGTGACTTAACCCATTTTGACTACTTATGCATGCTCCTATCCCAGCCCAAATTCACTCAGAGTTGCAAAAATATTAAAAAAATAACAAAAAACATAAAATAGTTGTACAAAAAGTCATCCTATATAGAATTTTACAAAATATTATTTTTACATTTTCCCAGTTCTGCCATATTTTTACATTCTTAGAAATTTGTATTAGTTTAGAGAAACATGGACCTAAGAGCGCTAACAACAACAACCAACAAAATAAGGCTAGCAGCTACTGCCAGGTTATCATTACTGCTATGACAATCACTTCATAGCTATAAGGTTATGAAATCTCTTTTTTGAATCATGGGACCTTACTCTTCCAAATGAGGGGTCTTATGGTATATTTACATGGTGACAGGGTGACTCATGTGATGAGGCACGTTGGTAGGCGGGGCTTTACAGAGCAGTTGTGTGCATGGACGTGTATGGAATGTATTCACTAAACTTTGATAATTTGTGTAATATTGTTCAGTCATTTAGCAACATATAGAAAACATGAAGAATTGTATGTTTGTAAAAGTGCACAGTAGCAGCTAAAGCAAATTAGATTTTAAACTAGGGTCTTGAGTTACACATTAGCCAGAACAGGGGAACCCTGGAAGCTTGCAGTTAGGAGGTTGCCTTTGAGCACATAGGCATGAATGTTGTGCTTATATAGAAAATTACTCGTACTTCATTACCCTTAAGAATGTGTTAATGTGAGTGGCTGTTACATCTCAATCAAGCATATTAGTGCTTTTTAAATAATTTGCTGTTGCCAGTGAGGAGGGTAATAGAATTTTAATGACAGTGATGATATTTCCAACACCTTTTTTCACTGACAATATCCATTTTCTATAAGAGTTTTTAAGTGTTTCTAATAAAGTGATTTTTTTAATGAACTCTTTTTAATTCCTTTTTATTTAAAATTATTTAATATATGTTAGACACTAAGGGCTATATTACAAGTGGTGCACTAACTGTTACACTCAAAAGGAAAGGAGTTTATTATGGCTCTTTGAGCACGTCAGAAGTAGTGTGCGTATTATGAGTTGAAAGTAAACACGTGCTTGGCTTGAGCACAATTGAATTTAACTCGTTTTAGGATAGCGCAACTTTAGAGCTATGGTTAACTGTTACTAAAAAGATGGAAAAAAATACATCAAAATACATTTAACAGTACAGTTACACTCATAACAACACTGTATGATAAAAATTATTTAATACAAATATTGCATTAAAAAGTTTTAAGGGCTTTTGCTGTCACTCAAGGGTTTTTTCCCAATCTGCCTTCTCAGAAATCTGGTTGCAGTCGTTGATAGCTTCCTTTTTCTGCCCTGTACAGGTAGTGTAACCGCTGTTCCTTTAAGTTTGAACTTGCAAACTAAGCTGCCAACGGTGTCTCTAGGAACCTTCAGTGCCTATGCTATCTTTTGTATCCTGTTCCTTGTTTGTGAAGGGCGATGATCTCTTCTCTTAACTTTTTGTACCATTCTTTTGACTTAGCCATATTTCTAACATGCAGACAAACGTGACACTCAACAAAACCCTAGCCAGTTCAGTTATTTCTTGTGTTCTAGCTAAGGCACACCTGGTGCAACTAATGAAGCCAGGGATTAGTTGCATCAGGTGTGCTTCAGACAACAGCTGTTTTGCATATTTGTGCTGTTGTAAGGGATTCTATTTCAGGGGGTTGAATAATTTTGAGAGTGCAGAATTCATTAAATGTCAACTTTTCAGTTGAAATTGGGGAAACCACTAGAAGCATTCGTTGAGCTATTTCAATTGCTTTTGTTTAGTTTGTTCATTGCAAACAGCTCAAAGTCTGTACATTTTGACAATATACCTGGTTTGCAATGCCGGTTGAATAATGTTGATTACAACTGTATGTATGTGTGTGTGTTTAAATGTGTGAACGGATGTATTTTTGTATTTATATGTGTATTTATGTATTTACAGACATATATACACATATAAAAACATAAATACATATGTATACACACATATATATACATACATATATATATATATATTATATATATATATATAAATGCATTGGAGCCCTTTGCAATCAAGTAGATGAAAACATTAAAAAAACATATTGATGTAATATTATTATTATCAAAATACCATATATATATTTATGTGTGTGTGTGGATTTATGAATAAATAGAACATATTCTTCTATGTGAAGATCGGAATTTGAAATATTAATATTTCATGTCGGTTTAGCGTACTTGAAAAAATGTTATTGGGTTTGTGTGCGAGTAAGGTTGCTAGGTTATTTTCTACTTTACGTGCTCTATTGAAGTCTATGGGCGCCATGTACTAAACGGCGGGCGGACAGCTTCTTAACTCGCGAAGCTGTCCGCCCGCCTCCGCTACACACGGGCAGCGGATCTGTTGATCCGCTTGCCCGTATGTATCATTACACACTCATCAGAGTGTGTAATGCCCGCCCCTTCAATCACGCGACCAATCACGTGACTGAAGGGGCTGTCAATCACTGAGAGCGAGCGTGCTCTCAGTGATTTTGCTTCACCACCTAAGAGGTGGCGTAGGGTGTAGGAAGCAGCGGTCAAATGACAGCTGCTTTTTACATTGCGGGAAGCAGGCTCGCATATGCGAACCTGCCCCGCAAAGGCTCCAGAGCAGCTTTCACTGCTTCGTACATGGAGCCCTATGGGGGAATACGTTAACACGGTTGCAATATTCAGACATTGTTTTTTGTGCATGTTGGGTTAGCGCTCATGGAAAAACTTTTTACTTTTAATACACTCGCTACCCAATGTGCGCAAAAAAGATTTCGTCTAGTTGAGTTAGCGTGGGATCACAAACTACTGCTCTTCTCGTAATCTAACCCCAAAGAGGGATTATTTTTTTCTCATAAACCCTTATATAAATTTTTTGCCAGAACCTCAAAATAGAGCCAATGTTGTAAGGTATTTGTCAATTTTATGAATCATCTGGCAGTGTAGCAAACAAAGGACCACTCATTTGAAAGAGCAGGATAACTGTTTTAAAATTAGGTATCTCAAGTTTGTCTATGTTTTGTGGGGGGCAAATTAGGGCATTCACCCCCCTCCCCTTGATGGTCATTGGCTGAAAGCCATCCGGGCTTGTGACCCTTTGTTTGAAAGAGGGTCATCTCCCTTTTGAAAAGATGGGTCACTTGTCCCCCTCTAGTGCTTATTTTTGGGAGATAGCCGGGACATGAAACCCCTCTTTTGAAAATGGGTAATCTCTTCTTTTATGTGAGGGATATTGTGTGCTTATATGTTGTATGTTGTCTTTAGGGAATAGGGGTTCATTTGGTGCCACTAACTACTGATACTGAAAATACAATAGGTAGGCAATTGTCATTTTTTAGGAAAATCCCCTTCAAATGACAGTGGTATAAGACCCAAGATTGGAAAGAGGAGGTTCTAGAGCAATGTTGGCTGTGCTAAACCTTTTCTGGTAAATCTGTTTTTACTACTGTTTGTGCTAAAGGAACAAGTGACTCCTCAAATGAAAGGTCAGATACCCCTCTTTAAAATGGGGGGTCACTTGTTCCTTTTTCACAAAAGGAGAGGTAGATAGGGACCCTGTGTAAGCCCCCTCTCGCTCAGGTTAACAGTACTTTTAAAAGCAGGTTATTGCAATTAAGTGTGATTATCTGCATATTGCAGGGGAATGCAACACCTTATTTTACCCTCTTTCAAGTGAGATATCTATGTTGGGCCATTTAAATGCTGGTGATCACTGAAAAATTGTAAAAACCTAAAAAATCAGGTACTGTTCTTAAAATGCAGTTTAACCTGAGGGCGGTGGGTTCTGACAGAGCCCACATTTCTCCCCCTGTTTGTGCTAAAGGGACATTTAGAAGAGCAGACTCCCTTCTTTCAAATGAGGGGTCACTTGTCTCTCTACCAAATACAGGGGTAGAGATATTGGCTCCGTTATAAGTCCCCTCCCTAAGGTTAAAGTGCACTTGAAGTCTGTTTCATGTAATCACTCTTTTAATGCACAAGTATAATTATCAATAACAATAGGTAACACTAGTTTGAAAGCACAATTTTCACATTTTTCCATTTAATATTTATTTAGTTTTAAAACATAATCAATTTTCATTTACTGATCATTTTAGTTTTATTATTGAAGCCATTAATATTTTAATAATAATTTTAGCCTAGATTATGAGTTATGCGCTAGCCTTAAAAAGCAGCGTTAAGAGGTCCTAACGCTGCTTTTTAACACCCGCTGGTATTACGAGTCTTGCAGGTACAGGTGTACCGCTCACTTTCTTGGCCAGACTCAGAAATACCACAAATCCACTTACGTCAATTGCGTATCCTATATTTTCAATGGGACTTGCATAGCGCCGGTATTACTAGTCTGACCAAAAGTTAGCGGTAAACCCTCTCCTGTCAAGCCTGGTACCGCATTTAAAAGTCAGTAGTTAAGAGTTTTACACTACAACGCCGTAGAATAAAACTCTTAACTAAAGTGCTAAAAAATACACTAACACCCATAAACTACCTATTAACCCCTAAACCGAGGCCACCCCCACATCGCAAGCACTAAAATAAATATTTTAACCCCTAATCTGCCGAACCGGACATCGCCGCCACTATAATAAATATATTAACCCCTAAACTGCCGCACTCCCGCATCGCAAACACTATTTAAATATTATTAACCCCTAATCTGCCGTCCCCAACGTCGCCGCCACTATAATAAAGTTATTAACCCCTAAACCTAAGTCTAGCCCTAACCCTTACACCTCCTAACTTAAATATAATTTAAATAAATCTAAATAAAATTACTACAATTAACTAAATTATTCCTATTTAAAACTAAATACTTACCTATAAAAAAAACCTAAGATAGATACAATATAACTAATAGTTACATTGTAGCTATCTTAGGGTTTATTTTTATTTTACAGGAAACTTTGTATTTATTTTAACTAGGTACAATAGTTATTAAATAGTTATTAACTATTTAAAGGGACACTCAGGTTAAATTAAATTTTCTGATTCAGATACAGCATGTAATTTTAAACAACTTTCCAATTTACTTCCATTAAAAAAAATGTGCACAGTCTTTTATATTTACAATTTTTGAGTCACCAGATCCTACTGAGCATGTGCAAGAATTCACAGACTATACGTATATGCATTTGTGATTGGCTGATTGCTATCACATGTTACAAGGGGAGTGGAAATATACATAACTTTGAAATTTGTTATAAAAAAATCTACTACTCATTTGAAGTTCAGACTAAGTGCTATTGCATTGTCTTGTTATCTTGCATTTGTTGATTATGCAAATCTAATGTGTTGACTGGTCCTTTAATAACTACCTATTTAAAATAAAGACAAATTTACCTGTAAAATAAAACCTAACCTTAAATTTACAATTACACCTAACACTGCACTACAATTAAATTAATTACCTAAATTAAATACAATTAATTAAAATTAAATAAAATTATCTTAAGTACAAAAAAACAAACACTAAATTATAGAAAATAATAAATAAATTACAAGATTTTTAAACTAATTACACCTCATCTAATCCCCCTAACAAAATAAAAAAGCCCCCCAAAATAAAAAAAGCCCTACCCTACACTAAATTACAAATATCCGTTAAAAGGGCCTTTTGCGGGGCATTGCCCCAAAGTAATCAGCTCTTTTACCTGAAACAAAATTACAATTCCCCCCAACATTAAAACCCACCACCCACACAACCAACCCTATTCTAAAACCCACCCAATCCCCCATTAAAAAAACCTTAACACTAACCCCCTGAAGAGCACCTTACCGGGAGACGTCTTCACCCAACCGGGCCGAAGTCCTCAACGAAGCCGGGAGAAGTCTTCATCCAAGCCAGGCAAAGTGGTCCTCCAGACGGGCAGAAGTCTTCATCCAGACGGCATCTTCTATCTTCATCCATCCGGCGCGGAGCAGGTCCATCTTCAAGTAATCCGACGTGGAGCATCCTCTTCAAACGAATGCTAAACACAGAATGAAGGTTCCTTTAAATGACATCATCCAAGACGGCGTCTCTTCAATTCCAATTGGCTGATAGAATTCTATCAGCCAATCGGAATTAAGGTAGAAAAAATCCTATTGGCTGATGCAATCAGCCAATAGGATTGAAGTTCAATCCTATTGTCTGATCCAATCAGCCAATAGGATTGAGCTGGCATTCTATTGGCTGTTCCAATCAACCAATAGAATGCCAGTTCAATCCTATTGGCTGATTGCATCAGTCAATAGAATTTTTTCTACCTTAATTCTGATTGGCTGATAGAATTCTTGGATGACGTCATTTAAAGGAACCTTCATTCTGTGTTTAGCCGTGGAAAGAAGAGGATGCTCCGCGTTGGATGTCTTGAAGATGGACCCGCTCCTCGCCGGATGGATGAAGATAGAAGATGCAGTCTGGATGAAGACTTCTGCCCGTCTGGAGGACCATTTCGCCCGGCTTGGATGAAGACTTCTCCCGGCTTTGTTGAGGACTTCGGCCCGGTTGGGTGAAGACGTCTACCAGTAAGGTGATCTTCAAGAGGTTAGTGTAAGGTTTTTTAAGGGGGGATTGGGTGGGTTTTAGTGTAGGGTTGGTTGTGTGGGTGGTGGGTTTTAATGTTGGGGGGAATTGTAATTTTTTTTTCAGGTAAAAGAGCTGATTACTTTGGGGCAATGCCCTGCAAAAGGCCCTTTTAAGGGCTATTTGTAATTTAGTGTAGGGTAGGGCTTTTTTATTTTGGGGGGGGGGGCTTTTTTATTTTGTTAGGGGGATTAGATTAGGTGTAATTAGTTTAAAAATCTTGTAATTTCTTTATTATTTTCTGTAATTTAGTGGGGGGGTTTTTGTACTTTAGATAATTTTATTTAATTGTAATTAATTGTATTTAATTTAGGTAATTAATTTAATTGTAGTGTAGTGTTAGGTGTAATTGTAACTTAGGTTAGGTTTTATTTTACAGGTAAATTTGTCTTTATTTTAACTAGGTAGTTATTAAATAGTTAATAACTATTTAATAACTATTGTACCTAGTTAAAATAAATACAAACTTGCCTGTAAAATAAAAATAAACCCGAAGATAGATACAATGTAACTATTAGTTATATTGTAGCTAGCTTAGGGTTTATTTTATAGGTAAGTATTTAGTTTTAAATAGGAATAATTTAGTTAATTGTAGTAATTTTATTTAGATTTATTTAAATTATATTTAATTTAGGGGGGTTAGGTTTAGGGTTAGACTTAGGTTTAGGGTTTAATAACTTTATTATAGTGGTGGCGACGTTGTGGGCAGCAGATTAGGGGTTAATAAATGTAGTTAGGTTGCGGCGACATTGGGGGCGGCAGATTAGGGGTTAATAAATATAATGTAGGTGTCGGCGATGTTGGGGGCAGCAGATTAGGGGTTCATAAGTATAATGTAGGTAGCGGCGGTGTCCGGAGCGGCAGATTAGGGGTTAATAATTATAATGTAGGTGTCGGCGATGTCGGGGGCGGCAGATTAGGGGTTAATAAGTGTAAGATTAGGGGTGTTTAGACTCTGGTTCATGTTAGGGTGTTAGGTGTAGACATAACTTTTATTTCCCCATAGGAATCAATGGGGCTGCGTTAGGAGCTTTACGCTGCTTTTTTGCAGGTGTTAGGCTTTTTTCATCCGTCTCTCCGCCATTGATTCCTATGGGGAAATTGTGCACAAGCAAGTTCAGCCAGCTCACCGCTAACGTAAGCAGCGCTGGTATTGAGGTGAGATGTGGAGCTAAATTTTGCTCTTCGCTCACTTTTTTGCGTTTAACGCCGAGTATGTTAAAACCCGTAATACCAGCGCTGTCTGTAAGTGAGAGGTGAGCATAAACTGCTCGTTAGCACCGCACAGCTTCTAACACAAAACTCATAATCTAGGCATTTATTTTGTGAAATAATAATGGTTTTAATAAATTGGAGGTGGCACACATGAAAAGAGTATGATAAAACATTATGTGCTAGATTACAATTGGCACGCTAACGTTTATTTGAATATCTCGGAAGCATTAATTTGCAAGCCTATTACAAGGTGAAAGTAAACGCGTTTACTTGAACAGGCACCCGAATGTTTTCAAACAATTGTGTGATATAATTAATAAAGCTGTAAAGATGAATTTAACTGAAGGACAAGCTGTTTTCAAGCTGCTTTAAAAATCAATCCAAACATCTATCTTGTATGGTAAATAAGAAAACTCAATATTACATTTTAAAACATGCTGTTATTTTGAGCTAGGAAACAAGGGGTTAACTGAGGGTTGTTTCTAAACAAATGATTTCCATTTAAGATAAAGTTAACGTCATTTCTGCAAGAGTAGCTATATTTGAGAATAAATAAATGTCTTTAATCTCCATGCACCCCTAAGCATGGTGTTTCTGATGAACTGTTAATGACTTTTTAGATAAATGTTCACATCTAATTAAAACATACAATACTTGGGGGGCAGAGTTATCTGCCGAGCTGAGTGGCAGCATTGTTTGTGAGCTCCGCAGCAAATAATGATCATTTGACAAAACATCTTTTTATAATAATATATAATAATTTATATATCCCTTTTGGAGTGCCTAACTACTAGCCTGCATCCCAGCAGTGATTTTTGAGCACTTTTGACAACTCATTATCGTTTAAAACGGAGGTCCTGCCTAACATCTGAACTACACACTAGGCCGGTTCCTAACGTAACACCTGGTGCTGAGCGGCGGAATTTACAACTCACTGCCTGCCAACGTCTCCGGAGGGTCGGGGCTCCTCTCCGGAGCCGTAACCGCTGCAGCAACAGAGACAAGCACTGGTTGAGGAGGAGACTTCCCCGTAACTAAGCCGGTGGCCTGGTACCATAGACACTTAGGAGGCACAAGGGTATCATACCGCCCACTACAACAAGACTGAGCACACCACCAGATCTCGGACCTACATCTTACCAGTGTGAGTGGCTCCCGTTGTGCTCATCGGGGCACTTATCTGCAATCGGCTTGAGAGGGCTGAGAACATCGGGTGGAAGGCGCGATCGGACGCCATCTTGCCTTCACCCCTATCTTCGGAGCTGTGGCAGTGTCTTGCAAGAGGAGGAATCTGGACAGCATCTATAGCCAAGCAGAGGCCCGATCCCCACACCATCCACATACTCATAAGTTCTCGCTCTTTTAGGCGGTGATAGTCACAGGGGAACCCCTGTCTTCATAAGATGGCCACAGACAGAGTCAGTTTAATAGCAGCGATGCAAATAACAATTTGTTGCACCTAAGAGGGGCCCTGACCAGCACAAGATATATTTTTGTCCCCTAAGCTTGGGAATCCTTAGGATAAGCATCTACATGAGTGGTGGCAAAGTTAGGAGACCGTGAAATCCAATTTGGAGAGGCTGAGTGGTAGGCTACAAAAGACTGGTGCACAATCTGGGCCTCACCCTTCTGTGTGCCTTAGTGAAATTGAAAGGACTGGACTTGAGGTGGTGAGTGAACGGTCCAATACTACAGCTAACAACTTACACCTTCACCTGTGTTGCCCAGCACTTCATAGCATACTTTGACCGTAAAAGCAAACATAACACCCAGTGACACTAACTGCATCAGTAATTAATCTTACCCCAAACAAAGGGGACTTTTTGGGATATTTACAGCAGCAGATTATCAAAGAGGCTCAGCCTGAACATTATTTAGCAACCTCATCCACATAGGTTTTTCATGGTTATTGCTGCTGCGTCAGCTTTATTATCTTTGGATTACCAATATTTGAACTCTAGGGGCCTGCATGCCCCAAATATTCTAGTTTATACCGATTTTATATTAGATTGTTACTTTTGATTCAATAAAAAATGTTGAAACTTAAAAAAAAACAAAAAAAAAAAAACATGCAATACTTGTTTAGGATAGGGTTGCCATCTTGGCCATGTTTTCCTGGACACTTGGCCTGGACACATGGCCAAGGTGGCAACCCTAGTTTTGGATTAACTCTTAGTTCTATTTTTGGTCAAAGAATCACACATCAGTATTAATAATTGTTATTTTTATGTGTTGTTAATCAAATCTTATGCATGTAGATGTCTCATGATACTGATGGCTTCTACAGGGTTCATTTATAAAGCAACCAACAAGCTGAATATGAGCAACTAAATAGTGTGTACATTTTCCGTTCACTGAGCCCATTCCTCTCTTCTGATTGAAGGGACACTTTCTACTTGAACTGTGTTTGTACCAATATTCATACAGCATGAATTTGCATCATGTTTTTCCTTATTATGGGACACCGGTCTTGGAAAAAAGCCGCAGTAACACCCAGCCAGTTACATCACGAATTGGAAGCAGACACACAGAGTCAGTCAGGCCCATTTATCAAGCTTGAAGGGCCATGTTTTCTGGCGAGTCTTCAGACTCGCCAGAAACACAACTTATGAAGCAGCGGTCTAAAGACCGCTGCTCCATAACCCTGTCCGCCTGCTCTGAGCAGGCGGACAGCAGCTCTTGTGAGGTGGAACTTTAACAGATTGGTAATTACGTTGTGCCACATTACATGGCTATGATATATTATAAGTTGCAACATTTATACCGGTAACATTTATTTAGGGATCCCTGATTTAGGCTCAGTTGATTTTTTTTTTTTTGTTGCCCTAATAAATATTAATTTGTTTTATCTCAATATAAGTGTGATGTATACACTGATTTTTTCTTAAAGGGATGGTGTCTGTACTTTTGTATTTGATTGGCTAAATAGGGGGTTGCAGAATTAGGTTTACTGTTAGTGCTCTCTTTACGCACTCAAGAAAATACGATTGGGTTTTGTGCGTGAGTAAGGGTGTTATTTATTTTTTTTATTTTTTTTAAGCTTTCACATTCCATTGAAGTCTATGGGAAAATACGTTAACGTGGTCACAATAATCTAACTTCAGTTTTTTTGCATGCATCGGCCTCTTGTTATCAAGCCGTCAACCGCAAATACGCTGGAATTCCGCAGCGTATTTGTGGTGAGACTGATTCGCCTTAGTTATCAAAGGCTAGAGACCAGCCAAAGTAGAATTTAGTGACGTAAGCTATGATCTGCCGGTCTCAGTCCGACAAAGATCGATTCTTACATCACTCCAGATGTTCCGAACGCAAGTTCGGCACAATCTGACTACTTTTGGTAGTTATCAAAGAAGAACCAGGTACGCTCGCCACTATTCCGGCCCACCATACCTGGTTTTCAATCCGCCACCCTGGAGGCGGCGGATCCCATAGGAATCAATGGGAGTTTGACAGCAGCGAAAGCTCATGTTCGCTGCTGCCCGATATCTCATTGATTCCTATGGGAGATGTCTGCAGCTAACACTATAACATGTACCCCGAGCCTAAACACCCCTAATCTTCCCCCCTACACCGCTGCCACCTAAATAAAGTTATTACCCCCTAAACCGCCGCTCCTGGACCCTGCCACAACTATAATAAATATATTAACCCCTAAAACGCCGCTCCCGGACCCCGCCACCACCTACATTATACCTATTAACCCATAATCTGCCCCCCCCTATACCGCCGCCACCTATATTAAAGTTATTACCCCTATCCTGCGGATCCCGGACCCCGCCGCAACTAAATTAAATGTTTAACCCCTAAACTGCCGCTCCCGGACTCCGCCGCAACTAAATTAAATGTTTAACCCCTAAACTGCCGCTCCCGGACCCTGCCCCCACCTATATTAAACTTATTAACCCCTAAACCTAAGTCTAACACTAACATTAACACCTCCATAACTTAAAGATTATTTAAATAAATCTAAATACATATTACAATTATTAACTAAATTATTCCTATTTAAAACTAATTACTTACCTGTAAAATAAGTATTTAAAATAAGTAATTGCGAGGTCAATTTTATTGGCTGATCCAATCAGCCAATCAGATTGAACTTCAATCCGATTGGCTGATAGCATCAACCAATCGGATTTTTCCTACCTTAATTCTGATTGGCTGATAGAATCCTATCAGCCAATTGGAATTTGAGGGATGCCATCTTGGATGATGTTATTTAAAGGACCAGGCATTCGGTATTAAGACGTCGTTGGAAAAAGATGGCTCCGCGTCGGCTGGATGGAAGATGGCTCCGCTCCGGATGATTGAAGATAGAAGACGCCGCTTGGATGAAGACTTCGGCCGGATGGAGGACCTCTTCTGCCCCGCTTGGATGAAGAATTCGGCCGGATGGAGGACCTCTTCTGCCCCGCTTGGATGAAGAATTCGGCCCGGCTGGGTGAACACGGCTCAAGGTATGGGGGATCTTCAGGGGGTTAGTGTTAGTTTTTTTTAAGGGGGGGGTTGGGTGGGTTTTAGAGTAGGGGTGTGTGGGTGGTGGGTTGTAATGTTGGGGGGGTTGTATTTTTTTTTACGGGTAAAAGAGCTGATTACTTTGGGGCAATGCCCAGCAAAAAGCCCTTTTAAGGACTGGTAAAAGAGCTGATTACTTTGTAATTTAGTATAGGGTAGGGCATTTTATTATTTTGGGGGGCTTTTTTATTTTATTAGGGGGCTTAGATTAGGTGTAATTAGTTTAAAGTTCTTGTAATTTCTTTTTATTTTCTGTAATTTAGTGTTTGTTTTTGTACTATAGTTTAGTTTATTTAATTGTATATTTGTATTTATTTTAGCTAGGTAGCTATTAAATAGTTCATAACTATTTAATAGCTATTGTACCTATTTAAAATAAATACAAAGTTGCCTGTAAAATAAAAAATATTAGTTATATTGTAGCTATTTTAGGGTTTATTTTACAGGTAAGTAATTAGTTTTAATTGTAATATGTATTTAGATTTATTTAAATAATCTTTAAGTTAGGGGGGTGTTAGTGTTAGACTTAGGTTTAGGGGTTAATAAGTTTAATATAGGTGGTGGCAGGGTCCGGGAGCGTCAGTTTAGGGGTTAAACATTTAATTTAGTTGCGGCAGGGTCCGGGATCTGCAGGATAGGGGTTAATAACTTTAATATAGGTGGCGGCGGTATAGGGGACGGCAGATTAGGGGTTAATAGGTATAATGTAGGTGGCGGAGGGGTCCGGGAGCGGCGGTTTAGGGGTTAATATATTTGTTATAGTTGCGGAGGGGTCCAGGAGCGGCGGTTTAGGGGGTAATAACTTTATTTAGGTGCGGGGGGCTCCGGGAGTGGCGGTTTAGGGGTTAATACATTTAATGTAGGTGGCGTCGGGGTCCAGGAGCGGCGGTTTAGGGGGTAATAACTTTATTTAGTTGCAGGGGGCTCCAGGAGCGGCGGTTTAGGGGGTAAAACAGTATAGTTTAGTGTGGGTGCTTAGTGACAGGCTAGCAAGAAAGCTGCAAAGAAGCTAATGAGCAGCGAGATTGATGACTGTCAGTTAACAACAGTCCGCTGCTCATCGCTCCGTACTTGGTGTGCGGCTTCTTGACAGCTTACTTGATAACTTTGGCGAACATATTCAGGTCCGTGGCAGCGATGGTAGGCGATCTTAGGCGAGCGTTTTGGGCCGGCGAATGCAGGTAAGTAGACGGCATGATAACTAGAGGCCATCGGGTTAGCTCGTGAGCGAAAACTTTTTAGTTTCAACCTGTAAAAAGCACTATACTCGTAATCTTGACAATAATAACAAAAAACATACTGAATTAATTAATGGCAGTTGTTTATGCTTATAAGTTACTTCCAGCCTGATGCAAACAGTGACTTTGCAGACAAAAAGCCTTCTGTATTCAAGAGTTATAGACATTTGAAAACATGCTATAAAATAAAATGGTTAAAAAATAAGTTTTAAAATGCTGTTTAGTTTATCTGTCCACCTGTTTATCCTTCCGTCCCGTATATGCAATAGTTACGCTATGAAGGGGCAGTAATATAGGTTACTAAAGTGACATTTAAATTATAGTGCATATCTAAACTGTAATTTCTGAATCTCATTATATTTTGGATTTACTGTCTGCTTTGGTGGTGATAAGAAGGTCAAAGTCCATTTGAGTAGGTTAATGGAAAGTGACTGTACTAAATAACATATATAATTATTTTATGCTATAATGTGTTATCATTTTATTAACCTTTATTAAAAACATCTCATTTTAATGCCTTGCAAAATGTTTCACCGTTTTAATTTTGCAAATCTGAAAATTCCACATATCTATTTGTAATATGCTACATTTTACATTATTCCACATTTGAAAAATCTTTTTTTTGGATGTAATAATATATTAGACTTTGGATTGATTGCTTTTTGATCAAGGCCTCATCTGCTTCTACATCAATATGTATTTATATGTTTAAGTTTCTTGCAATATTTTACAATATACCCATAAAGTGTCATGTGTTCTGTACCACTATTTTCTGCTTACATATCTAGAAGTACTTCACAAATACATTTAATAATAATAATATTAAATGTATTAAATTAATGTATTAAATGTAACAGTCTAGTCAAAATTAAACTTTCATGATTCAGATAGGGCATTCAGTTTTAAACAATTTTCCATTTATCATCAAATTTGTTTTGTTCTCTTGGTATTCTTTGTTGGAAGCTAAACCTTGGTAGGATCATATGAAAGTTCTAACCGCTTGAAGCCTTTTATCTCTGTGCATTTTGACAGTTTTTCACAGTTATACAGTGCTAGTTCATGTGTGCTATATAGATAACATTGTGCACACTCCTGTGGAGTTATTTATAAGCCAACACTGATTGGTTATGCAAAGCTGGGGTATTGGTAATAAAGGGATTATCTTCATTTTTAAACAATCCACATTTTAAAGTAAACTGTCCCTTTAATACATCTAAGTAGATTTTATTCTAACTGAAATATATTTCTTAGAACGTATCGGAAAAAATGAGAAGCAATTTGTGGGAAAAAGCTTTGTGTATAAATATTAAAGGGACACTGAACCCATTTTTTTTCTTTCGTGATTCAGATAGAGCATGCAATTTTATGCAACTTTCTAATTTACTCATATTATCAGTTTTTATTTGCTCTCTTGCTATCTTTATTTGAAAAAGAAAGTCCAGAACCTCAGTCAAATCATATGTCAGAACCATTATGACAAATCCAGATGAGAGAAGTCAGTAAACAAGTAACAAGACAATTAAACAGTTAGATATGTTATTATTATTTATAGAGCGCCAACAAATTCCTCCGTGCTATAAACATAGAAATGGTATACAAGGTAACATTTATAGGGTTCAGGAGGGTAGAGAGCCCAGCCGAGAGTTGCACTGTTGTAGACAGCAATCATGAAGGTGATCTTCAAAAAGCTGGGCTTGTAGGCTTACATGCAGCAGAAATAGTAAGGTTCTTATGCCACTTTATAGATCATTAGTTAGGCCTCATCTTGAGTATTGTGTGCAGTTCTGGAGGCCATATCTTCAGAAGGATATTAACAAACTTGAATCTGTGCAAAGGAGGGCTACCAAAATGGTACATGGTCTAAAAAATAAAACTTACCAGGATAGGCTCAATGACCTAAATATGTATAGCTTAGAGGAGAGAAGGGAAAGAGGTGATATGATAGCAACTTTCAAGTACATTAAAGGGTTTAGTAAAACTGAGGCTGTGGGTATTTTACATAAAATGGAAAATTCAAGAACAAGGGGTCATGAGCTCAAGCTAAAGGGTAGTAGATTCAGGAGTAATTTGAGGAAGCACTTCTTTACAGAAAGAGTGATTGATTTATGGAATAAACTTCCTCAAGAGGTAGTAGCAACAAACACTGTGGGGGACTTTAAAAATGCATGGGACAAGCATAGGGCTATCCTACGAACTAGATAAGTTTATACTGTTAGGTAAGGTGGGGCAGACTTGCTGGGCCTATGGCTCTTATCTGCCGTCAATATCTATGTTTCTATGTTTCTAAGGGGGTTTAAAGGGATAACAAAGCAGGAGAGGAACTGGGGTTAGAAAAGGTTAGTTTAGGTTGTTTGCATCCCTGAACAGAAGAGTTTTTAGGGAGCGCTTGAAACGTTAAAAACTAGGGGAGAGTCTTGATAGTCTTGTTGAGCGATGCACAGAGTTCCACAAGATAGAGGCCAGTCTAGAGAAGTTATGTAAAGGGGAATGTGAGAAGTTAACAAGAAAGGAGGAGGGGAGGAGGTTCTAAGCAGAGCAAAGGGGTAAAGAGGTAGAGTATCTGGACAAAAGGTCTGAGATATAGGGAGGAGCAGTGCCGTTGAGGGTCTTGTATGACAGAGTTAGAATTTTGTGTTTAATTCTGGATTCTACAGGAAGACAGTGAAGGGATTGGCAGAGAGGTGCAGAAGATGAAGACCGATGTGTAAGGAAGGTGAGCCTGGCAGAGGCATTCATTATGGAATGTAGAGGAGCTAGACGGCAGCTAGGGAGACCAGAAAACAGCATACTCAAGGCAGATGATGCAAGCATTGACTCATGGCAATGCCATCTTCCTCTTGAAAAGTACAGGTCATTAAAAAATGTCCATGTGGACAGATGTAACCTGGCTGAGATGAGGATCGTCAGCTTGATGCTGCTTATGACTCTGACAGGGTTCCTGTGGATTTATCTAATGTTACACTGGAGTAACATCACTGACCATCATCAATAGCTATAGCCTCAATAATGCAAGAGATAAATAATGTATGAGATAAATTAACCTATTTTTAGTAGTCAGTTGGGTAATGGTCACATTGTTCAACGAAAATATAATTATATTCTTTGTAAAGTTATAATTGCATAACTGAAAAATAAAACCATATTAATGTGTTGCAGTTGTGAAGCACTATAAAAAATACATTTTTTTCAAGAGATTTAAGTTCAAAATGTTAGCAAATGTTAAAGGGACATAATAGTCAAAATAAAACTTTCATGATTTAGAGCAGTGATGGTCAACTTCCTAGCACACAAGGGTCACAAATCAATTTTTTAGAAGCTGTAAGGGCCACATATAAATTATATAATAGACTTAGGAAGGAATGCAGAGCACTTTCTGGTTAGGCCTTTCCTAGGCCAAATAAACTATGGCACACGTTGCTAGTTCTGCTTCCTGAAAGGCTGCAAAAAATAGTTCCAAGTGCTTCATGTAGCCCTCAGACCACCTGTTGACCATACCTGATTAAGAGTATGCCATAAAAAAAGAACCTTTCCAATGTACTTCTATTATTACATTTTCTTTGTTCCTATTATATCCTTTGTTGAAGAAAATGTAAATCATAGTTACATTTACACTATTACACTATGACATTTGCACACAATTCAAATATGAGTAACAAAATTTTTAACTGAAAATTAAGGGCTACATTACAAGTAGAGCACAAATTAGTACTCCCAACCACACGTTAACATCACTAGATGGAGGATTTTTGTGAATGTCGGGTTGTGCTTGTATTACAAGTTGAAAGTAAAAAGTTTGTGCACGAGAGCTAACCTGACACGCGCAAAAGATGAACTTTGAATATCACAGTTGTGCTATGGTATACCCCCATAGAATTCAATGAATTCCCCCATGGAATTCAATGGAGCACAAAAAGTGGGGAAAAAAACTAACACCCTTACTCGCGCGCTAACCTGATCACGTTTACTCAAGTGCACTAACCCGACATGAAATATGAATATTTCAATTCACAATATTTTTCACATAAAATAATATGTTCTATGTATGCATAAATAAAGATTTCTACCTATATTGGATGTTTGTTTGCTATATATCTATACCTATATATGTAGATGATTATATATAGGTAGATATATATACAGATATATATATATATATATATATATATATATATATATATATATATATACCGTATATAGGAATATCTATTTAGAAATACTTAAAACATATTCCCCTATGTGAAGAACATTGGAATGTGAAATAGTTACAGTATATACTCAGTAAAACACTTTATTAAATATGAATATTGCATAAATATGATTATTCATGTTTTCAGCTACTTGACTGCAAAGGGCTCAAATGCTGTGTTTTAAGTAATCGACTCCATATTTCCACAGAAATCATACCTTAGTGACTTGTTGGATACCACTTTTGAGCATGCTGCTCCCTCCAATCCAGATAGTTGAAGCTGTCAGCAGCCTGAGTAGAGAGGCCCCAACCTTCCCCACAGGTGAATGGGGTAAGCCACAAAGTACTTTCCTCTAACCAAGCTCTACAACTTTATTAGAATGTACAGTATGGAGAGCAACTCAATATATTTGATTGAAGATTTTAAAAGTCTGCTAGATAGCTTCATGCAACAAATCAGAAACAATCTGACGGTAACATCTCTATGTATGCCATCGCCAGAAAAATCTGTAGCAACCATTTCAAAGGCTAACAGCTCTTCGTCATATGTACCGCAAACTAGATCACCTCCTCTACCCACTGTTCGCCTTAACATCCTGGGCAAAGAGAATACTCAGGATCACATGCTGTGTCATTCTCCGGGCAGGGGAGCAGCTTTGAAAAGGAGTCAAGGAGAACATACTGCTCCATTAACACACAGTCCTTGACATAGAGAACCAATCTTCAGCTGTAAAAGTGCATTTAGCTACAAGACAGGCTCCTGGACCTGAACTCTGTTGGACACTTGAAAGAATATTGGCTAGTGAACAACTGAGGATACTGAGATTTTTTCATAAATGAAAGCAATAATGACCAGCAATTTTTCAAGAAGATGCATGTTCTCCTCAGGTCTGGAGTTAGGTTAGCTCATAACTTTTTTACTATAGCTCTCTGTGTCAGCAGTATCCATTAGTTTACCTCTCTGAGAGTTTATAAGGGAAATATATTTAGCGAATTTCAATTATTATGGAGACTCTCCTTGTAACAGCTATTGTTGTTCGCTAGTATATTCCATTATGCAAATGTTATCTTTATAACACTTTGTCAAGCTAATATTTCCTGATATTATGTTCTTTAGAATATTATCTAGCTAATATAGCTCTTTGAATTCTGATTACAAATAAGAATGAACTCTATTTGTATGGTGCATTGTTTCCCTCTATTTGTTGTCTTCTGAAAACCTCCGTTAATATGTGTCACTGTTTAATCCAGAAAGTAATTGAGTTAGTAGTATTTTTATAAAGATCCTATCTTAATGAGAATATTCTTTACTTACATGTATCATTTATATGGGGTGTATTTCTTCTTCTAGCCTGCCTTCTAAGTTCCCCTTTATGCCATCATCAAACTACTGTTGTCCTTAGGTGGAACTAGCATTGGATTAAGCCTATTTTGTCATAATGCAGGTTCTTCTTTGCTTATTTTATTTACTCCAAGGTTCCAAAAGTGGCCCCTAGACCTGCCTCAAAACCTCCACTATCTTTAGTATATTGTTTTATATAGATCATGGAAGGTATATTTGCATCTCAAACATAAAAATCTTTGCAATAAGCATATTTTATTTTAACATTATGCAGATACTTACACACTTATTTTATTTACTCTAAGGGCCCAAAAATGGCCCCTAGACCTGCCTCAAAACCTCCATTATCTTTAGTATACTGTATTATGTAGGTCCAAGAGTGGCCTCTTTTTCCATGGGAGGTATATCTGCATCTCCCATATAAAAATGTTTTCCTTTTGTTTAAACAATTGGTTCAAAGCTACTTATACTAATGGAGCATGTGATAGCTCCTCGTGTTATCTGCAGGTAAATTATGTGCCAGATTACAAGTGGATCGCTAAATATCGCTTTTGTGAAAGTGATATTTTTGCTCCACTGAGTAATACCAGCTCGCGCTAATGTGCTCTGGTATTACAAGTTGACAGCAATGCAAATGCAAGCTCACATTCACATTTACTGAGAAGCATTGCACTCATGAGAGTGCGCTTCTATAATCTCCTATGGGAGCCTTTTTCCCATGCCGTGACACACGGCATGAGAAACTAGCAGAGTGTATATGTTAATATGTGTATATACACATATTAACATATACATATATATATATGTATATAAGCAAATACATATATATTTACAGGGAACACACAGTTCAGTTTCACCCTATAGCAGACGTTAGCCCCCAAAAACTGCTAAGTGCAGTTTTTAAAAAAAAGACAACTAGCACTTTAAGGTCAGCTACCAGGCCTAACTTTCACCTAGATTACGAGTTTTGCGTTACAGTTTAAATGCTGAAAAAATTACAATTTCAGCGTAAAAATAGTAATGCAGTCATTACGAGTCTTGTTGGTATAGCTATACCGCAAGCATTTTAGCCTGTAACGCAACGTCAATCCCGCACTCTAAAAAATTAAGTTTCTGCGTGGGATTTCCATAGCACCAGTATTACAAGTTGTGCGGTGAGGCTAAAATGCTTGCGTTCCCACCTATACCGACACAATCCATTCCGCTATCCGAAAGCAGTAGTTATGAGTTTTGTGCAAAAAAAAAATGTTTCACAAAACTCATAACTTTTTTTATTTTGGGGGTTGGTTGGGTGGTGGCTTTTACTGCTGGGGGGTCTTTGTATTTTTTTTTCAGGTAAAAGAGCTGATTTCTTTAGAGCAATGCCCTACAAAAGGCTATTGTAGGCTAGGGTTTTTTATTTTGGGGGGCTTTTTATTTTTATAGGGCTATTAGATTAGGTGTAATTGTTTTTATTTTGGATAATTTCGTTTGTTATTTTTTTGTAATTTAGTGTTTTTTATTTTTTGTAATTTTAGACTTACATTTTTTTAGTAGTGTTAGGTTTTTTTAATGTGTAATTTAGTTTATTTAATTGGTAGTTATTTTAATTTTAGTATAATAGTTATGTTATTATAATTGTTAGTTTAAACATATTTTTTTTATTTTACAGGTGTAATTTTAATTTAAAGTTAGGGGGTTGTTAGGTTTAGGGGTTAATAGTTTTTATTTAGTTTTTTGTGATGTGGGGGGCTGGCGGTTTAGAGGTTAATAGGTTTATTTAGTGGTGGTGATGTGGGAGGCCAGCGGTTTAAAGGTTAATAACTTTATTTAGTGGCAGCGATGTCGGGGAGCGGCAGAATAGGGGTTAATAGCTTTATTATAGTGTCGGCAATGTTCGGGTGCGGGGGAATAGGGGTTAATAACTTTATTATAGTGGCGGCGATGTCGGGGAGTGGCGGAATAGGGTTTAATAACTTTTATTAGTGGCGTCGATGTCGGGAGCAGCAGATTATGGGTTAATAACTTTATTTAGGTGGCGGCAATGTCGGGGGCGGCAGATTAGGGGTGTTTAGACTTGGGGTTTATGTCAGGGTGTTAGGTTTAAGCATAACTTTTTTCCCCATAGACATCAATGGAGTTGCGTTACAAGCTTTTCATTCCGCGCTTCAGGTGTTTTTTTCTAACACTCTCTCCCCATTGATGTCTATGGGGAAAGCGTGCACGAGCACATCAAAGCAGCCCTTGGATTTTCTGTGGTATGGAGCATATCGCCACCATATCGCACGCACAAGGCTGCTTTTCAGAAACTTTTAATGGCAGTGTTATGGAGGGTTAAATAACGCAACTTTTGATGTGTTCATTTCGCACCCTCTATAGTGCAAAACTCGTAATCTAGGCATTTATGTTTTCAATTTAGTGTTGGGTAATATGCGAATATGAGAATTGGTTGTGATATACCCATTCCTAATATCCAATTTTAGATAATTGTTGTGTCCATGTTCTATTTCTCAATAAAGTGTTATAGTTTTAATATACTTTTTTGTTAAATTTAGTGTGTCGCACTTAAAGGGATAGTAAGAATGTAAGCTTAAGATCCGACCCATTTTTTATTTAGCACCTGGGTAGAGCTTGCTGATTGCTGGCTGATTGGTGGCTACATTTGCCCATTAAAAGTGACAGGTTATTGCTACCGTGAGCAAATTTGCCCATTTGCACGCACGTGATAAATTAGTGCTCCATTTGTAAATCTAGGCCTTTATCTTTTATATTGTTTGTTAACAACACTGTGTGCATATGTGCTCAATGGTGTTACTATAATACAAGCTTATGTTTCTTCTCATTTGTACATTTCAGATCTTTGTATGTATCTTATATGAGTATAATATACCTAATAAAAATACTTTAAAAAAAAAATTGTCATAGAAAAGGAAATTGAAATTTGGGGAAAGGCCATTATGTTTTTATACTCTATAATGAATTGGCACTCTATAAAAGCTACTGTGTGCCAGCTGAGTTGTGTACAATATATGTTAGGTGTTGCTACAATAGCAAATATAATATTGCAGCTTTATATTATCTTAACTCCCATAGAAAGTCCAAGCACTTGCTATTGTTTGTAAACTGCACCAGTTCTTGAGTTGGTCAATGTTTGTTCGTTTCAAATACAATTTCAGATCCCTAATATCATGTGATTGGGTCAAATATGCTTTAGAACTTATTTTGTTGTTTTGTTTTTTTTCTTTGCATTACTAAGTTAATGTAGTCTAGGTTAACACACGTTATCAATAGTGATGTCTATTTACATATTTTTTTCTTGATTAATTTCTGTATAAATGTCAAGATGATGTAACATTTGCAAAATATATAAATTGTATCCTCTAATATTTAATTAGTATTTTTTATTGGAGAATTTATGTATAAAATAACAAAATTCTGATGTTTCAGGAAAATTAAAGGGACACTGAACCAAAAAAATTTCTTTTGTTAAGCAACTTTCTAATTTACTCCTATTATCAAATTTTCTTCATTCTCTTGGTATTTTTATTTGAAATGCAAGAATGTAAGTTTAGATGCCGGCCCATTTTTGGTGAACATCCTGGGTTGTCCTTGCTGATTGGTGGATACATTCATCCACCAATAAAAAAGTGCTGTCCAGAGGTCTGAATTAAAAAAAAAAAGCTTAGATGCCTTCTTTTTTCAAATAAAGATAGCAAGAGAACGAAGAAAAAATGATAATAGGAGTAAATTAGAAAGTTGCTTAAAATGTCATGCTCTATCTGAATCACGAAAGAAAAAAATTGAGTTCAGTGTCTCTTTAATTGATGCTAATGTGTAAACCATACAATGTTTTATTTAATTATAAAAATGATTTGGGTTGGGGGTCATACATGGCAAGACAGTACAAACAAGGCTTCAAGACAAAATGAGCAAGCAGGAGGCAAAGTCCAGTGAAAACAGGAAGAGGATAGGAATCCGGGTAACAGCACAGGTACCGGAAAAATCAGCAAGCAACAGGAGCTGGGAAGCTAGAGAAACTCACAGTAATGTCCAAGCAATTTGTTAGAGTGAGCTGCAGAGTTTTATAGGGGAAAACCCCTCCTCTGGGAGTGGCCCAGCAGTGTGATAGCGAATGTGAAGTATAGATTATTTTAAAGTGAAAGCACCTATAATTTTACTAGGAGTTTTGCTATTTTGCAGTACTTCATGTTCACCACATAGATTGGTAGTGCTCATGTTCCATTCTGTATACTGTTGTGCTGTAGGCCTAAAGCCTTGGGACTGGGTTAATGGCAGAATGGGCAGCGATGCAGCAGATGAAAAAGAGAAGGGTGAGGGTGACAGGAGAGGGACTTCAAGGTGAGTGACTGTCACTCTGAGCCAACAGACCAAGGATGGACAAGATGCTGATCTGGCACAAGGCATGGCAGATTGAACCAATCCCTGCTCAGCTACGGCAACAACAGATACAATGGTTCTCTTTTTGTGAGTATTTGGAGTTATACTATGACATAGCCTCCCCTAACGGGCAACCTCAGGGTACCCAAGGATGGTTTTGAGGGTGTCTTTTGTGGAATTGTTATTCCAGAGATGAAGTGTGAACATGCTGGTACCCAGGATCTTTAATCAGTATCAAAGCCCTTCCACTCAACCATATATTCCAGTCATCTCCACAAATGCAGGAATTTACAATAGCTTCCACTTCATATTCATCGATTTCATCTACCTGAAATTGTAACAGGAGTTACAATAGATTTGGAAACATTCCATGGTTTTATTAGATACATATGGAAGGTTGGATTAAGGTTATATAAAGATGGGAGTTGCTGTTACTGGGTTAATGACTTTTGTGATCTTGAATGAACCAATAAAATGAAGGCCCAGTTTATTGGAAGGACAGAAAAGTCACAGATTGCAAATTGACAAAAAGACTTTATCCCCATATTGGTAGACACGAGCTGCAGTTTTTCACTTATCAGCATGCAATTTTTGATCTCTTTGGGATTAAAGTAAAGTTCTTTGAAGAAGTCTAAATTGTTGTTGTAAGTTCTGGAGTCTCACATTTAGACCCAGAACTGGTGTATAAGTAGAGTGGTCGAGTGGAAACCATATTTGGCACAGAATGTTGATATTTGACTAGATTGCTGGATTTTGTTAATATAAGCAAACTCTGCTAATGCCAGTAGTTGTAACCAGTCATCTTGGAGATAGGACAAGTAACAACAGATATATTGCTCCAAGATTTGGTTAACACGCTCTGGGGGTGATAAGCTCTAGTTAGTGAACAGGTGAGTTTAAACTTTTTTAAAAAGTGTTCCCAGAATCTAGAATTAAATTGGGTACTTCTATATGATGTGGTGGACTCCAGGAGCTTTTGTAGCCGGAATAACATTTTGATAAATAGGGATGCAGTGGTGCTGGCACTTCACAGCCTAATTGTTAGAGAATGTATGGACCACTACCAGGATAGTGTTATGCCACTCAAATGGGGGAAGATCTATGATAAAGTCAAGATATGTTGTTCCAGGGTCTGGCTGGAGAAGGTAGAGGCATTAGGGAACCCATGGTATGTAGTTTAGAGTGCTTGTTTTAAGCACAAATTCTGCACTCGGAGACATAAGCTTTAGACATCTCGAGAGAGATGGGGCCATCAAAACTGACAGGAAATAGCTTCTACAGTGATTTCTCTGATCAGTGAATACTGTAGGGAAATAGGGTGCATCCTCAAGCAAACACTCCTCCAAAGCTAGTGTAATAGCAATAAACTCTCTCCGCTACATTTTTGACAATACTGCCCTAGAGCACTTTCTGAGGCATCTACTTCTAAAATAAAAGGCTGATCTTCCTTTGGCTGAATAAGAACAGGTGTGTTGGTAAAAAGCTTCATTAATGTGGTGAAAGCTGCTTCTGCAGATTTATCCCATTGGAATGGAACTGTTTTTTTAGTGAGAAGAGTAATATGAGAGACCACTTTAGAGAAGTCCAAGGTGAATCCCAAAAAAACTCTGAATTGCTTTCTTATTTAAAGGTGTCCGCCAGTCAAGAACTGCTTCAATCTTTTTAGGATCCATCTTGATTTGCTTGGGTGAGAGTATATACACAATAAATTCAATAGTTGATTTTTCAAATTGGCATTTTTATAATTTAGCATACAGCTTATGCTGTCTTAGTCTTAGAAGAACTGTTCTGACATGTCTCTCATGCTCTTGAAGAGTCTTAGAATATACCAGGATGTCATCAAGATACACTATTAGAAATGTATCCAGTAGATCTCTGAATATGTAATTTAGGAAGTGTTGAAATGTTTCAGGAGCATTAGTGAGGTCAAATGGCATCACTAGGTACACTAAGTGGCAATATCTTGACCTGAAGGCTGTTTTCCATTTATCCCCCTCCTTCACCCGTACCAAATTATAAGCTCCAATTAATTCAGAGATGAGAGGAAGGCGTATCTGTTCTTTATGTTTCTTGCAATCAGTGCCTGATAATCCACACATGGTTGAGTCCCCCCATCTTTCTTCCACATGAAACAATATACCTGCTCCTGAGGGAGAGGTTGAAGAACTGATAAACCCTTTAGCAAGATTTTCTTAGATATATACGTTTTTAGATGCTTGAACTTTTAAAGAGACATTGGGCTTCATTTAAGAAGCTGCAGATGCAACAGACAGCTTCTTCCTAACCTACACTCACCGGCCACTTTATTAGGTACACCTTGCTAGTACTGGGTTGGACCCCCTTTTGCCTTCATAACTGCCTTAATTCTATATGGCATAGATTCAACAAGGTGTTGGCAACATTCCTCAGACATTTTGGTCCATATTGACATGATAGCATCACGCAGTTGCTGTAGATTTGTAGGCTGCACATCCATGATGCAAATATCCCATTCCACCATATCCCAAAGGGGCTCTATTGGATTGAGATCTAATGACTGCCGAGGCCATTGGAGTACAGTGATTCAAGAAACCAGTTTGAGATGATTTGAGCTTTGTGACATGGTGCATTATCCTGCTGGAAGTAGCTATCAGAAGATGTGTGCACTGTACTCATAAAGGGATGGGCATGGTCAGCAAAAATACTCAGGAAGTCTGTGGTGTTTAAACAATGCTCAATTGGTACTAAGGGTCCCAAAGTGTGCCAAGAAAATATCCCGCACACCATTACACCACCAGCCAGAACCATTGATACAAGGCAGAATAGATCCATGCTTTCATGTTGTTTACACCAAATTCTGACCCTACCATCTGAATGTTGCAGCTGAAATTGAGACTCATCAGACCAGGCAACATTTTTCCAATCTTCTTTTGTCCAATTTTAGTCAGCCTTTGTGAATTGTAGCCTCAGTTTTCTGTTTTTAGCTGACAGGAGTGGCACCCGGTGTGGTCTTCTGTTGCTGTAGCCTATCTGCTTCAAGGTTCAATGGTATTCTACATACCTTAGTTGTAGCAAGTGGTTATTTGAGTTACTGTTGCCTTTCTATCTTCTCGAACCAGTCTGCCCATTCTCCTCTGTCCTCTAATATCAACAAGATATTTTCGTCCACACTACTGCCTCTCACTGGATATTTTCTTTTTTTTTGGACCATTCTCTGTAAACCCTAAAGATGGTTGTGCGTGAATATCCCAGGATATCAGCAGTTTTTTTAAATACTCAGACCAGCCATCTGGCACCAACATCCATGCCACATTCAAAGTTACTTTAATCCCCTTTCTTACCCATTCTGATGCTCGGTTTGAACTTCAGCAATTCGTATTCACCACTACTAGATGCCTAAATGATTTGAGTTGCTGCCATGTGATTGGCTGATTAGCAATTTGTGTTACCAAGCAATTGAACCAGTGGCATATTTTGGTCTTGTGCTGCCCTAGGCACTCAAAATTATGCTGCCCCCCCAAAGGTTTTAGGCCTTTTTTTTCCCCTTAATATTTTTTTGGGTCAGTGTGTAAAATGTTTTTTTGTTTGTTTTTTCATAATAATTCAAAAGAAAATGGGCTAGCAAAACACTTGCATACAGGTGGGTTGAATTGCATGCAATGAGAGAGAGAAGAGAAAGGGGGGAGGGAAAGAAGGGAGGGAAAGAAAGGAGTGAAAGAAGGGAGGAAGTTGAGAGAAAGAAGGCAGGGAGGGAAAGAAAGGAGGGAGGGAAAGAAATAAGGGAGGGTGTTGAGGGAGCGAGTTGAGGGAGGAAGGGAGGGAGAAAGGGAAAGAAGGGAGAGGGGAAGAGAGGGAAATAAAAATACACTTTGAAACAATCACTGTCCTTCACATGCAACAACATACAGTAATTACCAATAATGAAACTTTTTAAGTGTCCGTTTACTATTTACTCCGTGGGTTCATAAATGCCGAGAAAGCTATCTATTAGTAGCTAACATACATTAGGGCTGAGAGTTTATAACTAGACATCACAAGCTGATCCAAGCAGTGCACAGACACATCCAGTCTGTTAGTTACTAAGACCTTCAATAAGCACTGCAGATCCACCACAGCTGACAAGGGGAGGCAGCATATTGGCACAAGGTCTTCTCCTCCACCCCCACCTTATAAGCATATCCCCGTGCAACGGTTTAAAGGAGCACTGCCTGCGAAGAGCGACCTTAATCAGTGCATGTGCCTCGTCTTCTCTGTAAAAGCCTGCACTTTATCAATCACTGTACAGTGTGCTGGCTTTTAAAGAGATGATAGGGCAGATGTGCTGCCCCTCCCAAATATGCTGCCCTAGGCCTTGTTGGCCTAGGCCATAATACGCCCCTGAATTGAACAGGTGTACCTAATAAAGTGGCCGGTGAGTGTATATGCCAGCTGTCAGCTGAGCTGATTGACAACCTATACTCATGCACGAGCAGGGATGGTTTTGCACAAGCTGACACTTGGGCTATAAAAAATGTGAGCAGTTTATTTCTGCCCTCTAGCCCTGATGTTGAGAGGATAAGTTTAGATTTGTCCACCTGGCATTTATTAAATGTATCCTATTTTGTGAAACATTGTCTTATCTGCTTCCATTGAAAACAGTTTTTACATTTTCTACAGCTAAACAGTTACTAAATACTATACAATTCTCTGTTTAAATTACTTCTCAACAGCAAGATCATTACAAAAGCATATGCAACACTGTACCAATGGGAATATAAGGTTTGTTAAATAATATATATGACAATCACATTCATATAGAAACAATCACGAGAAGGATTCAATAAAACTTGAACCTGTATGTCACTGGTCGTTAAGGGTTTTTTCAGGACATAAAAGCACAAGTCTAGCAAGAACACGCTATTAATGCCCTCCCTCCAGCAGGCTTTGTGGAATAGAGCAGTTTCAACGCTGGTGGCAAGACCGCACTATAAAACAATCAAGTCCCAAAAAAAGGCCAGCGACATACAGAGTACGTCGCTGGTCCTTAAGGGGTTAAATCAATTAAAATGTAAAGATCCAAGATAAGATCAGCTCATAGAATAAAAGGTGCTTCTGGCCCAATATCTCTCGATATAACAAAACATATACAAAAATATTAAAAAGTTTGATGAGGAATTCATGGTGTAGCCTACCCCTTGGGCCAATAGACATCTAATTAGGATTCTTACTATGTGTGCTCAACTCTGGAAAAACAAAAATCATGGCCTAAATTGTGCAAAGAAAAGGAGCTAAGGAAACCTGCTATAAGGAAACTTAAAGGGATATAAATAGTCAGTGCTATGCTGAGGCATCTGGGAACGTACAGTGCACCAATATATCATTAAGAAAACTGAAGCAACTTTTTTTTTGCACTATTGACTTTAATGAACATCTTTATGAATTATTTTTCAGCTTATATTCCTTTAAGAATTGCAATTATTTGTTTCCTCTTAGTTTTAAAAAGTTTTTTACTTTTTTATCTGGGGTAGCTGTATCGGTTATTTGATTTTATAATGAATAGTAGCTCGTTAAAGTGACAAATAAAGAGTCAAATTGGATACTGATATCACCAAGGAAAATGTTTATAAATTCCTTGAGCTATAGCCCCTGATTGCTAGGTTCGTCAAGTGATTTCTAACTGGAGTTTGAATTGTGATTAGTACTATGTTTTAAACATTTTTTGTGATTTTCACTGACTCCTGTATATGTAATGTCTTTTGATTTCAATATAAGTATTTAAGGCATATTTACTGTATTTGCAAATTGACATGACATTCACCATATTCAAATTTGGTAGTCTCTGCATAAGACAGATTTAGATATTTCAGCAGTATTATGAAGAAGTCAGAATGACAGAATAGTTGTCAGAACTTTGCTTTTAAGAAATATGAGAACTCATTCTTATATCCTGCAGAGCACATTGTACTACTTTCTGTTTAGAATAAAGATAATTGCCCGTGTTCAAATTATTTTCTATTAAAATTAATATTATTTTTAATGTACTGTTGCTTGGCTAAAAGGTCCTTCTGGAATAAGATAAATATAGGGCATATTCAAATCACTCACCCAGTATTTTGAATTGTATTGCATAATTGAATGCTTTTCTTTTTTTTATATTTAATACAATTTGTGTTCACAAGACCAGACTAGTGTATATATATTATTATTATAAAGTCAGCTAGTGGTCATCAGTAAAAATAGCATTCTAATTTCTTTTGAAACTCTAGTATTTGAACTCACTAGAACTTTTAGTAAACTGAGGGCTAAATTAAGAGTTGTGCATACTGTAGCGTGCAAACTATATTGTTTTTCTCTCTGCTTTTTGCATGCAATTAAATAGCATGCATATTACAAGTTGAAAGTAAATGCGTTAGTTTGAGCGCAATTTTGATTTACACTTGTCAGGTTAGCATGACTTGATATTTGCATAGTACAGTTACACTCATATAAAAACTGATACAAATTATATATATAAAAAATAGATTATATAACTTATAAGGGCTCAAAAATAAATGGAATACCATATTTGAAAAAAAGGGCTGCAAAGGGCTTTAACATGTCTATACATACTTACACATGCCTAAATATGTTTATATTTGCATATATTTATATGTATAGATGTGTGTACAGATGTATTTAAGTATTTATGTATTTTACTGTATATGTACTGTACATATTTCACATTCTAATTGTCTTCACTTACAGGATAATGTACTTTTTATTGTAAATACATATTTCTTTATATACCTTTACTTAAATATCTAATCCTATAGATAACATAATTTATGTAAGAACTTACCTGATAAATTCATTTCTTTCATATTGGCAAGAGTCCATGAGCTAGTGACGTATGGGATATACAATCCTACCAGGAGGGGCAAAGTTTCCCAAACCTCAAAATGCCTATAAATACACCCCTCACCACACCAACACTCCAGTTTAATGAATAGCCAAGTAGTGGGGTGATAAGAAAGGAGTAAAAAGCGTCAACAAAGGAATCTGGAAATAATTGTGCTTTATACAAAAAAATCATAACCAAAATAAAAAGGGGTGGGCCTCATGGACTCTTGCCAATATGAAAGAAATTAATTTATTAGGTAAGTTCTTACATAAATTATGTTTTCTTTCATGTAATTGACAAGAGTCCATGAGCTACTGACGTATGGGATAGCAATACCCAAGAAGTGGAACTCCATGCAAGAGTCACTAGAGAGGGAGGGATCAAATAAAAACAGCCATTTCGCTGAAAAAAATTAATCCACAACCCAAATATAAGTTTATTCTCATAAATAAAAGGAAAAACTTAAATCATAAGCAGAAGAATGAAACTGAAGCAGCTGCCTGTAGAACTTTTCTACCAAAAACTGCTTCCGAAGAAGCAAATACATCAAAATGGTAGAATTTAGTAAATGTATGCAAAGAAGACCAAGTTGCTGCTTTGCAAATCTGATCAACTGAAGCTTCATTCTTAAAAGCCCAAGAAGTGGAAACTGATCTAGTAGAATGAACTGTAATTCTCTGAGGCGGGGCCTTACCCGACTCTATATAAGCTTGATGAATCAAAAGCTTTAACCACGTTGCCAAAGAAATGGCAGAAGCCTTCTGACCTTTCCTGGACCCAGAAAAGATAACAAATAGATTAGAAGTCTTCCTGAAATCTTTAGTAGCTTCAACATAATATTTCAGAGCTCTCACCACATCCAAAGAATATAAAGATCTCTCCAAAGAATTCTTAGGATTAGGACACAAAAAAGGGACAATTTCTCTATTAATGTTGTTAGAATTCACAACCTTAGGTAAGAATTTAAATGAAGTCTTCAAAACTGCCTTATCCTGATGAAAAATCAGAAATGGAGATTCACAAGAGAGAGCAGATAATTCAGAAACTCTTCTAGCAGAAGAGATGGCCAAAAGGAACAAGACTTTCCAAGAAAGTAGTTTAATGTCCAAAGAATGCATGGGCTCAAATGGAGGAACCTATAAAGCCTTCACAACCAAATTAAGACTCCAAGGAGGAGAGATTGATTTAATGACAGGCTTGATATGAACCAAAGCCTATACAAAACAGTGAATATCAGGATGTTTAGCAATTTTTCTGTGGAATAATAAAGAAAGAGCAGAGATTTGTCCTTTCAAGGAACTTGCAGACAAACCTTTATCCAAACCATCCTGAAGAAACTGTAAAATTCTAGGAATTCTAAAAGAATGCCAAGAGAATTTATGAAAGGAACACCATGAAATGTAAGTCTTCCAAACTCAATAATAAATCTTTCTAGAAACAGATTTACGAGCCTGTAACATAGTATTAATCACTGAATCAGAGAAACCTCTATGACTAAGCACTAGGTGTTCAATTTCCATACCTTCAAATGTAATGATTTGAGATCCTGATGGAAAAACGGACCTTGAGACAGATGGTCCTGTCTTAATGGAAGTGGCCAAGGTTGGCAACTGGACATCCAAACAAGATCCGCATACCAAAACCTGTGAGGCCATGCTGGAGCCACCAGCAACACAAACAAATGTTCCATTGTGATTTTGGAGATCACTCTTGGAAGAAGAACTAGAGGCGGGAAAATATAAGCAGGTTGATAACACAAAGAAAGTGTCAACGCATCCACTGCTTCCGCCTGAGGATTCCTGGACAGGTACCTGGGAAGTTTCTTGTTTAGATGAGATGCCATCAGATCTATTTCTGGAAGACTCCCCATCTGAACAATTTGAGAAAACAAATCTGGGGGGAGAGACCACTCTCCCGGATTTAAAGTCTGACAACTGAGATAATCAGTTTCCCATTTGTCAATACCTGGGATATGAAGTGCAGAAATTAGACAGGAGCTGGATTCTGCCCAAACAAGTATCCGAGATACTTCTTTCATAGCTTGAGTCCCACCCTGATGATTGACATATGCCACAGTTGTGATATTGTCTGTCTGAAAACAAATGAATGGTTCTCTCTTCAATAGAGGCCAAAACTGAAGAGCCCTGAGAATCGAACGGAGTTCCAAAATATTTATTGGTAATCTCGCCTCTTGAGATTTCCAAACCCTTGTGCTGTCAGAGATCCCCAAACAGCTCCCCAATCTAAAAGACTTGCATCTGTTGTGATCACAGTCCAGGTTGGATGAACAAAAGAGACCCCTAGAACAATACAATGGTGATCTAACCACCAAGTCAAAGATAGTCGAACATTGGGATTTAAGGATATTAATTGTGATATCCTGGTATAATCCCTGCACCATTGGTTCAGCATACAAAGCTGGAGAGGTCTCATATGAAAATGAGCAAAGGGGATCACGTCCGATGCTGCAGTCATGAGATCTAAAACTTCCATGCACATAGCTACTGAAGAGAATGACTGAGACTGAAGGTTTCGACAGGCTGCAACCAATTTCAAACGTCTCTTGTCTGTTAGAGACAAAGTCATGGACACTGAATCTATCTGGAAACCTAAAAAGGTTACTCTTGTCTGAGGAATCAAATAACTTTTTGGTAAATTGATCCTCCAACCATGTTTGTGTAGAAACAACACTAGTTGAGTCGCGTGAGATTCTGCATAACTTAAAGACTGAGCAAGTACCAAGATATTGTCCAAATAAGGAAACACCGCAATACCCCGTTCTCTGATTACAGAGAGTAGGGCACCGAGAACCTTTGAAAAGATTCTTGGAGCTGTCGCTAGGCCAAAAGGAAGAGCAACAAATTGGTAATGCTTGTCTAGAAAAGAGAATCTCAGGAACTGATAGTGATCTGGATGAATTGGAATATGAAGATATTAATCCTGTAAGTCTATTGTGGACATATAATGCCCTTGCTGAACAAAAGGCAGAATAGTCCTTATAGTCACCATTTTGAAAGTTGGTACTCTTACAGATCGATTCAAAATTTTTAGATCCAAAACTGGTCTGAATGAATTTTCTTTCTTTTGGACAATGAATAGATTTGAATAAAACCCCACACCCTGTTCCTGAAACAGAACTGGCATAATTTCCCCTGATAACTGTGAATCCTATTCTGTACCCCTGAGAGACAATACTCTGAACCCATTGATTTTGGACTGAATTGGTCCAAACATCTTTGAAAAATCTTAATCTGCCCCCTACCAGCTGAGCTGGAATGAGGGCCACACCTTCATGCGGACTTGGGGGCTGGCTTTGATCTCTTAAATGGCTTCGATTTATTCCAATTCGAGGAAGGCTTCCAATTGGAAACAGATTCCTTGGGGGAGGGATTAGGTTTCTGTTCCTTATTTTGTCGAAAGGAACGAAAACGGTTAGAAGCTTTAGATTTTCCCTTAGGTCTTTTATCCTGAGGCAAAAAACTCCCTTCCCCCCAGTGACAGTTGAAATTATTGAATCCAACTGAGAACCAAATAACTTATTACCTTGGAAAGAAAGAGATAGCGATCTGGACTTAGAAGTCATGTCAGCATTCCAAAATTTAAGTCACAAAGCTCTTCTAGCTAAAATAGCTAAAGACATAGATTTAACATCAATTTTGATGATATCAAAAATGGCATCACAAATAAAATTATTAGCATGTTGAAGCAAGTTAACAATGCTAGACAAATCATGATCCAATACTTGGATACAATTTTTTAAACCTTGAAGAAGGAATTAAAGAAGTGTCAGGCCTATTCCATTCTTTAGAAATCATATCAAAAATAGCATCAGGAACTGGAAAAACCTCTGGAATAACCACAGGAGGTTTATAAACAGAATTTAAACGTTTACTAGTTTTATTATCAAGAGGACTAGTTTCCTCCATATCCAATGTAATCAACACTTCTTTTAACAAAGAACTAATATACTCCATTTTAAATAAATAAGAAGATTTGTAAGTGTCAATATCTGAGGCAGGATCTTCTAAACCAGATAGATCCCCATCAGAGAAGGATAATTCAGCATGTTGCCGGTCATTTGAAATTTCATCAACTTTATGAGAAGTTTTAAAAAGACCTTTTATGTTTATTAGAAGGCGGGATGGGAGACAAAGCCTTCTGAATAGAATCAGAAATAAATTATTTTAAATTTACAGGTATATCTTGTGCATTAGATGTTGTCAGGGTGCCAGAAATCAGACTGAGACGAGAAGTGCAAAAATAATCACACCTTTATTAATAGCAAAAAATAATAAAAAGTCCACAAGTCAAAAAACAAGCCAGGAGTCAAAACCAGAGCTGGTAGTCAGACGAGCCGAGTCAGGAGCCAAAGCGAATAGTCAGACGAGCCAGAATCAGGAACAAGGAAAACAGCAGTAAGGAACAAACCAGGGATCAGGAACCAGGAAGGACGTCAGGCAGCCAGGTAATACACAGGAACTCTCACAAACAGGTCTGAGACAACGCAAAGGCAAAGCATACTGAACAGAGGCCCTTTAAATAATAAGTGATGACATCACAATTCTGAGACTGCATCCTGTCTCACATGGATGATGCACACCAGTCTGGCCATAAACGGAAGTGCAGGAAATGAGCAGTATCCCCCACAATGCACCATAGTCAGGAAGAGAGGTGAGTAAAATCGCTGCCAGCAGCACATGGCAAACACAACAGGGAAAAATCCCTGACAGTATCCTCCCCTCAATGACCCTTCCCCCGCAGGAGGACAAAAGGCTGATTGGGGAAACGGGCATGGAAGGCACGGAGGAGGGCGGGAGCATCAACATCAGAGGAGGGAACCCAAGAATGCTCCTCCGGATCAAAGCCCCTCCAGTGAACCAAATACTGTACATGGCCCCTGGACATATGAGAGTCAATAATGTTGCTGACCTCATACTCCTCATGGTTGTCAACAAAGATAGGAGGCAACACAGAGGTAAACCAATTAAAAACCAATGGTTTCAAGAGGGTGACATGAAGAACATTGGATATGCGCATAGCAGGAGGAAGGTCAAGAGCATAGGCCACAGGATTAACCCGTCGGAGTATTCGAAAAGGACCAACGTAATGGGGAGCCAATTTATTGGAAGGCACATGAAGGTTCAAGTTGTGGGAGGACAGCCAAACTCTCTCACCAACCTGGTAGGAAGGTGCGGGCAGACGCCTACGATCAGCCTGGAACTTTTGGCGCTGCATAGAACGATGAAAGCAATCCTGAATCTGCACCCACGTGGAACGGAGTTGCCAGAGATGCTCCTCCAAAGCCGGAATACCCTGAGACATGAATGAATCGGGCAACAAGGATGGTCAAAACCCATAATTTTCCATGAACGGGGATAACTTGGAGGAAGCATTAATAGCACTATTACGAGCGAACTCTGCCCAAGGTAACAGTTCAGACCAATTATTGTGGTGATCTGAGACATAGCAACGGATTAACTGTTCCAGAGCTTGATTAGACGTTCCGCAGTCCCATTGGATTGAGGGTGATATGCCGAGGAGAAGGAAAGCTGGATCCCCATTTGAGCACAAAAGGAACGCCAAAATCTGGAGACAAACTGGCTACCCAAGTCCAACACTATTTCCTTGGGTAACCCATGAAATCGGAAGACCTCCCGGGCAAAAATTGAAACAAACTCCTGGGTGGTAGGCAGCTTCATCCAGGAAATGCAATGTGACATTTTAGAAAAACGGTCAACCACCATAAGGATAACAGTATTGCCATTGGAAACAGGGAGCTCGACAATGAAGTCCATGGAAATATGTGTCCAAGGATGCTCACCATTAGCAATAGGTTGAAGACCCACAGGAAGACGTTGAGGAGTCTTATTCTGTGCACAAACTGAGTAGGAGACAGCATAGGCAGCAACATCAGAACGAAGACCTGGCCACCAGAATTGTTGAGTGACAGACCAAATCATTTCGTTCTTGCCTGGGTGACCTGCGGCTTTAGGATAGTGGTAAGTGTGCAAAAGTTTAGTTTGAAGATTCTCAGGAACAAATCACTTACCACTAGGTTTCTCAGGGGGTGCATTGGTTTGTGCAGCCAGGATTTCCTCCCCCAAGGGAGAAGTCAAATTAGGACGTATGGTAGCCAAAATATGGTCAGGACGTATAACAGGAGTAGGAACAGGAGTAGGTACAGACTCCTCCTTGGACAGAGGCGAAAATTGTCAAGAGAGGGCATCAACCCTAACATTCTTACTACCAGGCAGGTAGGAGACCACATAATTAAACCGAGACAAAAATAGCGCCCATCTGGCCTTTTGGGTAAGCGACAAACGTTTTGCTTCAGATAGATAAGTTAAATTCTTGTGGTCAGTTAGAATGAGCACTGGCACGCTAGTACCCTCGAGAAGATGCCTCCATTCCTTGAGTTCCAAAATTATGGCCAGTAATTCCCTGTCGCCAATTTCATAATTGCACTCCACTGGAGACAATTTCTTAGAGAAGAAACCACACTGATGCAAGGAACTGTCAGGCGTAGGACGTTGAGAGAAGAGGGCACCTACTCCAGTCTCAGGCGCATCGACCTCAAGAACGAAAGGCAGGACAGGGTTAGGATGAGCCAGAACTGGAGCGGCAGCAAAGGCAGTCTTAAGACTATCAAAGGCCTTAATGGCAGTAGGAGACCAATGGAGTGGATCATTCTCTTTACGGGTCATGTCTATGATAGGTTTGACCAAGGAAGAAAAGTTTTTAATAAACTTTCTATAGTAATTGGCGAACCCCAAAAAACATTGAATAGACCGAAGACGAATTGGGCGAGGCCACTGCAGAGCTGCAGATAACTTGTCAGGATCCATGGAGAACCCTGCAATGGATATAACATAATCTAGGAAGGTTACTTGAGTCTGATGGAACTCACATTTCTCGAGTTTACAAAACAGGCTGTTCTCACGTAGTCTCTGAAGAACCCGTGTAACATCAGAACCATGAGCCTCAAGTGTGGGTGAGTGTATGAGGATGTCGTCTAAGTACACCACAACACACTGTTGCAACATATCTCGTAGGACATCATTAATAAATTCCTGAAAAATAGCAGGAGCATTACATAGGCCAAAGGGCATTACAAGATACTGATAATACCCGCTCCTGGTGTAAAATGCTGTTTTCCATTCGTGGCCCTCCTTAATCCTAACGAGATTGTACTGCCATTGGAAACAGGGAACTTGACAATGAAGTCCATGGAAAGATGTGACCAAGGACGCTCACCATTAGCAATAGGTTGAAGAAGACCCACAGGAAGACGTCGAGGAGTCTTATTCTGTGCACAAACTGAGTAGGAGACAGCATAGGCAGCAACATCAGAACGAAGACCTGGCCACCAGAATTGTTGAGTGACAGACCAAATCATTTTGTTCTTGCCTGGGTGACCTGCGGCTTTAGGATAGTGGTAAGTGTGCAAAAGTTTAGTTCGAAGATTCTCAGGAACAAATCACTTACCACTAGGTTTCTCAGGGGGTGCATTGGTTTGTGCAGCCAGGATCTCCTCCCCCAAGGGAGAAGTCAAATTAGTACGTATGGTAGCCAAAATATGGTCAGGACGTATAACAGGAGTAGGAACAGGAGTAGGTACAGACTCCTCCTTGGACAGAGGCGAAAATTGTCGAGAGAGGGCATCAACCCTAACATTCTTACTACCAGGCAGGTAGGAGACCACATAATTAAACCGAGACAAAAATAGCGCCCATCTGGCCTTTTGGGGAAGCGACAAACGTTTTGCTTCAGATAGATAAGTTAAATTCTTGTGTTCAGTAAGAATGAGCACTGGCACGCTAGTACCCTCGAGATGATGCCTCCATTCCTTGAGTTCCAAAATTATGGCCAGTAATTCCCTGTCGCCAATTTCGTAATTGCACTTCACTGGAGACAATTTCTTAGAGAAGAAACCACACTGATGCAAGGAACTGTCAGGCGTAGGACGTTGAGAGAAGAGGGCACCTACTCCAGTCTCAGGCGCATCGACCTCAATAACGAAAGGCAGGACAGGGTTAGGATGAGCCAGAACTGGAGCGGCAGCAAAGGCAGTCTTAAGACTATCAAAGGCCTTAATGGCAGTAGGAGACCAATGGAGTGGATCATTCTCTTTACGGGTCATGTCTATGATAGGTTTGACCAAGGAAGAAAAGTTTTTAATAAACTTTCTATAGTAATTGGCGAACCCCAAAAAACATTGAATAGACCGAAGACGAATTGGGCGAGGCCACTACAGAGCTGCAGATAACTTGTCAGGATCCATGGAGAACCCTGCAATGGATATAACATAATCTAGGAAGGTTACTTGAGTCTAATGGAACTCACATTTCTCGAGTTTACAAAACAGGCTGTTCTCACGTAGTCTCTGAAGAACCTGTGTAACATCAGAACCATGAGCCTCAAGTGTGGGTGAGTGTATGAGGATGTCGTCTAAGTACACCACAACACACTGTTGCCACATATCTCGTAGGACATCATTAATAAATTCCTGAAAAATAGCAGGAGCATTACATAGGCCAAAGGGCATTACAAGATACTGATAATACCCGCTCCTGGTGTAAAATGCTGTTTTCCATTCGTGGCCCTCCTTAATCCTAACGAGATTGTACGCTCCTCTCAAATCAAGTTTAGTAAAGACCGTAGCTCCCTTGAGGCAGTCAAAGAGTTCTGTAATGAGTGAAATAGGGTAAGCATTCTTAATGGTAAGACGATTAAGACCCCTATAATCGATACATGGTCTTAACTCACTACCCTTTTTCTTCACAAAGAAGAAGCCAGCCCCTGCTGGAGAGCAGGATTTGTGGATGATTCCCCACTACAGAGCATCGGCAACATACTCCTCCATAGCACAATTCTCTGCAACAGACAGAGGGTACACCCGGCCCCGAGGAGGAATGGCTCTGGGTTGCAGGTCTATGGCACAATCGTAAGACCGGTGAGGAGGCAACGTACTGGCACGCACCTTGTCAAACACGTCTAGGAACTCTCGGTACTCCTCTGGCAATTGAGATACCAAAGAAGTGCACAAGACTTTAACTGGTTTCTGAAGACAAGTGGAAATACATTGCAGGGACCACAACAAAATTTCTGACCTGCGCCAGTCGAGACTGGGATTGTGCTTTTGGAGCCAGGGATAACCCAGAACAACCAGAAAATGCAGAGAGTTTATCACCTGGAACTGGAGGGTTTCAAAATGGAGAGCCCCAACAGCCATGGACAACAGAGCAGTTCCGTGAGTAACAAGTGCGGGCTGAAGGGGCCTGCCATCAATGGCCTCAATAGCAAGCGGAACGGACCGAGGCAAAACAGGAATGGAGTGCTTTGATACAAAAGCACTGTCAATGAAATAGCCTGCAGCACCGGTGTCAACAAAATCCTGAGTGACTATGGAGGAGTCCACCCAGGAAAGGACAACTGTGACCAAAGGTTTCTCCTTAAGCGGTTCCGGGGACGAGGATAAACCACCCAAGATCTGCCCCCGACAGGACCTTAGGTGTGAGCGTTTCCCGGCCATGTAGGACAAGACTTCAAAAGGTGGCCCTGTAACCCACAATAGAGGCAGAGCCCCTCCCTCCTCCTAAAGGCCCTCTCACCACGGAGAGACGTGTGAATCCCAACTGCATTGGCTCAGCAGTACCTGGTAACTTGGGACCAGGAGGCATGGGAGGAGAGGGAGGAATGGGTGGGAACAAACACGTAGGAGACAAATAAACAGGAGGCTTCCGCAAGCGCTCCTTGAAAGAGGACATCTCTCTGAGGGCTCGATGATTGAAAGCTCTCTGGGCTGGCGAGATTATTAAAGAATGCTTGCCAGTCCTTCTATTTCCCTTGTGTAATGAACTAAAGCCATTTTTTACCCTGAAAACAGGGTGTCTCGCTAAGGGGCGTATACTGCATTTTCATATGAAATGTGCACAACAAAATTTATATTTTAAACATTATACAAAACAAATATTTGAATCATTCACACAAAAATAAGCAGGGACAAATTGTATTGTAAAGGTGCATCAAAAATCATACCAAAATTCTTCACCAAAAATCGTATGTTAACAAAAACGTAAAATTAGTATCTAATTTACACAGGAATAAATCAAATTAAATATTCACGGCGTAAATCGTAATTGTAGTAGACTGAATGTGCAAAAATCACACAGAAATTTGAATTTATAAATACAAAATGCAAAGCGTAATTGTTGTTTTTTTTCGTAAAATGGGCTGAACACTGGCGTTCCATGGGCGTATATGACAATGTCTCACTAATCCCAGTGTAATTCTATAAAGATTTTCGCACTGCAGATATCACAGTTTTTTGTCAAAACAATACGAACACTTATAACCCCAATAGAAAAACAAATGCATACGAACATATAGGCGAATGTAAGATTCTATAAGCAGAAAACAGCGTAATGTGAGTTATATTGGCTGCAGGATTTTAATTTTAAAGTGCTCCCCTGCTCTCTGCTAACTTCGCACTAAGCAGAGAAGTTTCCATATCCAGCGAGCTCCCCTACTTTTAATAGGAGCCATCTCGCAACTCGCAGGGACTGCCCCTTTTTTACAATCATTGCACTGGGGCAGCCCTGTGAGTGTCAGCAAGAAAAAGAAGGTTTGAGCTGGCAAACAATATATCATCGAGCCCTGAGTCTGATGTCAATTAGGATAAAAAAAGACACCAATGCCTTGAGATCCTCTGGTAAATCTCTGGCAGCAACTTCATCTTTAATCGCATCAGAGAGCCCATGAAAGAAGGCGGCAACAAGGGCTTAATTGTTCCAACCTACCTCTGCGACAAGTGTACGTAACTCAATAGCATACTGAGCAACAGATCTTGTACCTTAAACAAAAAACTGACAGATAGTATGTATTACCCTATCTGAGATAGACTACATTTGTAGCACTCTGGGGATTACTTAATTGAATAAATTGTGGTAACAGAGAGAGTCGTGCAAGGATGTGCAGAGAACAAAGACAAAACTGTCTGAGTAAGCTAAATAACATTAAAAATTAACTTTTATTAAGGCTTAGTTAAAATTGGAAAACACACACTTAAAAACACTCTTAGGAGCCAAGATAATGTTACTTGTTAATCGTATATTAGTTGGTGTGGTGGGTAAAAATATCTATAAATAGATAGAGTATATAGTATGGGGGCTGGTAACAATTCTATGTATTCAATATGTACCAGAAATGGCAACTCAAATATGATTGATCAGTATGTTGTTGCTGGTAATTTATTGAATAGTTGTATACTTAGGTTCACTAAAATTGATATTGTGAATTTGCTGTGGAATTAATGTAAGTTCCTTAATATGTTACAGTACACTTGTGCATATATAGTTAAGAGGCTTGAGTGATTATACACTTTTGTTCATTGTGCGTGAAGTCAGGGACTTTATATAGAATCCCTTTAAATTTCTCTTAATTTTCTATACGCATCTATATGTGTGGCTGTGTTTAAGCCTGCTCTACACAAATAAAGGCTTCATGCTTTATATTTAATAATGTCTTCTATATTGGATATACAAAGTCCAGCGGGTATACACATTGTTATATAAAGTATCAGTGAAATTGGAGATCACCCCTTATGATAGTGTTATCACCGTTGGTAATAAGGTGTTTCGATATTATTGTATCTTATATAAGAAATTGTTCCAAATAAAGCGATATAATTCATATAACCTTCTTAAGGTTCCATTATGTTTATCCCTCTAGGTGCAAGAATACCCAATATTTGGGACTGGGACCTTAGTAGTTATTGTTATGTTAGAGTCAAAATGAGATTCTTGTTTTGAAGTATCGCTGTGGGTGTTTATTACAGGGTGATAAACACTGGGTGAATAGCGTTCCTGTTCTTATATAGAGCAGACAGATCTAGTGACTCAGTTCTAAATATGCCTTTGAGTAAATTACAAAATGTCAAATGCTCTGAGTAGTAAAAAGAGTGACCGCTATTATGTAAGCTGCACGGCACATGCGTAATGTTACAACCCAGCAGACACAGTTGGTAAAGAAATATATACAAGATTTCAGTTTAGCATAACCAAATGAGACATTATTAGTGCGGTATTGAGCCCTGTGTAGTCACAATTTACTAGAAGTGTTGTGAGTACTGCTAACGGTTAAATTCTCCAGCAGCTTGTATGAACGTCAGCGTTCTGCCCCCATTAACCCCTCCCAACTGCTAAAGGTATATTACGGTTCAAATTATCTTAGTCTATCAAGGTTCCTAAGGCTAGCTAAAAATACATGAGCTCCAATTGGGGGGCGGAGCCAACTGCCGATGGAGCTGGTCGTGTCTGTGCAGAGCTCCTGGCTTTTGGGCCATATCATAGATTTTACAGTTATGTTATAAGCTTATGTTTTGCCTGATTGACCACCTAGGACTCCATTGGCACCCACATAAGAACATTGGACAAACAGAAGCTTTGCGCAGAGGTTATATGAAAAGTGTGGGCTCTTCAATCTTTCCTCGTGGTCTATATTATTGTTTTGGATACTGGGCTTGCTCCCTTTATAGTCAACTGTGAGTTGTGAAGATAGGGGACTATCACCTATCGGATCTTGAGTGCCTGCACCTAAATAGTCATTCCCTCCCTGAAACACTAAGGACCGCGGTAAACACTGTGGCTGTGGCGCATTACAAATATGGAGGCCTGGGAGCAGTCTACACAACGTCTCATTGACGAACATTTTCAGCGCCTGAAGACGGACCTTGCCGCACTTCTATCAGCCCTGCTACTGAAACCAAGGCAGGTCACAGAAACCCCTCATATCGAGCAACATGTGAGTGTCGGAGTCATAGCTGCATTCGCACCCCAGAGCGTCTATGGAAAAGCCGCAAGCAGTACATCAGTTCATTCCCTGAGCTCCGTTCACGAGAAGGTGAGAGATGCGGGCGCTTTCCCTTGTGGGGCACTTACAGGCATTCAACATGTATCTGCATCCAACTCTTGCCGGAGGGAGACCCCTACACTTGCAGCACATGTACCATGTTTCAAACCTTCTGTGACAGCAAAAACTACTGTGGCTACGGTAAACTTGCAACAACTCCTAAAAGTATTCCGACTAAAGACCGGAGTCGGTTAGATCTCCAGCTCCTCTCCTAGCCTACTTGCTAATGAACACACCAAGCATTGTTACGTTTCCAGATTTTTTGTTTGTTTAAAGTTTGCACCAAGTCAAGTTATGCCATATGCGAGTTTCTAATGTGGCCATTCTTTCAATCGTTGAACTGAATATTTAGTAGTGATCTAGAGACAGTATTCCCTTGTAGAACATTGATAATATGGGACACTTATAAGATTTGCTAGAGGACAAAAAGCTGGGGTAGGATAAATCTCCTGCTCTTGGACATTAGAGCGCAGCTATGTCCTTCATAACTTCACATAGTCTGATCTCATGCTGGTTAGAAATGTTTTCATCAAAGGGTTATATGCTGTTTATATCTTCTTAGATATCATTTTTACTATTGCATTTCATTTCCTATTTAAAAATTGCTTATATTATAGGCAGTAACTGTCTTGGATGTTTATACTATGACATTGTGAGTAAGTAGGCTAAGTTTCACAAGATAGTCAATTGAGATCAGCTTCCCAGCCGCAAGACACTGTTAGTTTGCATGCCAAACGTGGTTTAATCATAATGTTTTATTGATGTGATTGCATCTCTTTAGTTTCAACGCTAGAAACCAAGAAAAAGTGAAGTGAAAGTTTTTCTGTTTGTCTTTTCCCCTCTAAGCAATTTACTTCTTTTTTTCCTCTTATACGTCCCTGAAATTGTGTATATGAGTATTGCACCTTTAATCTACCAGGAAAAGGCTCAGATTAATATCTATAATATGCTCTATTCTACATGTGCAGTTTTCTTTGAGTATGCTTAACGTTTAAGAGAGATTTTCATTACTTATATATCCATATATGCATTTATCATAAGTTATATGGGGACATTACACTTTGAGTACTGAGTGTTACTTTCTTGCAGTGTGGGCGTTGCCAGCGGCCGAGGCTCCGCCTAAACAGTTAGTCAATACAGTACTATAGTTGTCCTATAAGGTACAATTCTCTGTCCCCTTCTTTATTCAAATGTTCCTCCTATTGCCCCTAGCTAATTTCCACTAAAAATACCATTAGTTTACATTATAATCTGAGTCACAGGGCATAGGTAGCAAACTAAGCGCAGTCTTTTATAGTTAGAAACACGCCTACTATAGAAATCCCACCCAGGCCCCTACATCCCAATTAAAGATTAAAATTTACTGTGTCTCAATTACATATCTATTCATTGTAATAAATGCACACGTATGCCCTTCCATGATAGTCCTAGATTATTGCTCATTAGTAAAGTCACATATCACTATGGGTAACTATGTTCCTAACATAGTATTCACGCAGGCTGGTCATGCAGTATATACAGTCTCCCTCATCATAGTCCCAGAGCTAAGCTTTATAAGATGTGTCAGACCCACGCAGCTAGACCCTTTTCCCCAGATATTTTGGCCCTGACATTGTCCAATTATGCACTGGTTCTTTGTTAAGCATTTATTGTCAATCCATATATGATTCTTTTCCTATAACTAAGATGTTGAGTCATCCTGAGGTATGTTTACTCTATATTATAAGATCGCAGCCTAATTTGTCAGACTCATCATACCCAGGTTACCACCTCCCCCCCTCCCCCCCCACATAATATATCTCCTTGTTTAGGAGAGCTAACTACGCGGTCTCTCTTGTACTTGTACCGCATCTTCACCACCTTCTTTATGAATATATCTCTTAAAATATTATTACAGCACTCATCTTCCCATGGACATACAGTCTTTAATGATAGTTAGAAGGGATTAATCCTGGTTCTATCTGCATGTTTTTCTTTTGATATAATCCCTAAAAGTGTGTTAATATAGAATAATAATCTTTAAAAAATTCTGAGGTAAACAAAACAAGATCCATGAGTGATCTCCTATTTAACAGGTAGCCTCCCATGTTGATTAACCTCCCACTTAGCCAGGGGTCCAAGAGTGGCCCTTTTAAACTAGAGAGGAGGCTTATACTATTATGGGCATGATTATATTGTGCCTCTGAAAAACTTTTTCAACATTAGTTAGCTTGATGTTTTGTCAGTGGATATTTCTGATGACGCTTATAGTCTTTCAATTGTATGATGAATCCTATACTGTGTTATTGTGATGGCACTTGTGAAACGTTTTACACATCTTGTATATATGCCAAATTTTACCTCAATAAAAAAAAATAAAAAAAATAAAAAAATACATGAGCTCCAAGGGCTCATCACCAGTACCCTAGCGTCCCTAACATGTTTCGCCTCGCGGCTTTTTCAAAGGGTGAGCGCGCCGCTCACATACTGGTCTTTTAAAGCCTAATGGTCACACCTCCTGGGTGACTATTTTTGCTAACAGCCAATCCTCATCCTCTACTGTGTAGAGACCGCCTATCATTACGATTGAAGTTTAGAGTTGTCTAATTTGTGGCTAATAATAAAAGTAACTTTGTTGTAATGTTGAGGTTATAAAATCAACTTAGTTGTAAGATCAAATGAATTATGTTGAAGTTATAAGAACAAATGAGTTCTCGTAGCCTTATATATGGACTTAATGCTCAGCCATAAATTTAAAACTTCATTTTATTTTATCCTTAGGTTGAAGCACTGTATTCCCTAAACTATGTGATACTATGTAGTGAATTAACCCTATAGGTGCCGCCGTGAACTTGTGCTATGTATTGCATTGTGACTGCTTTGTTTATATTATAACTTAATTACTTGTGCTGGTATATACCACAATGTTGTGTAATATTAAATGAAAATTGCTCAGTGTAAATGTTTAGTGAAGAATGCCACTGTGCTGTGTTTTAAAATAAATACTTGTGACTTTAATTGTAAAACAGTGCTAAAATTAATATATATTACTAAAATTGTGTCAAAGAAATAGTGACTTGATGTGTATTGTGAGCAGACTGTGTAGGTTAATGTAAGAACGATGAATTTTTATTAATAATAAACACCATTAGTGTATAAAAGTTACAGTGAATTATGTGCTTAACACTTATATAGTGTTGATGAATAAATTAATGAGGACTATCATAAACTAATCCTTAAATAACTAGTGCGTACAGTTGTACACTCAAATGTGATTATGGATATCCTTATTTTAATTGTGAACATTTTTTTAGTATATGACGATGTTGGGATTGAATTTGAATTTAATTTGTAAAGTAAGAGGTAGAGATTATTTCTACCTTCAACACACAAATAGCTTGGTTGAAATTAGATCTTGAGATACTGGCGGTTGATAAAAGGATGTTTAGAGGGTTAGGCTGTGTTATCATGAATTTGTGCTGTTCATTGCACTTTTTTACAGAAAAGGGGAGAGATTGTTACACTCATTTAACCCTGATGGGTAAACTGTGTTAAGGAGAAAAATCCATTTACTTTCAGCTTTTTGAAGGGTTTTTTCTACATCTCCACCTCTGATCCCCAGCTTAACTCTTTGTATTCCAAAACATTTTAAATCACTTTGTTTTGAATTGTGTTTATACAAAAAGTGTCTGGCCACCGATGTGAGTTGTTTTCCTGCTTGTAAGTCCTTTTTGGCATTTTTGATGTTCCTCAAGTGTTCTTGCAACCTTACTCTTATTTTTCTGGTTGTCATGCCAACATAGAACAGATTACAGTGGCAGCGTAATGCGTATATTACCCCTTCAGTTTGGCAGTTGATGTGTGCATTTACTTTGTGTGGTTTGTTGAACCGATCATGTATTGTTTGTAGTTTCAGCATAAAGCTGCATGTGGTACAGGTTCCACATTTAAAGGAACCGTTGGTAAAAGCACTTTTAGTTTTTTCACTAGCAAGGTGACTAGGACTGATAATGTCCTTTAGATTGCGGGTTCTTCTATATCCTGTCTGTATTTTCTCACCCAAGATTGTTTTTAATTTGGGCTCAGACATTAGAATGTGCCAGTTGGATTGAAACAGAGATTTTATGTAGTTACTTTTTGGATTATAGGTTGAAATGAACCTTATCTGGTCATCCTTTGGTTTTGCTCTTTTTTGGAGTAGTTCTTTTCGATCTGTTGTTCTCGCTCTGAATTCTGCCCTTTTAATTGCCCTTTTGCTATAACCTCTTGATAGTAAACGTTCAGTGAGTTCTTTTGCTCTCTTATTATAGTTAGATTCAGAAGAGCAGTTTCTCCTCATTCTTAAGAATTCACCTATAGGAAGTGCCTGTATAGTGTTTGGGGCATGGGCACTGGAGCTGTGTAGAACACTGTTTGTGGCTGTTATTTTCCTGTGTACATCCATGGATAATGTTCCATCCTTTGATTTTGAAATTTCTAAATCCAAAAAGTTTACTTTCACTTGACTGGCTTCATAAGTCAATTTAACATTAAATTGGTTTGTATTTAGGTCAAGAAGGAAAGAATCTAGTTCTTCTTTTGAACCCTCCCACAGGAACAGCACGTCGTCTATATATCTTACCCAGAAAGGGATTTTCTCCAGGTACTGTGAATTAGTGTCAGAAAAGACGTGTTTTTGCTCCCACCACAATAAGAAAAGGTTGGCATAGGTGGGAGCACATGCTGTACCCATCGCGGTACCTCTTGTTTGTAGATAGAACCCGTTATTGAAAGTGAAATAATTATGTTTTAATACAAATTGTAATAGTGCAAGTGTGAATTCATCATGAATCGGTTCTTCTTCTGAGCCCATTTCTAGGAACCAACGTACTGCCTCGATTCCTATCTCATGTTTAATACAAGTGTACAAAGATTCAACATCTGCTGTCACAAGCCATGTTTGTTCAGAAATATGAATATTATCCAGTTGATTTAGGACATCAGTGGTATCTTGAACATAAGAAGTAATTTGAGTGAGATAATTCCTAAGTCTGTAGTCTACATATTTACTGGCCTTTTCAGTGAGGCTATTTATTCAGGATACTATAGGGCGCCCTGGAGGGTGGGTTTGGTTTTTGTGTATCTTTGGAATTAGGTAAAAAGTAGCAACAGTTGGATTGGATACTTTTAGAAATTGATATTCTTTGTTGTTAATAATATTGTCATTTTTGGCTCCTTCTATTAGGTTTGAGTATATTTGAAGGTATTCATTTGTGGGGTTATAATTCAGTTTGGTATAACAAGAATTATCCCTTAGTTGTTTGTCTGTTTCTAGACGATACATTTTAAGTGGCCATAAGACAATATTACCTCCTTTGTCAGAATTTCTAATGATCGTGTCTTTCCACATTTGCATTTCTTTTAGTGCTTTGCGTTCCTTAGATGTTAAGTTCCCATTAGTTTTTGTCTCTGGGATTTGTAGGATTTTCTCACATATGATATCACTGAAAACTTGCAGTTGAGAACATTGGTTGATGTTAGGCATGAATTTAGATTTATTTTTTATTTTATCACGCCATTTTGTCTCATTTGTATAGTCAGGAGTTGTACTGTCTATAGTCTCATTTTCTGCAAGTAAGTCCTCTAGGTTGGTCAGAGTAATTCTCTCTTCTGCTGAGAGTGAATTGTTTTCTGAATGAGTTGTTTCTTGAGATTTGTTCAGAAAGAGTCTTTTTAAGGCAATTTTTCGGATGTACAGTTGTACATCTTTGACTAATTCAAATTTATCTATTTCAGGAGTCGGGCAGAAGGTCATGCCTTTAGAGAGTACTTTTTTGTGGTCATCTGTCAATAGTTTTTGGGAAAGGTTGATTATCCTCAATGAGTCATTCTCATCTGTGAGAACGGACTTGGGGGTCTCTGATATGGTTTCCAGCCCTTTTTGTTGATTTTGTTTGATGGCTGACTTTTGTTGTTCCTTTTTGGTCTTCCCCCTGCCTCTTCTGGTATGTCTAAATCGGAAGAGGCACTTTGTCCTAAAAAATCTTTCCTTTTACCCCTTGTGATTCTTATGTTAGTCCCCCTTGTCGAGGTTTGTGGTTCGGTATCAGATTCAGGGGTTTCTGAGTCTTCCCCCTCTGTATCCGAGACATCACTTTGTATAATAGTGACTTTCGATGGTTTGGGATTGTTCACATTGAATCTCTTTTTCCATTTGTAGACTCTGTTATTGGCATAATCAGATTTATCTCTGCCTAGTTTGCCTTGTTTCGTGAGTTTAATTTCTGCCTCATATTTGTCTAACTCTTTCTGGTACTGTTTATATGCTGATTCAAATTCTTTAAGTGTTTCATATTCTTGTAATTTTGTGTTTAGTTCTTGTACTTTAGTTTCTAATAGCTCATATTCTTCTTTGTCATGTTTAATTAAGATTCGCATTAATTTTACCGAACATTCTGAAAGTGCTGTTTCCCATTCTTGATTATGTTCTGGATTGCGAAACTCAAAAGCATGAAAGAGCTGAATTCTCAGACCTCTAGGTATGAGTTTGAGTTCTATATATTTTTCGAAAAAGTGATGGTTCCACCACAATTTGTCCTGCTTAAACATTAGCTTGTGAATATCTTTTAGTGCTTGGTTCATGGAGTCTGGGCTAATTGTAGTATTTTCTGATTGATTCTCAAACACAGAATTTAAATCTATTTCTCTCTTTTCTTGTCTAGATTTTCTATCTGTTTCCCACTTTGAAGTCATGTTTATTGATTTGGTATAATACTACCTGTTGTGTGCTCTATTGGATTAGAAACCTGTTGCCAGGCTAAACTGTACTTGAACAAAAAAGAATGGGGTCCAATGGCACTACTTTTAATGAAATAAAATTATCCCCTTTATTCTTAATTAACTTATGTGCATACAGCACATTAGTATGGTAAAGGAAGAGGGTGCTATGTAGTGAAGCAGAGTTTAAACAAAAAACTGACAGATAGGATGTATTACCCTATCTGAGATAGACTACATTTGTAGCACTCTGGGGATTACTTAATTGAATAAATTGTGGTAACAGAGAGAGTCGTGCAAGGATGTGCAGAGAACAAAGACAAAACTGTCTGAGTAAGCTAAATAACATTAAAAATTAACTTTTATTAAGGCTTAGTTAAAATTGGAAAACACACACTTAAAAACACTCTTAGGAGCCAAGATAATGTTACTTGTTAATCGTATATTAGTTGGTGTGGTGGGTAAAAAATATCTATAAATAGAGTATATAGTATGGGGGCTGGTAACAATTCTATGTATTCAATATGTACCAGAAATGGCAACTCAAATATGATTGATCAGCACACAACAGGTAGTATTATACCAAATCAATAAACATGACTTCAAAGTGGGAAACAGATAGAAAATCTAGACAAGAAAAGAGAGAAATAGATTTAAATTCTGTGTTTGAGAATCAATCAGAAAATACTACAATTAGCCCAGACTCCATGAACCAAGCACTAAAAGATATTCACAAGCTAATGTTTAAGCAGGACAAATTGTGGTGGAACCATCACTTTTTCGAAAAATATATAGAACTCAAACTCATACCTAGAGGTCTGAGAATTCAGCTCTTTCCTGCTTTTGAGTTTCGCAATCCAGAACATAATCAAGAATGGGAAACAGCACTTTCAGAATGTTCGGTAAAATTAATGCGAATCTTAATTAAACATGACAAAGAAGAATATGAGCTATTAGAAACTAAAGTACAAGAACTAAACACAAAATTACAAGAATATGAAACACTTAAAGAATTTGAATCAGCATATAAACAGTACCAGAAAGAGTTAGACAAATATGAGGCAGAAATTAAACTCACGAAACAAGGCAAACTAGGCAGAGATAAATCTGATTATGCCAATAACAGAGTCTACAAATGGAAAAAGAGATTCAATGTGAACAATCCCAAACCATCGAAAGTCACTATTATACAAAGTGATGTCTCGGATACAGAGGGGGAAGACTCAGAAACCCCTGAATCTGATACCGCACCACAAACCTCGACAAGGGGGACTAACATAAGAATCACAAGGGGTAAAAGGAAAGATTTTTTAGGACAAAGTGCCTCTTCCGATTTAGACATACCAGAAGAGGCAGGGAGAAGACCAAAAAGGAACAACAAAAGTCAGCCATCAAACAAAATCAACAAAAAGGGCTGGAAACCATATCAGAGACCCCCAAGTCCGTTCTCACAGATGAGAATGACTCATTGAGGATAATCAACCTTTCCCAAAAACTATTGACAGATGACCACAAAAAAGTACTCTCTAAAGGCATGACCTTCTGCCCGACTCCTGAAATAGATAAATTTGAATTAGTCAAAGATGTACAACTGTACATCCGAAAAATTGCCTTAAAAAGACTCTTTCTGAACAAATCTCAAGAAACAACTCATTCAGAAAACAATTCACTCTCAGCAGAAGAGAGAATTACTCTGACCAACCTAGAGGACTTACTTGCAGAAAATGAGACTATAGACAGTACAGCTCCTGACTATACAAATGAGACAAAATGGCGTGATAAAATCAAAAATAAATCTAAATTCATGCCTAACATCAACCAATGTTCTCAACTGCAAGTTTTCAGTGATATCATATGTGAGAAAATCCTACAAATCCCAGAGACAAAAACTAATGGGAACTTAACATCTAAGGAACGCAAAGCACTAAAAGAAATGCAAATGTGGAAAGACACGATCATTAGAAATTCTGACAAAGGAGGTAATATTGTCTTATGGCCACTTAAAATGTATCGTCTAGAAACAGACAAACAACTAAGGGATAATTCTTGTTATACCAAACTGAATTATAACCCCACAAATGAATACCTTCAAATATACTCAAACCTAATAGAAGGAGCCAAAAATGACAATATTATTAACAACAAAGAATATCAATTTCTAAAAGTATCCAATCCAACTGTTGCTACTTTTTACCTAATTCCAAAGATACACAAAAACCAAACCCACCCTCCAGGGCGCCCTATAGTATCCTGAATAAATAGCCTCACTGAAAAGGCCAGTAAATATGTAGACTACAGACTTAGGAATTATCTCACTCAAATTACTTCTTATGTTCAAGATACCACTGATGTCCTAAATCAACTGGATAATATTCATATTTCTGAACAAACATGGCTTGTGACAGCAGATGTTGAATCTTTGTACACTTGTATTAAACATGAGATAGGAATCGAGGCAGTACGTTGGTTCCTAGAAATGGGCTCAGAAGAAGAACCGATTCATGATGAATTCACACTTGCACTATTACAATTTGTATTAAAACATAATTATTTCACTTTCAATAACGGGTTCTATCTACAAACAAGAGGTACCGCGATGGGTACAGCATGTGCTCCCACCTATGCCAACCTTTTCTTATTGTGGTGGGAGCAAAAACACGTCTTTTCTGACACTAATTCACAGTACCTGGAGAAAATCCCTTTCTGGGTAAGATATATAGACGACGTGCTGTTCCTGTGGGAGGGTTCAAAAGAAGAACTAGATTCTTTCCTTCTTGACCTAAATACAAACCAATTTAATGTTAAATTGACTTATGAAGCCAGTCAAGTGAAAGTAAACTTTTTGGATTTAGAAATTTCAAAATCAGAGGATGGAACATTATCCATGGATGTACACAGGAAAATAACAGCCACAAACAGTGTTCTACACAGCTCCAGTGCCCATGCCCCAAACACTATACAGGCACTTCCTATAGGTGAATTCTTAAGAATGAGGAGAAACTGCTCTTCTGAATCTAACTATAATAAGAGAGCAAAAGAACTCACTGAACGTTTACTATCAAGAGGTTATAGCAAAAGGGCAATTAAAAGGGCAGAATTCAGAGCGAGAACAACAGATCGAAAAGAACTACTCCAAAAAAGAGCAAAACCAAAGGATGACCAGATAAGGTTCATTTCAACCTATAATCCAAAAAGTAACTACATAAAATCTCTGTTTCAATCCAACTGGCACATTCTAATGTCTGAGCCCAAATTAAAAACAATCTTGGGTGAGAAAATACAGACAGGATATAGAAGAACCCGCAATCTAAAGGACATTATCAGTCCTAGTCACCTTGCTAGTGAAAAAACTAAAAGTGCTTTTACCAACGGTTCCTTTAAATGTGGAACCTGTACCACATGCAGCTTTATGCTGAAACTACAAACAATACATGATCAGTTCAACAAACCACACAAAGTAAATGCACACATCAACTGCCAAACTGAAGGGGTAATATACGCATTACGCTGCCACTGTAATCTGTTCTATGTTGGCATGACAACCAGAAAAATAAGAGTAAGGTTGCAAGAACACTTGAGGAACATCAAAAATTCCAAAAAGGACTTACAAGCAGGAAAACAACTCACATCGGTGGCCAGACACTTTTTGTATAAACACAATTCAAAACAAAGTGATTTAAAATGTTTTGGAATACAAAGAGTTAAGCTGGGGATCAGAGGTGGAGATGTAGAAAAAACCCTTCAAAAAGCTGAAAGTAAATGGATTTTTCTCCTTAACACAGTTTACCCATCAGGGTTAAATGAGTGTAACAATCTCTCCCCTTTTCTGTAAAAAAGTGCAATGAACAGCACAAATTCATGATAACACAGCCTAACCCTCTAAACATCCTTTTATCAACCGCCAGTATCTCAAGATCTAATTTCAACCAAGCTATTTGTGTGTTGAAGGTAGAAATAATCTCTACCTCTTACTTTACAAATTAAATTCAAATTCAATCCCAACATCGTCATATACTAAAAAAATGTTCACAATTAAAATAAGGATATCCATAATCACATTTGAGTGTACAACTGTACGCACTAGTTATTTAAGGATTAGTTTATGATAGTCCTCATTAATTTATTCATCAACACTATATAAGTTTTAAGCACATAATTCACTGTAACTTTTATACACTAATGGTGTTTATTATTAATAAAAATTCATCGTTCTTACATTAACCTACACAGTCTGCTCACAATACACATCAAGTCACTATTTCTTTGACACAATTTTAGTAATATATATTAATTTTAGCACTGTTTTACAATTAAAGTCACAAGTATTTATTTTTATTTTAAAACACAGCACAGTGGCATTCTTCACTAAACATTTACACTGAGCAATTTTCATTTAATATTACACAACATTGTGGTATATACCAGCACAAGTAATTAAGTTATAATATAAACAAAGCAGTCACAATGCAATACATAGCACAAGTTCATGGCGGCACCTATAGGGTTAATTCACTACATAGTATCACATAGTTTAGGGAATACAGTGCTTCAACCTAAGGATAAAATAAAATGAAGTTTTAAATTTATGGCTGAGCATTAAGTCCATATATAAGGCTACGAGAACTCATTTGTTCTTATAACTTCAACATAATTCATTTGATCTTACAACTAAGTTGATTTTATAACCTCAACATTACAACAAAGTTACTTTTATTATTAGCCACAAATTAGACAACTCTAAACTTCAATCGTAATGATAGGCGGTCTCTACACAGTAGAGGATGAGGATTGGCTGTTAGCAAAAATCGTCACCCAGGAGGTGTGACCATTAGGCTTTAAAAGACCAGTATGTGAGCGGCGCGCTCACCCTTTGAAAAAGCCGCGAGGCGAAACATGTTAGGGACGTTAGGGACGCTAGGGTACTGGTGATGAGCCCTTGGAGCTCATGTATTTTTAGCTAGCCTTAGGAACCTTGATAGACTAATATATTTTGAACCGTAATATACCTTTAGCAGTTGGGAGGGGTTAATGGGGGCAGAACGCTGACGTTCATACAAGCTGCTGGAGAATTTAACCGTTAGCAGTACTCACACCACTTCTAGTAAATTGTGACTACACAGGGCTCAATACCGCACTAATAATGTCTCATTTGGTTATGCTAAACTGAAATCTTGTATATATTTCTTTACCAACTGTGTCTGCTGGGTTGTAACATTACGCATGTGCCGTGCAGCTTACATAATAGTGGTCACTCTTTTTACTACTCAGAGCATTTGACATTTTGTAATTTACTCAAAAGCATATTTAGAACTGAGTCACTAGATCTGTCTGCTCTATATAAGAACAGGAACGCTATTCACCCAGTGTTTATCACCCTGTAATAAACACCCACAGCGATACTTCAAAACAAGAATCTCATTTTGACTCTAACATAACAATAACTACTAAGGTCCCAGTCCCAAATATTGGGTATTCTTGCACCTAGAGGGATAAACATAATGGAACCTTAAGAAGGTTATATGAATTATATAGCTTTATTTGGAACAATTTCTTATATAAGATACAATAATATCGAAACACCTTATTACCAACGGTGATAACACTATCATAAGGGGTGATCTCCAATTTCACTGATACTTTATATAACAATGTGTATACCCGCTGGACTTTGTATATCCAATATAGAAGACATTATTAAATATAAAGCATGAAGCCTTTATTTGTGTAGAGCAGGCTTAAACACAGCCACACATATAGATGCGTATAGAAAATTAAGAGAAATTTAAAGGGATTCTATATAAAGTCCCTGACTTCACGCACAATGAACAAAAGTGTATAATCACTCAAGCCTCTTAACTATATATGCACAAGTGTACTGTAACATATTAAGGAACTTACATTAATTCCACAGCAAATTCACAATATCAATTTTAGTGAACCTAAGTATACAACTATTCAATAAATTACCAGCAACAACATACTGATCAATCATATTTGAGTTGCCATTTCTGGTACATATTGAATACATAGAATTGTTACCAGCCCCCATACTATATACTCTATCTATTTATAGATATTTTTTACCCACCACACCAACTTATATACGATTAACAAGTAACATTATCTTGGCTCCTAAGAGTGTTTTTAAGTGTGTGTTTTCCAATTTTAACTAAGCCTTAATAAAAGTTAATTTTTAATGTTATTTAGCTTACTCAGACAGTTTTGTCTTTGTTCTCTGCACATCCTTGCACGACTCTCTCTGTTACCACAATTTATTCAATTAAGTAATCCCCAGAGTGCTACAAATGTAGTCTATCTCAGATAGGGTAATACATCCTATCTGTCAGTTTTTTGTTTTAACCCTGCTTCACTACATAGCACCCTCTTCCTTTACCATACTAATGTGCTGTATGCACATAAGTTAATTAAGAATAAAGGGGATAATTTTATTTCATTAAAAGTAGTGCCATTGGACCCCATTCTTTTTTGTTCAAGATCTTGTACCTTGCTGAATAGACATGAGTCGTTTAGCAGCAGAGGAGGAGCAAGCCGGAACATCAAATACCCTTCGAAAGGAGGCCACAAATTCAGGATAATTTGAAATCACAGGTTTATTAGTGTCCCACAAGGGATTAGCCCAGGCAAGAGCTGTGTCAGAGAGTAATGAGATGAGAAATCCCACCTTAGCTCTGTCAGAGGGAAACGCCTGAGGTAACATCTCAAAGTAAATGCCAACCTGGTTCATAAACCCTCTGCACTGAATAGGATCACCTCCATATCACTGAGGTAGAGGTGCCGAACCGGACAAGCTTCTGGTAGGCATAGGTGCAGCAGTGGAAACAGGAGCAGCCATAACTTAAGGGACACTTTGGTCCAAATGTGCAGTGCGAGTCAGCAGGGTTTGCAGGGCTAGTGCAAATTGATCCAAGCGGTGATCCTGTACATCCATCCTGGAAATGATGGCAGGTAAAGGTGGATACTTAGCAGCATCAGGATTCATGGCCTTTGCGTAATGTCAGAGTGCCAAGAATCAGACTGAGATGAGAATTGCAAAAATAATCACACCTTTATTAATAGCAAAAAATAATAAAAAGTCCACAAGTCAAAAAACAAGCCAGGAGTCAAAACCAGAGCTGGTAGTCAGACGAGCCGAGTCAGGAACCAAAGTGAATAGTCAGACGAGCCGGAATCAGGAACAAGGAAAATAGCAGAGTCAGGAACAAGCCAGGGATCAGGAACCAGGAGGGACATCAGGCAGCCAGGTAATACACAGGAACTCTCACAAACAGGTCTGAGACAACGCAAAGGCAAAGCATACTGAACAGAGGCCCTTTAAATAATAAGTGATGACATCACAATTCTGAGACTGCATCCTGTCTTACATGGATGATGCACACCAGTCTGGCCATAAAAGGAAGTGCAGGAAATGAGCAGCATCCCCCACAATGCACCATAGTCAGGAAGAGAGGTTAGTAAAATGGCTGCCAGCAGCACATGGCAAACACAACAGTGAAAAATCCCTGACAGATGTTGAGGGGACAGCAACAGGTAATGAACAACTACTGATGGATACATTCTTTGCAGTTGAATTCTTTTAGTCTCAACTCCTACAAGTTTGGAATTTACATGCGCCGCTATGTAAGGTGAGAGTAAAAGGAGAAGACTCACAGCTGACCTCATTCAAATGTACCAGTTTCGGGATTCATTGTGGTCAAAGTTCAAGCATACAGGCTCTATGAACGATCACTGTGTATATAGACAATGGCAAAATATATGCTCTAAACAAACAAAATTGGCCAAGGCCCAATATTTCTGTGAAAACTGAACAATAACATATCAAACCCTAGAAAGTTTTGGAAACTCATAAATAACTTACAAAATCCTCCTATCCACTCCCAACCCCCCACTGTCAATGTGGACAACCAAACCCTGCAACTCCCCTTGGAAGTAGCAAATGACTTTAATAGTTATTTTGTCAGATGCTCCACCACCCTGATTGACAAATTAATAAATGACACACATCCTGAAACTACAAATGTGGATCAGGCCCCACTAAATCAGCAAAGACCCAATATAGAGAAGTTCAATTATAGACCTGTACCCATCAATGTCATTAAGAAACACCTTAATAATCTAAAAATGAGAAACCAGTCTGGACCTGATCAAATCCCAGCAATGCTGTTGAAGTTCAGTGCGCTGGCAATTGCTAAATCGGTCACAACCCTAATTAACGAATCCTTGGTGTCTGGATACATACCCAAACTTTGGAAAACTGCAAGAGTAGTGCCTATCCATAAAAGTGGTGAGTTAACCTTGGTTTCTAATTATTGCCCTATATCTTTGCTCCCAGTATTGTCAAAAATCTTAGAAAAATGCGTCCATACGCAATTATGTGAGTATTACCAACAATCTAACTATCTGACCCCTGATCAATCAGGTTTTTGCCCGAATCACTCCACTACAACTGCCCTCCTAAAAGTTTGCAACGACATCCAAACTGGCATGGAAAAAGGAGACCTAACTGGAGCTATTTTCCTTGATTTTGCAAAGGCCTTTGACACAGTAGACCACAACATACTACTGCTCAAACTAAAAAACTCTGGTATTGCTGATCGTCCATTAACCTGGTTTCGATCATATGTATCGGATCGATCACAATATGTTTCCATTTCTGACAACGACTCCCTCTCTCTCCCATTCACGTGTGGTGTACCCCAAGATTCCATTCTCGGCCCCCTACTATTCACATTATTTATAAATGATCTGCCTAATGTCTGCAAATCCTCAACTGTACACATGTACGCAGATGACACGGTAATCTCTGCAAACAATTCCGATCTGTCGCAGCTTAAAGCAGTGCTCCAAGACCAGTTCACAGAGGTAGAAAAGTGGATCTCAAAAAACAAACTCTTCCTAAACACTGACAAAACTGTCACAATGATCTTTGGAATGGGACCTAAATTACACAAATTACAAAGTTCCCATCTTCGCATCAAAACAAAATCCAATTGCACGCTGACCGCAGTCCACTCTTTTAAATACTTAGGTATGATGTTAGACCTCAATCTATCTTTTGGCCTCCACATAGAAAAACTTGCATCTAAACTTTATCCAAAACTAGGTGCCAAGTACAGAAACAAATCCTGCCTCAGCCCTACAGTAAAGGAAAAGATTGTACAGCAAATGCTGATGCCTATCTTGGATTAGGGGGACGCAGTATATGCACCTGCACCGCAAACTCACCTTAATAAACTAAATACATTGTATAACTCATTCTGCCACTTTGTGCTACAATGTAACTACAGGACCCACCATTGTGACATGCTAAAAGAACTAAACTGGCTGTCGCTGGAATCCAGACGCACCCTCCATCTTTCCTGCCTTGTGTTTAAGAGCCTTTCTGGGAAGCTCCAACCCTAACTGAGCAGAATGCTCTCCCCTGCTATTCCCACCTCCTATAGCCTCCAATCCAATAACAGAACATTATTTAGCTTGCCTCAATACAAAAAGAAAGCAGCGCGATCCTCCTTTTCCTACAGAGCACCACAATTATGGAATGACCTCCCTCAAACTTTAAAAACTTCCCCAAGCCTAATATCCTTTAAGAGATCCCTCTCTACATATTCATTCATTAAATATTTCCTACCAGTTCTATGTTAAATGTTTGCATATATTGTGTATTATTATTGTTTTTGTATTTTATTGTACCCTATTGTATCAATGCAATGTTTTGTGGTCCCAGGACATACTTAAAAACGAGAGAAATGTCAATCTTCCTGGTAAAATATTTTATAAATAAATAATAAGTAAATAAATGTAAAAGTTTATCCTGACAACTATTACAAACCACAGCAGGAGATATAACCTCAACAAGTTTACAATAAATGCACTTAGCTTTGGTAGAACTGTTATCAGGCAGCAGGGTTCCAACAGTGATTTCTGAGACAGGATCAGATTAAGACATCTTGCAAATGTAAGAAAAAAAAACAACATATAAAGCAAAATTTTTAATTTCTTAATATGGCAGTTTCAGGAATGGAAAAAAATGCAAACAGCATAGCCCTCTGATAGAGAAAAAAGGCAAGAGGCATATAGGAATGGAGTCTTAAATAATGAAAATATTTGGCGCCAAGTATGACGCACAACAAACAGAAAAAAAAATTTCGGCACTAAAAAAGTCTGGAAACGACACACTAGCGTCATAGATGACGCAACCTTGTGAAGGACTAAGACGTCAGAAAAGATGAACGTAACTTCATGCCAAAAAAATCTCGCGCCAAGAATGACACAATAAACTTTGGCATTTTGCGCCCTCGCAAGCCTAATTCTGCCCGCGAATTTAAAAGACAGTCAATTTTAAAAAGAATCTATACCCCGTGTAAGAAATATATTTTTCATAAAAAAGCATTTCCCAGATATGAAACTGACAGTCTGCAAAAGGAAATATACTGAAAACCTAATTAATGGCAAATATAAGTACAATACATATATTTAGAACATTAGAAAAATACATAAAGGGCCAAACCATAGCTGAGAGTGTCTTAAGTAATGAAAACATACTTACCAAAAGACACCCATCCATATATAGCAGATAGCCAAACCAGTACTGAAACGGTTATCAGTAGAAGTAATGGAATATGAGAGTATATTGTCTATCTGAAAAGGGAGGTAGGAGATGAATCTCTATGACTGATAACAGAGAACCTATGAAATAGATCCCCCGTGAGGAAAACCATTGCATTCAATAGGTGATACTCCCTTCACATCCCTCTGACATTCACTGTACTCTGAGAGGAATCGGGCTTCAAAATGCTGAGAAGCGCATATCAATGTTGAAATCTTTAGCACAAACTTACTTCACCACCTCCATAGGAGGCAAAATTTGTAAAACTGAATTGTGGGTGTGGTGAGGGGTGTATTTATAGGCATTTTGAGCTTTGGCAAACTTTGCCCCTTCTGGTAGGATTGTATATCCCATACGTCACTAGCTCATGGACTCTTGCAAATTACATGAAAGAAATATAGCTTTAAATATGTATTTTACATTAACATTATCAGATATATATAGAGAAATATATATTTAATAATAAAAATACATTATTTTCTATGTGAAGAACATAGGACTGTAAAATATGCATAAGGGCATCAGGGTTCACAATTTAAGACTAACATGGTCATGTTAGAGTACATGAAGAATTGTTAACTTAAATGCGCATTATTGAAATATTACATATAAAATATTAAAAAATATTAATAAAATAATTAACAATTATTATTACCATCTTGATATCACTAATATTTGACAATATTTGGAGATTCAGGGCTAAATGAAAAGTGGAGCGCTAACAGTTAAGCGCAATCGAAAAGGGGTTTATCACAGGTGTTTCTGCGTGTCGAGTTTTTTGCTTGTATTACAAGTGGAAAGCAAACGGGATCGTATTAATGCAGATGGAGTTAACGCGCTCTACCTCTAGCTCTGGTTAACTGTTTTAGCTAAATAAAAAAGTGTCACAAATCACGTAAAAAATATATTGTAAACTTACACTCATTATAATACCATCTAAAAAAATAATTAAAAATAAAGTTATAATGGTTCAAAAATAAGAGGTCTCGTGTTAGAAAACAAAGACAGGCAGAGGGATTTAACATAGAGATACATACATATACATATATAAAAACACTATGGGACATATTTATCAATGTGCGAGCAGACATGATACGAAGTAGAGTATCATGTCCGCTGCACATCGGACATTTATCATTGCACCAACAGTTCTTGTGAACTGCTGGTACGATGCCACCCCTTGCAGATTCACGGCCAATCGGCCGCTAGCAGGGGGTGTCAATCAACCCGATCGATAGTCTGAAGGCTTGCCGGAAACAAGTTGCATCAAGCTCCATACGGAGCTTGATAAATATGCCCCTATATATATATACTGTATATATATATATATATATATATATATATATATATATATATATATATATATATATATATATATATATGTATACCTGTATGTATATATATATATATATATATATATATATATATATATATATACACTATTTTCAGAAAATACAATTTCCAGAACAAAATGGCTTCTTCAGGCTTTAGTCAGTATTTAGTGTGACCTCCCTTGGCACTAAGCACATCTTGAAATCTTTTGGGGAGACTGTCCTAGAATTTTCTGAAGTATTGTTATTTCAGCAGTATTGTTTCTATAATATTCAGGTCTGGGCTATGTGCATATATATATATATATATATATATATATATATATATATATATATATATTGTACAAAAATACCATCAAATAGAAATATGCATTTATGACTAAATAGAACACATTATGTTATGTGAAGAACATTGGAATGTAAAATATTCATATTTTCATATTTGGTTTGCGCACTAGAGAGTATGCAGTCTAGTTTCTATTGGGGGGATTATTGCGCATGCAATAGTTTAAGTTCGGCTTTTTGTGGGGGATCAAGTTAGCATGTCAGCCAAAAGAGTTTACTTTCAACTTGTTATACGAGCGCAATCCAATGCATGCAAAAAGCTTACTACTAGCGAAGTTAACGCTGGAGTAGGAGCGTTAAATAGCACATAAAACTGGTAAAAAATATTGAAAAGTTATTATTAGCAACAGAAAAAAAGTTTCCAGCGCCTAAACTGATAATGGTAATATACCTGCTACACTATAAAGAAGATCCCCTATCAGATCTTAATGGAATTGCAATAGTTAGATATATATAGAAGCGCCACAAAGGGCTAAGGTATATCACAGGGCTAATAAAGATCAACTAGTAAACAGGAAAATAAACTTAGGAATATATGTGCAATAGATATCTGTTAAAATTCCTTTTAATCAATAAGGTTTGTTAAACAATCAAACCCATTACATATATGTCATCACAACACAATATAAAAATACAATAAAAATTACAATCTAAAAATTCTATCTTTCATACAGTATAAAAACCGAGCTTGTGGCTACAAGTCCAGGTTTGGACTACTTTCAGTTAATTATGTTAATTCTTAAGGAGCCTTGAACTAGTTGTGGATAATACAGAATAAAAAATTGAAGTATAGGTAACTTCGAATGAAATTTGGGGTCACAAATATCCGATCACAAATATCGGTAACTTTGAGTGAAATTGGGGTCAACAAATATCCGGTCACTGATTATACAAATAAATTAAAGAAAAATATATATAAGATCTAATGTGGGAAAAATATGATATAATACACAATACAAAAAATCACAATATAATATGTGAATATATGATATAATACACAATTCAAAAAAATCACAATGTTCAAAATTCAACAATCAAAAAAATCAGTGAGACAAAATAAAGAAATTTTTTGAATAGGTGCTCCAAATTTGTGCAAGAAAATTATTATAAAAATAATAAAAATGATTCTAACCTAACTAGAACAACACCGGTATGTTCTAATATAAAGAAAAAATAGGAATATGACCATATTAACGCTAATTGGAAATTACAAACATCTGCGTTTGGTAAAGATACAAAATGATCCCTAATAGAAGAAATGTGTGTGTTGCTCCTTTGCTTTCTCAGCAAATTATTACAATTTCCTAATCAAGTGATATCCTAAAAATACAAATGTACAAATACTCAATTCCAGAGAAATAAAAATAAAAAATAAAAGTCATGGATGGTAATATAAACAAAGTCCTGATTGTTATTGGTAAAAGTCAGTTAAAGGGACAGTTCACCCAAAAATGTTCTCCCCTTTAAATTATTCCCAATGATCCTCTTAACCTGCTAGAGTGTATTAAATTGGTTACAAGTAGCTCCTTTACTCCTATTTCAGCATTTGAAATAGCTAATTTAGCCTGTGGTATCGTCACCTATACTGAACAAACTAATACTGGAGTATAGGCTATTGAATAGCCTAAGTATACACAGCCAGCAGAAGAGATTATACTCTCAGTGGGATGCAGGATAGTTAAGTAATAAAATGATCATTTTCCATTGTTCTCTCTATGTATTGAGCTTTGGTGTTCCAGCCAAATAAAAAATAAGGAAGCAAGTCTGTTTACACAAACTTAGAACATAATGAGATCTGATATCACCTTTAAGTTCAACCCATTGTAATAGGCTGTGGTTTCAAAGCACAAAATCAGCTACTTCATATACACAAATAAGAATGAAAATGCAATTTCTCAAATATTTTATACTCTACAGCTGGTATAACAAGTCATTTAAAATACATTAATGGAAAAACAATTTTATAGTGTACTGTCCCTTTAAAATCCAATTCCTGGTGTCCCTCGATAGGGTCCAAAGTAGCTGATAATCCTAACGTTATGATGATCCCAGTTCCAATCAATACAAACAATTCCTAAAAGAAGAAAAAGAAAAGTGCACTAAACAAAACAGCCTATGGGGTGGGGAATATTGGTAAATAGACCCACCCCAATAAGCAATATCCTGGAAATATGGCAAGCCTCACAAATCGTATGTCGATTGTCCGTCTATGCGTTTCAGCCCTCTGATGGGCCTTTTTCAAGACATAGTGAGGCTAAGTGTATACTGACCTTATATAGTGTGTTTTAGAGGTATTCCTCTAAAATATTGGCACCAGTAGGTCATTTCCGGGACTTACGGAGCCATTTTTGAAAAGGGCATTTGGAATGTTTTGGGGCAAATTTAAAATTTGCAGGGTGAATTACTAAAGGATAATTGTGTTATGCTCCCATGTATATTATTAGAGAACATTATCTTATCCACAATTTGGGACTCATTAAACTATTAGATTGTAAGAATAATTCAAAACATTAAATCTTTAGTCTTTTATTCCATTAGGAATTAGTTGTTGTTATTTAATGGTCTCTGATTTTGTCTGGAGTGGTTTCCAATGGTGGTTTTTCTCACCTAAACTAGGGAATAATGTAATGATTTTAGGCTTCCATATTCCAGGATTTACAAACATTGATAATTACATGCAACATAATAGCAACATGTATACACAATTGAAGTTTTCATAGACACATTTACTAATATGTGGTTGCTTAACTTCAATATCACAATTTCACTGTTACTTGTAGAAATACATCCTTCTATGGTAAGTATTCTGTTAACCCAAACATTTATTTATTGTATACCACAAAAACAGTTTCTTTCAAGAATAATATTCTGAATGTTCATTTGACCTTTAATTAAAAAATAGAATTTGAAAATTTAAAAACCAACATCTGATTAAAAACTAGGGGGCAATTAAGGTGAGAGTGATTTCCTTAATTTAAGGAGGTCACGGTTTGTCCATTATCAGTCTCATGGATTAGAGTTTTGATTCTACCTCTTTTAGCCATTTGTTGTTTCAGTACATATTGCTGAAATTATAGAGGAATTGTCTTCCGTCTTTAAACTTCCTTATTATCAATAGATGTTATTACAGTTGTTTTCAGGCTCAAATATTTCAGAATAGGTGGACTATCTCAAAGTTGGCATTAAGTCCCTTAGGATGAATGCAATCCAAATGGAAAATCCATTTGGACTCAGTTTTTAGCATTCTTGCTTCCATGTTACCCCCTCTCCAGTCTTTGTTTAATTTACAAATTCCCAGGTATCTAAAACTTTCACTACTGCTTCCATGTACCTCTTTGAAATGTTTATAGAGGGGCAGGTCTATTTTCTTCCACTTTATTTGTAGGAGATGCTCCCGGATCCTGTCTCTCAACTTTCTCATGGTCTGGCCAACGTATTGTAGGCCACACCCACATTGCATTAAATATACCACATGTTGGTCTGTGCATCTGATGGTTTGCTTGATGTTATAAAACTCGTTTGTGATCTTGGATTTGAATGTGTCCATCTTCATTCCATGTTTGCAAGCCTTACAAAAATGGCATGGGAAAAAACCCTTCAAATTCTTTCCTAGAACCCCCATTTGATTCTTAATTGTTTTATTCCTCTGGATACTTGGGGCTAAGATGGATTTGAGGTTGTCTGCTTTCCTGAAGATGAAGCCTGGTTGTTCTGTTAGGTGTTCACCTAATACATCATCCTCCTTCAAAAGATACCAATGGCGTTTGATAATATCCTCAATTATTTTCCTTCTTTCACTGTATTGAGTGATGAAAGGTATCTTGGAGTTTTCAGAAGTCGTTATGTTCTGTTTCTTCTTATAAGTAAGTAGGCTTTCTCTTTTAATAAGGCTTACTTCTTCAATTGTTTTATTTATGGAGTATTCGTTATATCCCCTCTCCAGGAATTTGTTTTTGAGCGTTGCTGACTGTTTGGCCCACATGTCCTCACTCGAACAGTTTTTCCTGATTCTCATTAATTGTCCCTTCGGGATGTTTGAGATCCACTTCCTATGATGACAGCTTGTGTGGTGGATAAAGTTATTCGAATCCACTTCCTTGAAGTGGGTTGAGGTTTCTACTTTCCCATTTGTCACTCTTATGTCAAGATCCAAGAATACTACATTTGTTTTGCTGATGGTACTCGTAAACTTCAGATTAAGTTGGTTCATATTCATCACTTCTAGCGTGTACTGTAGATCTTCCAAACTCACCTTCCAGATGAGAAAGATGTCGTCTATGTACCTTTTGTATAGGACCAGGTCCGCGCCTGCTGGGCAAGCCTCCCAAAAGATGTTTTCCCACTTGCCCATGTAAAGGTTGGCATAGCTAGGCGCGAACCTGGTCCCCATGGCTGTTCCACATACTTGACGATAAAATGTGCCTTCCCAACAGAAAAAATTGTGTTTCAGAATGTAGTTGATACCATCCAATATGAATGTTTTCTGGACTTCCGGCATGTTTGTGTCTTTCTCTAGAAAATGACCAATAGATTCAAGTCCTTTTTCGTGTGGGATAGATGTATATAAAGATGTTACGTCACTCGTCACCATGATATAGCAATCATCCCACTCCATGTTTCTGAGTAAATTGAGGACTTCCGTGGATTCTCTTAGGTAGGATGGTAAGGTTCTCACAAATGGCTGGAGTTTCTTGTCGATATATTCGGACAAATTGCTAGAAAGAGATTCGATACCCGAGATGGTAAGGTAACTGAATTCCTTTTCATTTAGGATCCAGATTTCATTGGCTTCTCTCAGCAGTTCATCCAATCTTATTTGATATTCACTTGTGGGGTCAGTCTAAGACCTCATAGGTCATCTCGTCATCAAGGATTCTTTTTGATTGTTTACAGTACTCTGATTTGTTCAATATTACAATTCCTCCACCCTTGTCAGCTGATTTTATGACAAATATCTGAATTATTAGAAAACATGGACACCCCGGTAAAAAGAAGATACACCAGGGATGAAGATCAGGGGCCAGATCCAAGAAGAGATCCAACTTGGACCATCCAATAGAAAGATCTGAAAATATTGAACACAACCGGAATAATGACCCAAACAACGCTGAAGTAAAAGGGATCTTCAATCTGAGTAAAATAGTTTTAAAACCAGAAGAAAAGGAAGTCTTAAGATATGGTCTAACATATGCTCCATCAAGAGGATTAGACACATTTCAAACATATCTCAACACAAAGGAGCTTGTGAGGAGACTCACCCTGAAGAGATATTTCCTAAAATCTGCGGCTGAAAGAAATGCATCACTTCCATCAATAACTCCCAAGGGAGACGCCTTCTTACATATGGACCTCAAACCTAAGTCCCGTTTTTATCCCACCCACTGTAAGGGACCAGCGATAGAGGCTTTTGAGGCCGTAGTATGCAATGATATTAAGAAATTAAAATCAGTAAAGGCACATAACAGAAACCTGAGTGCAAAACAAATAAATGTAATCTCCAAATTAGAACATAATTCAGATATTGTCATAAAATCAGCTGACAAGGGTGGAGGAATTGTAATATTGAACAAATCAGAGTACTGTAAAGAATCAAAAAGAATCCTTGATGACGAGATGACCTATGAGGTCTTAAAGACTGACCCCACGAGTGAATATCAAATAAGATTGGATGAACTGCTGAGAGAAGCTAATGAAATCGGGATCCTAAATGAAAAGGAATTCAGTTACCTTACCATTAAACACCCAAGGATCCCGGTGTTCTACCATCTGTTAAAGATCCATAAGAGCCTCACCAATCCAGCGGGGCACCCAATTATCTCAGGTATCGGATCTCTTTCTAGCAATTTGTCCAAATATATCGACAAGAAACTCCAGCCATTTGTGAGAACCTTACCCTTGTACCTAAGAGACTCCACGGAAGTCCTCAATTTACTCAGAAACATGGAGTGGGATGATAGCTATATCATGGTGACGAGTGATGTAACATCTTTAAATACATCCATCCCACACGAAAAAGGACTTGAATCTATTGGTCATTTCTAGAGAAAGACACAAACATGCCGGAAGTCCAGAAAACATTCATATTGGATGGTATCAACTACATTCTGAAACACAATTTTTTCTGTTGGGAAGGCACATTTTATCGTCAAGTATGTGGAACAGCCATGGGGACAAGGTTTGCGCCTAGCTATGCCAACCTTTACATGGGCAAGTGGGAAAACATCTTTTGGGAGGCTTGCCCAGCAGGCGCGGACCTGGTCCTATACAAAAGGTACATAGACGACATCTTCCTCATCTGGAAGGTGAGTTTGGAAGATCTACAGTACAAGCTAGAAGTGATGAATATGAACCAACTTAATCTAAAGTTTATGAGTACCATCAGCAAAACAAATGTAGTATTCTTGGATCTTGACATAAGAGTGACAAATGGGAAAGTAGAAACCTCAACCCACTTCAAGGAAGTGGATTCGAATAACTTTATCCACCACACAAGCTGTCATCATAGGAAGTGGATCTCAAACATCCCGAAGGGACAATTAATGAGATCTGGAGTAACTGTTCGAGTGAGGACATGTGGACCAAACAGTCGGCAACGCTCAAAAACAAATTCCTGGAGAGGGGATATAACGAATCCTCCATAAATAAAACAATTGAAGAAGTAAGCCTTATTAAAAGAGAAAGCCTACTTACTTATAAGAAGAAACAGAACATAACGACTTCTGAAAACCTCCAGATACCTTTCATCACTCAATACAGTGAAAGAAGGAAAATAATTGAGGATATTATCAAACCCCATTGGTATCTTTTGAAGGAGGATGATGTATTAGGTGAAGACCTAACAGAACAACCAGGCTTCATCTTCAGGAAAGCAGACAACCTCAAATCCATCTTAGCCCCAAGTATCCAGAGGAATAAAACAATTAAGAATCAAATGGGGGTTCTAGGAAAGAATTTGAAGGGTTATTTCCCATGCCATTTTTGTAAGGCTTGCAAACATGGAATGAAGACGGACACATTCAAATCCAAGATCACAAACGAGTTTTATAACATCAAGCAAGCCATCAGATGCACAGACCACCATGTGGTATATTTAATTGAATGTGGGTGTGGCCTACAATACGTGGGCCAGATAACGAGAAAGTTGAGAGACAGGATCCGGGAGCATCTCCTACAAATAAAGTGGAAGAAAATAGACCTGCCCCTCTATAAACATTTCAAAGAGGTACATGGAAGCATTAGTGAAAGTTTTAGATACCTGGGAATTTGTAAATTAAACAAAGACTGGAGAGGGGGTAACATGGAAGCAAGAATGCTAAAAACTGAGTCCAAATGGATTTTTCATTTGGATTGCATTTATCCTAAGGGACTTAATGCCAACTTTGAGATAGTCCACCTATTCTGAAATATTTGAGTCTGAAAACAACTGTAATAACATCTATTGATAATAAGGAAGTTTAAAGACGGAAGACAATTCCTCTATAATTTCAGCAATATGTGCTGAAACAACAAATGGCTAAAAGAGGTAGCATCAAAACTCTAATCCATGAGATTGATAATGGACAAACCGTGACCTCCTGAAATTAAGGAAATCACTCTCACCTTAATTGCCCCCTAGTTTTTAATCAGATGTTGGTTTTTAAATTTTCAAATTCTAATTTTTAATTAAAGGTCAAATGAACATTGAGAATATTATTCGTGATAGAAACTGTTTTTGTGGTATACAATAAATAAATTTTCGGGTTAACAGAATACTTACTTACCATAGAAGGATGTATTTCTACAAGTAACAGTGAAATTGTGATATTGAAGTTAAGCAACCACATATTAGTAAATGTGTCTATGAAAACTTCAATTGTGTATACATGTTGCTATTATGTTGCATGTAATTATCAATGTTTGTAAATCCTGGAATATGGAAGCCTAAAATCATTACATTATTCCCTAGTTTAGGTGAGAAAAACCACCATTGGAAACCACTCCAGACAAAATCAGAGACCATTAGATAACAACAACTAATTACTAATGGAAAAAAAGACTAAAGATTTAATTCTTTTAATTATTCTTACAATCTAATAGTTGAATGAGTCCGAAATTGTGGATAAGATAATGTTCTCTAATAATATACATGGGAGCATAACACAATTATCCTTTAGTAATTCACCCTGCAAATTTTAAATTTGCCCCAAAACATTCCAAATGCCCTTTTCAAAAATGGCTCCGTAAGTACCGGAAATGACCTAACCGGAAGTGCATACATCCCGGACTTGCGGTTTAGCGATATCGGCCATGAAAATTTGGCGGGCAATCCGGTCCCATCCGAGTCATTCTGGCGCCAATATTTTAGAGGAATACCTCTAAAACACACTATATAAGGTCAGTATACACTTAGCCTCACTATGTCTTGAAAAAGGCCCATCAGAGGGCCGAAACGCGTAGACAGACAATCGACATACGATTTGTGAGGCTTGCCATATTTCCAGGATATTGCTTATTGGGGTGAGTCTATTTACCAATATTCCACACCCCATAGGCTGTTTTGTTTAGTGCACTTTTCTTTTTCTTCTTTTAGGAATTGTTTGTATTGATTGGAACTGGGATCATCATAACGTTAGGATTATCAGCTACTTTGGACCCTATCGAGGCACACCAGGAATTGGATTTTAACTGACTTTTACCAATAACAATCAGGACTTTGTTTATATTACCACCCATGACTTTTATTTTTTATTTTTATTTCTCTGGAATTTAGTATTTGTACATTTGTATTTTTAGGATATCACTTGATTAGGAAATTGTAATAATTTGCTGAGAAAGCAAAGGAGCAACACACACATTTCTTCTATTAGGGATCATTTTGTATGTTTACCAAACGCAGATGTTTGTAATTTCCAATTAGCGTTAATATGGTCATATTCCTATTTTTTCTTTATATTAGAACATACCGGTATTATTCTAGTTAGGTTAGAATCATTTTTATATTATTTTTATAATAATTTTCTTGCACAAATTTGGAGCACCTATTCACAAAATTTCTTTATTTTGTCTCACTGATTTTTTTTGATTGTTGAATTTTGAACATTGTGATTTTTTTTAATTGTGTATTATATCATATATTCACATATTATATTGTGATTTTTTTGTATTGTGTATTATATAATATTTTTCGCACATTAGATCTTTTATATATTTTTCTTTAATTTGTTTGTATAATCAGTCACCGATATTTGTTGACCCCAATTTCACTCGAAGTTACCGATATTTGTGATTGGATATTTGTGACCCCAAATTTCATTAGAAGTTACCTATACTTCAATATTTTATTCTGTAATATCCACAACTAGTTCAAGGCTCCTTAAGAATTAACATAATTAACTGAAAGTAGTCCAAACCTGGACTTGTAGCCACAAGCTCGGTTTTTATACTGTATGAAATATAGAATTTTTATATTGTAATTTTTATTGTATTTTTATATTGTGTTGTGATGACATATATTTAATGGGTTTGATTGTTTAACAACCCATATTGATTAAAAGGAATTTTAACAGATATCTATTGCGCATATATTCCTAAGTTTATTTTCCTGTTTACTAGTTGATCTTTATTAGCCCTGTGATATACCTTAGCCCTTTGTGGCGTTCCTATATATATCTAACTATTAAACAGTTATTAGACTTTGGAGGAGACATCACTATCATTTTGACTATTTTTGATTAACTTTGAGACTTTTCTGTTGTGTTAGTGAAAATCTGATATAAGGAATTTTCTTCATTTTTAAAAAAAGATTTTAAACCTTAAGGAAGATTTGCATTTTACTACTTTAGACTGCAGGGCTCAGTAGAACTTCTCCATGTTGTCTCCTAATTGAACTACTCATTTCAATCCTGTATTAATTGGGGAGGGGGGTTAATAGTGTAAACAGACCTAGTAGTGTGGCATATATATACAAATATATTTATTTATTTTTATTTATTTTTATTTGTTACTATTAGCTTCAATTACAGTTTGTGTTTATATTTAAATGGGTTTCTGGTAGGAAATACAGGCTACCTATTGTGAAGTGAAAAGGGGGAAATAAAATCTGAAAACAATGCTAATCATTATGAGCAGCTGCAAGGACAGGATTTATCTACATCTTACAAACAAGTGAAAATAATTTCCTGCACAATATACTAAAATGTATACAAAAATACATTTTTTGTACACTTACCATGGTTGCCTCTGCAGTCTGTTTAGGCAATATTTATATGTAATTATCCAGCTTATACATGCAACCTAAAGGTAGTTTTATATCATTTTTAATACTTTTGTATACTTAGAGCCATCAGAATTATAGAACAGTATTGTAATCAGAAAGGTAACATTTGATGTTTTATATAAATAAAGATTATTATTTGCATTTTAGAACACAAAAATCAAACTAAAGAAACAAAAGAAACAGGCAGAGGAGATAGAAAATAGAAACTCCAGGGCCCCGGTGCAAGAATACATAAAGTCCCCCCCCCCCCCTGTGCCATAGATATTCATAAGGACCCACAGTCACCTATGTGAACACACACATATGGCTTCTGCGATATAAATATTTTACAAGATATGCCACTGGAGAGTGTACTAGCTGGCACAGTATGTCTGATATATATATATATATATATATATATATGCATACACAGAGAGAAGCGCTCTACCAGGAACGAACAACAGCTCAGTGGCTTGTTCTATGGCGATTTACCACCCAGAAGCAGACTCTTTAAGACCAGTGTGCTTTTCATAGAAGAAAACTTTCCTGAAGTATATCAGTCTGATCCCGCCAAGTAAGGTCAGTCCAGCCCCGAAATACCAGGCAATTCTCCTCTGTACAAGGAACATGACAACCCCAGTGTGCTTAGAGGAATGTGGCTGCACATCACTGACGAGGCCCATAGGAGGCCGAAACGATCGTCTGGGGTTGTCATGTTCCTTGTTCAGAGGAGAATTGCCTGGTATTTCTGGGCTGGACTGACCTTACTTGGCAGGACCAGACTGATATACTTCAGGAAAGTTTTCTTCTGTGAAAAGCACACTGGTCTAAAAGAGGCTGCTTACAGGTGGTAAATCGCCATAGAACAAGCCACTGAGCTGTTGTTCGTTCCTGGTAGAGTGCTTCTCTCTTTGTATGCAAATTATTATGACCCTGGGGAAGTCTCCCTATAGTTGATGGGGAAACCAGACTTGGACTCCTTGCCCAGTGTGCTTAGAGGAATGTGGCTGCACCTCACTGACAAGGCCCATAGGAGGCCGAAATGATCGTCTGGGGTTGTCATGTTCCTTGTTCAGAGGAGAATTTCCTAGTATTTCGGGGCTGGACTGACCTTACTTGGCAGGATCAGACTGATATACTTCAGGATCGTTTTCTTCTGTGAAAAGCACACTGGTCTAAAAGAGGCTGCTTCCACGTGGTAAAACGCCATAGAACAAGCCACTGAGCTGTTGTTCGTTCCTGGTAGAGCGCTTCTCTCTTTGTATGCAAATTATTATGACCCTGGAGAAGTCTCCCTATGGGTGATGGGGGAAACCAGACGTGGACTGCTTGCCCAGTGTGCTTAGAGGAATGTGCCTGCACCTCAATGACGAGTCCCATAGGAGGCCGAAACGATCGTCTGGGGTTGTCATGTTCCTTGTTCAGAGGAGAATTTCCTGGTATTTCGGGGCTGGACTGACCTTACTTGGCAGGATCAGACTGATATACTTCAGGAAAGTTTTCTTCTGTGAAAAGCACACTGGTCTAAAAGAGGCTGCTTCCAGGTGGTAAATCGCCATAGAACAAGCCACTGAGCTGTTGCTCATTCCTGGTAGAGCGCTTCTCTCTTTGTATGCAATATATATATATATATATATATATATATATATATATATATTTACATTGTGACAGAAAGTCTGGTTTGGTGATAGAGGGAGTATATATTAGACCAAGTTTAATACCATTTTGCTATGACACCCCAGGGAAGTGATTAGTGTTTGTAGTTGTGAATACCTTACAGCTGTTAAAGACAATTAAACTCAGGTGTGGCTCATGATTACTGCTCCTAGGGTTTAAAAGGGAAGCATATCTCTAGCTTAGTAGTTTACAGCCAGGCAGGAGGCCTAATATGATGTGTTGTGAAGAATATGATGTACTAATCATTTTGCTGGATTTCTGTTTGCTGTTACATTCTGTAAAGGACATTTGCAGAGAGATTTGCTGTTTTAGACGCTTGTGCAGAGACTGTATCTGTTTTTTTTACCTTACCTGTGAACAAACTGTATGCTGCTGTTAAAGTCACCTTGCTATTTTGGAAGAAAATAAAGTTATATAAAGTATATATATATATATACGAACAAACAGAAGAAATCCAGTGAGCTCCGGTAAGATGAAGAAGTGGTTGATTTATTCATATGTAGAAAAACACACACTTAGATAAACACAGGGGTTTAAAATAGGAAAATGAGAAACAAAAAAGCCATGACCATCAGCTGCCAGCCGGTCTTACGTATTTCGGCTGGAGTAATAGCCTTAATCATAGACCTAAAGGGATATCCGGTATTCACACTTAAGTACCCACCATAATAGATTCTCAAGTGTGAACAGGTGATGGTCAGAAGCTTTTAATAAATTTATAATGGCTGAAAACAAAGTTACAATCAATTGAAGTGACATACACAATAAAATAGATTGGATTAAGTTAACATTGTAATGAATTCTAGATAGAACTGTTAAATTTTAAATTCCGTTGATCAAAATATCAGTGCTGTGGTACATCATCTATTTAAGATGTTTAGGTAACAAATAATAATAATAAAAGATGAAGTCCCCAAATTACTGTTAGAAAAAAATAATAAAACTAATAGAAAAAACACACAAAGATGAACAATATTTAAGGTAGACACTGTTAAAAGACCCCCTAACTAATTTCATTTAGAACAATATATTTAGTTAATTTTGCCTATAAGAGTGTAAGAGTGTAGACAAATAGAAGTTGATGTATAGTGCTACACCTATATATATATATATATATATATATATATATATATATATATATATATATATATATATATATAAATGCTGTTCAGGAATTCTATCCTCAGTACTAAAACTTAGACAGTACTAATTGAACAGGACATAAACTTTTATGTGAAGCATTAACAAAAATACAATTATACTAATATTTGATATCTATATTACAAGCAACTTAAGCTAAAAATTTCTAGAAAAAGGGGGGAGGAGGATTACTATCCAAAACAGTGCCCCTTATACTTCTCTTGTATAAATTCTAACAATGGACTTATCTATGTTGACAATAGTTAATGATGTCCCCAACAGCATTAAAGCCTTTGGGGCATCTAGTTTTGAGGGTGAAGATCCAGAATGCTTCTCTATAAAAAAGTTTTTGCATTCTGTCACCCCCTCGGGGAGTATGCAATATTTTTTCAATAACTTGCCATCGGAAGCTGGTAACTGATTTGTTATGTTCAACTATAAAATTATGTACTAGATCAGAAACATCATACTCTTTGTCTATGTTATTAAGATGTTACCTGATACATGTGCGTGCCTCACGTGAGGTACACCCCACGTATTGCTTATTACATTGGACACATTCAGCCAGGTATACAACATAAGTAGTACGACAGTTGGTTCAACTTGAAGATAAGAAAACTCTTTGTGTACTTCGAGACTGAAATCTATCTGTCACAGTTGCATGGCTGCATGCAATGCAACTGGAGAAATTACATTTAAAATGACCTTTAATATGTAACCAACTGCTTCCTGATGTTGTAGTTTTTTTCAACATACTTGGGGCTACCAAATTGCCAATTGTATGACCCTTTTTCGAAATGTAATTTACCCCATCCTTTGCTATATCCTTCAGGCTATCCTCACCTGTTAGTACTGGAAGGTGTTTATTGATAATACCGCAAATTTCTCTAAACTGGGGACTAAACATAGTAATGAAATTTGGTTTCAATTTGTCAAACCCTGTACTGATCTTAATCCTATTGTTATGTAGCATAGTATTCCTATCACTATGATTAACTTCAAGAAAAGCTCTATTTATTACTTTTTTTGAATAGCCTCTTTCCAAGAGCTGTTTTTTTAAAGTGTCAGATTCCCTTTGAAAGTCACTGTCTGCAGAACAGTTCCTTTTGAGTCTTATAAATTGTCCCTTGGCCACCCCAAAACCTGTGTGTTTGGGGTGACAGGATCTTGCGTGTAGGATAGTGTTTGATGTTATGGGCTTTCTATATAGGGTAGTTGTAATTCGTGATTAAGGTATATCCCCTATTAGATAGAGATCCAGGTAAGCAATTTTGAATTTGTCAGACGTGAAGGTGAACTGTAAATTGACATGATTATCATTCAGATAAAGAATAAAATTCCTCATATCATCTTCACTTCCCGACCATATAAACAGAAGATCGTCTATATATCTTTTATATGATCGGATGCAATGTCTATAAGGATTTCTCTCTCCAAAGACGTGGGACCTCTCCCACCAACCCATAAATATATTTGCATAGGCGAGGGCAAATTTAGCGCCCATGGTGGTCCCACGCCTCTGGAGAAAGAAAGAGTCACTGAATTTGAAGTAGTTGTGAACCAATAGAAATTCCAATGTTTTCAAGATATAGTTCTTTAATTTGGTATCGTAGTTACTGTACAAATCTAAAGAGATTTTAACAGCTTCTACTCCAAAGGTGTGTGGAATACAAGAGTAGAGCCCAACTACATCTACTGTCAGCCATGAGCATTCACTGCTCCATGTTAGATGTTGGAGACATGTAAGTAAGTGTGTAGTGTCTTTCAAAAAAGACAGACGTTGCTGGACAATGGGCTGCAGAAGTGATTCAACCCAACCTGACATCCTCTCAAAGAGGGAACCAATTCCAGAGATAATAGGTCTTCCCTTCACCTCCTCCAAGGATTTATGCACCTTGGGGAGGTGATGGAAGATAGGGATGACTGGAGAATTGACAAATAGATAGTAAAAAGTATCCTGATCAATAATCTCCTCATGCAACCCATCATCCAGCAACTCCAAAAACTGTAACTTAAATACACTAGTGGGGTCACTAGGGAGTGGAAGATAGACATTTGTATCCTTAATTTGTCTCTCTGCTTCACTTATGTAATAGGATTTATCCAATACCACAATGCTTCCCCCCTTGTCAGCTGATCTAATGACTATATCATTCCTCTTACTTCGAGCATCAATAGCAAGTTTTTGCTCCCGAGTAAGATTAGGGGGGGATGCACTGTGGTATTTGGACAAACTCAACAAGTCTTCCTCCACCCTTCAGTGGAAGGCTTCAAGGAAGGGACCTCTGTCTTTGGTCGGATAAAAAACAGATTTTGGTTTAAACCCAATATGATTACTCTTCATAAAACTATTCTGAATGTTGGATTCATAGTTTAAATCATGAAGCGAGAAATAGTCACATGCTTCACTGAAATCTGTTACATTCATAATGGGACTCAACTCATCATAGCTGGACCACAAATCAGTGTCTATTGTGTCTCTAGTATCTGTGTCTGGGAAATCCTTGCCCCAAAAGTATTTTCTAAGAGTTAAATCTCTGACCAAACGATTTACGTCTATAATGGTTTCAAAGAGATTGAACGTACCACTAGGGACAAAGCTTAAACCCAGACCTAGTACCAAGATTTCATTATCATTTAATGTAGAGTTAGATAGATTAATGATTTTCATATGCAGTACTTGTTGTACTGTCCCCTGCCTCTGTGACCTCTTTGTCCTCTTCCTATGTTTTTTCCTTTTCCTCCTCCCCCTTCTGTTTCCATCCCTACCTGTCCTAAAGGGGACTGGGTAGGTTGACTATTGGTTTTCAAGCAAGATTTAACTTGCATATATATATATATATATATATATATATATATATATATATATATATATATATATAATACATCTAGCTGTCTGCTACTTAATTACTCCACAGGATCGATGTGGCACCAGAGACCCCACGTAAGTCTGTAATGGACACTATACAACAAATGAACATCCGGAAGGAGGGTAAGCCAGAACGGCAGACACTGCTTGACTAACCACGCTGAGAGAGGCGTTGCTCCTTTGTGGATTAGATACTGTAGCTCCGGGTACTATTTGGAGGGTTGTAATTAAGGACTGAACTGCCTTGCTTTACTAACAATACGACAACAGTATTGCTTGCTGGACAAACCCATACAGATGTAAGCTACCAGAATCGCAGCCGTGGGGGTGCACATAGAAGATTTACATATGGGCCATTTATGTGATGTAATATTAAACATGAGATATTGGGAGATACAGAGAATAAAGTGAATGAATTATTCAACTCTGGAATACAAATTAATAGGGAGCTCACTGAAGAATTAAGGGTACCTTTCTATTGTAGTATTGTGGACTTGTTGTGACTTTTATTGCTTGTGGCTAAGTGTTAATAATATGAATAAATGTAGATGAAGCTGCATTACACAAGTTTAGTCCTGATTTAATTAATAATTTCCTTCTAGTTTTGTGCCAGATAAGGGTATACTGGATTGCCCTGTGGAGGGGTGGGTAAACTTGGGTGACTCTTACTCCTCTCGGGAGCCAATTCTTCTTTTTATCTATTGTATGTATGTATATATATATATATATATATATATATATATATATATATATATATGTATATGTATGTATGTATGTATGTGTATATATATATATATATATATATATATATATATATATATATATATATATATGTTAGAAAAAAGGAGGGGCACCTGCGCTAAAAACTCTAACACTTGGTGAGTAATGGCTATTTTTGCAACAATAGTAGTAATAGTGATATATGTGCGTGCTGCCTCTGATACAGTGTACCCGTGTCACTGTTAGGAATGTGGATGGAAAAGAGAAAATCAAAAAGGGCGCACAGCTAGGCACTAGAATAAAAATTGACTATTGGTAAAGTAGGTATGTAGTTTTCAGACCTATGTGGTTATAGTAACAGGATAATAAAAATAATAATAATAATAATGTCCTTGGATTGTTATTGTATTCTAAAGAGTTCAGTAATGTGCTTTAGAATATTCGACACTTCTTTATCTGAGGTGAGTGGATTTGTGCTTACCAGAGGTAACCTCAATCATATGAGGTAAGTTGTAGACTTGTCTGGGTTAGAGATGTTTCTTTGGCTCTTGTCCAGTCGATTTTGCTTTGTTCTTTGCTGTAGGAATCTTTCCTTTGTTGAAACCCTTTGGGATCTTTGTTTCCAGGTGGCTCCTGGCAGCAGTATGTTGTTTTGAATGAAAATCTTGGACTCTCTTGTATCGTTTGTTGAAAGGCAATGGAAAATCCTGGACTCTCTTTTTCCTCTTGGTGATGAGAATCTGGGTTGTCTCAGGTGTACATATCGATTGAGATGGAATAGGAAAAAGAAAACAAGAACATAGTGTGATAACGTTTAAATAAAAAAGCTCTTTTTAATTAGAACTAAGTAAATGTGCTTACATCAAATGCCCTCAATCAGAGTATGAGGTAAGTAATAGACATTGATTAAGTATTTCGATCTCCTGGTCAGTGCTCTGGTTGGCTGCAGTACAAAGATTGCCCAATGCAGTATTTGAATTTAAAATACAGTTCAGCCTGTTTGTGGGACACTAATGGCTGTATGCTTAATGTGGTTCTTTTAAACAGCTTAACCTGCTGGCCGTAATTTGTGGTCAATAAGACCAATACGTTTATAATGCTGTTAGGCTAAAAAGCCTCTGTTGGCAGTTGGTAAGTTCAAATTGTGCGTATAATATGCTCACAGAGGCATATGTATAAGGAAGGGTACAGTCGCTCAACAAGTCCTGTTACCCGTTGTGTTAAATATGATGCCGTGCCGCAATGTAGCAAAAGGATGTCCGCCCACCTTAAGATAATCCTTACGCGTTTCGAAGTGATCAGTCACTTCTTCATCAGAGGAAAAAAGTGGAATGGACAGAAGTCGGCATCATGAGAATATAAAGGTCTGTGGTGGGCGTGTTTGTTCCTAATTGTCCAATTGCGGCTAAGTTGTAGTGACGTCAGTTGTGTTAGCGTATCGGTTGTCATAGTGACCATGCTTTGTTGACTTCTGGGAGTTGGTCGTCAGTGTCTGCTGGGTCCTATAGTCTCTCCTATTCTGAGTATATCGTACTATTTTTACTGGAACGTTTGCTTAAAGTCCTAAATAGTAAAACAATCTTTTCTCTTATTTTTATAGTATTTAAGGCGAACGGAAAGTAATAATGAAAACGTAATATAATGTTTATGGTGTAGTGTTTGGATTTAAACAATTTTATTCTGTATATTTTTCTTGGACGTTTTTTGATTATGAATTTTAGATAAAGGTGGAGGTATGGGAAGTAGTGGAAAGTGTATTAGCCTTGAATTTTTTGATTTACTGGTAATCCAGATGTAAGTTTGATACCTATTAATTATCTGTTTTTATGGCTAAACATAAATTGCTGATTTTTGTGACTGATTTTTAAGAGATTTCTATAAAAATGCTGCCAGATCTATATCTTCATTTAATCCCATAGGGCTCATTGTGCCCATATAGTGAATCCAGAAAGTTTCTCTCTGGCGAAGCTTGAGGAACCTGTCTCCTCCTCTGCGTGGTATCTGAATTTGTTCTAATATTGTGCCTCTGAGTGCTTTTGGATCTTTATTGTGAGTTTTTTTGAAGTGTCTCGAGACACTATGGCCCTTGTAGCCTGCCTCTATGTTTTTCAGATGTTCAAGCAGTCTTTTCTTGTATGGGCGTTTGGTACGCCCAATATATTGTAGATTGCAAGTGCACTCCAATAGATATACCACGTAAGTGCTTTTACAGTTAGTGAGGGTATTTATTTCACATTTTTTTGATGGAAAAGTTTTTGATTGAATTATTTTTGTTGCTTTTTTGCTTTCATAAGCATGTTCGCAGCTCTTGCAATTGGCCCTGTTGCACTTAAAAAAACCTTTAGTGTTTGTGGATAACCAATTTGTTTTCTTGGTGGTGTCTTTGAGTCTGCTGGGTGCCAATAGTTGTTTTAGGCATCTGTTCTTTCTAAATGTGATCTTTGGTGCAGAGCCTATGCTGTTTTTCAGGAATTTGTCTTGCTCTAATATTGGCCAATATTTTTTCAGTATTTTTCTAATTTCTGGGGCTGCTTCGTTGAAAGTTGTAACCATACCTATTTTTTTGGTACTTTTGTTTGGTTTCTCTATGTCTTTTTTTGCAGTAAGAAGTTGTGTTCTATCTAGTTTTTGCACTTTCTTAAGGGAGTTGTCGATTAATTTTTTAGGGTAATTTTTCTGTATCAGTTTTTCCCTGAGAAGTTCAGCTTCTTGTTTGAAATCGCTGTCTTTTGTGCAATTTCTTTTTAGGCGCTGAAATTGCCCATAAGGGATGTTGTGGATCCATGGTTTGTAATGTCCACTATCTGCTCTTAGGTACCCATTGCAGTCGGTGCTTTTTCTGTAAAGTTTAGTGTAAATGTTTGTATTTTCATTGAACAATATTAGATCAAGAAACTCTATTGAGTTTTGTTCAATTTTGGAAGTAAATTGTAGGTTAAAAATATTATTGTTAATATGTTGTAAGAAATTTGTGGTGGTGGGGGTATCTCCTTCCCATATTAGTAGGATATCATCGATATATCTACCCCACCAAATAATGTTTTGTTGGAATGGGTTATTTTGGTGGATATAGGTATCTTCCCACATCCCCATATATAGGTTGGCGTAGCTGGGTGCCATGGTTGTACCCATAGCGGTTCCGCTAATTTGCAAGTAATAGGAGTTATTGAATTCGAAATAATTCTTTTCTAAAACAAATCTGATACATTCAGTAATGAAGTTTTGGTGTTCATTCGATAGATCTGTATCGTTTAGAATTTGTGTCATTGCGGAAATCCCCTTTTCATGGGGTATACTAGTGTATAGGGAAGACACATCCAGTGTCATCCATTGGTATGTGTCTTTCCATTTGATTTTTGTAATTTTAGCTATAGTGTCTGTAGAGTCTCTTAGGTAAGATTTAAGATGTGGTACTAGTGGTTTTAGGTAAAAGTCTGCGTATTCGGAAATCCTGGCCGTCAGGGAGTCTATGCCTGAGACTATTGGCCGTCCCGGGGGATTAACCTGATCTTTGTGGATTTTTGGTAAGTGGTAAAAAATAGCTTTATTTGGAAATGCATGTGTTAAGTATTTGTGTTCGTTTTTGTTGAGTAAGTTCAAATGATTTGCTGTGTCTATCATCGAATTGTACTGTTTTTGAAAAATGGTAGTAGGATCCCCTGAGAGTTTTTTATATGTCTCGGGGTCATTTAACAGTCTGTTGGCCTCTGTGAGGTAGTCAGTTCTATTTTGTATGACCAGTCCTCCTCCCTTATCTGCTTCCCTCAGAACTATGTCTTTCATCTCTTTGATTGATTCTAAAGCTGTTTTTTCGTGTTTCTTTAGGTTATCTTTTTTGATTGAATAGTTTTCACAAAGTGATTGTAAATCCTTTTGTACTAACTCACTAAAGGTAGGGATGGCATTACCTTTGGATTGTGTCGGAAAGAATATAGAGGAGGGTTTGAGATTGGAGTGTCTTTTAGTTTGAATCTGTGTTTGAGTTTCATTACTATTGTATAATTCCTCCAGTGTATTTAGTACATCCAGATCAGTGTCTGAGATGTTTTTTAGAAAGTCAATGTTATCTTTTGCATTGAGTTTCTCGAAATGTCTACATAATGTGAGTTTTCTTATAAATTTGTTGAAGTCAATGTATAGATTAAATGGATTGGGACCTTTTGTAGGTGCAAAATTTAGCCCTTTTGACAGAATACTCAATTCGTTTTCTGTGAAGGAATGGGACGACAGATTGAATATTTTTAGAAGTGGTTCTCCTGTTTGCCCCTTTTTGGGGTTCTGGGTTCTTCCTGTTCTTCCTCTGTTTCCCACCAGTCTTCCTCCCCGTCTTCCTCTTCTACACCTTTTCTTTTCTTTGGGTTTCCCATTGACCACTGGGGTCTTAGATTTATGTTTTGATCTTCCCTTTGGTACTCTCTGGGTGGTGCTGTCCCTGTAAAATTTGGTGTAGTATCTGGGGGGTGGTTTCCTATCCAATCCCTTTCTAAAAAATGATGGTGTCCTTTAGTTTGTGTTGTTCCTTTCTTGGTCATAATTTTTCTGTTTTGTTGATTGTGTTTTTGTTCTTGTTTTCTGTTTTGTTTATAATTATAGTTATGTGATCTATTTTGGAAAGTATCATGTTGTTCTTGATGATAATTCTGACATTCACATTTTGTTGCAGTATTTTTATTATATTCGTAATATGAGGGATTATTTCTCATGTTTATATTCCCTGTAAATGGTGTTTGGTTATATCTGGAATCTGTCATGTTATAATGGTTTGTCCCGTTATTTTGCCATGAGACCTTTTTCTGATGGAATTTATTTTTAGGGACTCGTGGATTTTGATAATTGTGTTGCCAATGTGTGTTTTTATTATGTGTGTAGTTCTGATTTGAATTTCTTCTCCATGTTTTTTCTGAGTTGGAGGGTGTGTTTCTTGCTTGTTGTTCTCTAGGGTTTTTCTTTGATGTGTTAGTAATAGTGTTTTTGTCGTTGTGCTTGACTCTCAAATGATGATTGTCATTTGTATTTGTTTTGGTAGAATTTGGAAAGGTGAATGTACCCTTTGCAGTAGATTGTTCTGGGGTGTTGGTGTTTTCCCATACCTCCATATCTTTATCTGTTTCTAAGTCAAATTTGTTTTCATCAGTGATCTCTTGCATTTCTAAGTAGTCTCTGAGAAATTTTTTCTTTTTTTTAGCTTCAATGGTGTTTTCGAATTTTTGTATTCTCTCTTTATTTCTTTCATCTAGTTCTTTGAAAGTTGTGTCTCCCTTATGTGATTCTAAAAGTTTTTTCATATCTTGTATTTCTAATGTCAGTTTGTCCACTTTGTGGTTTCTGTATCTGATAGCTATATTCATTAGAACGTAAGATGCTTCATCAAGAGCAGTGTCCCACTCTGTGAGGTACTCTATCTTCTGGTTCAAAAACCGCAGATTTATAGAGTTTTAGACCTTTTGGTACTACTTTATATTTTATGTATCTCTCTAAGTTAACACTGTCATGCCAGTGGGTGAGTTGTTTTTTGCTAAGTTTTTCTATTTTGTCAAAGACTTCTCTGGGGTCCATGTTGTGTTCAATCACGTTTTTACTGTCTTCGTCTAGGTTAATTGAAAGTTTTTTGACCTTGGTTTTTGGATCAAAGTAGTTACCAAATTCAAAATTAGTAATCTCCATATTATTGTTAGTAGTAGTACTATTTATACTTTATATATGGTTTAGGTTTGAAAGTGTTGTGTTTGAGCTGCTGGTTGGGGTATAGCACCAATGTAGGTGGTATAAAGTATGTTAGAAAAAAGGAGGGGCACCTGCGCTAAAAACTCTAACACTTGGTGAGTAATGGCTATTTTTGCAACAATAGTAGTAATAGTGATATATGTGCGTGCTGCCTCTGATACAGTGTACCCGTGTCACTGTTAGGAATGTGGATGGAAAAGAGAAAATCAAAAAGGGCGCACAGCTAGGCACTAGAATAAAAATTGACTATTGGTAAAGTAGGTATGTAGTTTTCAGACCTATGTGGTTATAGTAACAGGATAATAAAAATAATAATAATAATAATGTCCTTGGATTGTTATTGTATTCTAAAGAGTTCAGTAATGTGCTTTAGAATATTCGACACTTCTTTGTCTGAGGTGAGTGGATTTGTGCTTACCAGAGGTAACCTCAATCATATGAGGTAAGTTGTAGACTTGTCTGGGTTAGAGATGTTTCTTTGGCTCTTGTCCAGTCGATTTTGCTTTGTTCTTTGCTGTAGGAATCTTTCCTTTGTTGAAACCCTTTGGGATCTTTGTTTCCAGGTGGCTCCTGGCAGCAGTATGTTGTTTTGAATGAAAATCTTGGACTCTCTTGTATCGTTTGTTGAAAGGCAATGGAAAATCCTGGACTCTCTTTTTCCTCTTGGTGATGAGAATCTGGGTTGTCTCAGGTGTTCATATTGATTGAGATGGAATAGGAAAAAGAAAACAAGAACATAGTGTGATAACGTTTAAATAAAAAAGCTCTTTTTAATTAGAACTAAGTAAATGTGCTTACATCAAATGCCCTCAATCAGAGTATGAGGTAAGTAATAGACATTGATTAAGTATTTCGATCTCCTGGTCAGTGCTCTGGTTGGCTGCAGTACAAAGATTGCCCAATGCAGTATTTGAATTTAAAATACAGTTCAGCCTGCTTGTGGGACACTAATGGCTGTATGCTTAATGTGGTTCTTTTAAACAGCTTAACCTGCTGGCCGTAATTTGTGGTCAATAAGACCAATACGTTTATAATGCTGTTAGGCTGAAATCTGCGGTTTTTGAACCAGAAGATATAGAGTACCTCACAGAGTGGGACACTGCTCTTGATGAAGCATCTTACGTTCTAATGAATATAGCTATCAGATACAGAAACCACAAAGTGGACAAACTGACATTAGAAATACAAGATATGAAAAAACTTTTAGAATCACATAAGGGAGACACAACTTTCAAAGAACTAGATGAAAGAAATAAAGAGAGAATACAAAAATTCGAAAACACCATTGAAGCTAAAAAAAAGAAAAAATTTCTCAGAGACTACTTAGAAATGCAAGAGATCACTGATGAAAACAAATTTGACTTAGAAACAGATAAAGATATGGAGGTATGGGAAAACACCAACACCCCAGAACAATCTACTGCAAAGGGTACATTCACCTTTCCAAATTCTACCAAAACAAATACAAATGACAATCATCATTTGAGAGTCAAGCACAACGACAAAAACACTATTACTAACACATCAAAGAAAAACCCTAGAGAACAACAAGCAAGAAACACACCCTCCAACTCAGAAAAAACATGGAGAAGAAATTCAAATCAGAACTACACACATAATAAAAACACACATTGGCAACACAATTATCAAAATCCACGAGTCCCTAAAAATAAATTCCATCAGAAAAAGGTCTCATGGCAAAATAACGGGACAAACCATTATAACATGACAGATTCCAGATATAACCAAACACCATTTACAGGGAATATAAACATGAGAAATAATCCCTCATATTACGAATATAATAAAAATACTGCAACAAAATGTGAATGTCAGAATTATCATCAAGAACAACATGATACTTTCCAAAATAGATCACATAACTATAATTATAAACAAAACAGAAAACAAGAACAAAAACACAATCAACAAAACAGAAAAATTATGACCAAGAAAGGAACAACACAAACTAAAGGACACCATCATTTTTTAGAAAGGGATTGGATAGGAAACCACCCCCCAGATACTACACCAAATTTTACAGGGACAGCACCACCCAGAGAGTACCAAAGGGAAGATCAAAACATAAATCTAAGACCCCAGTGGTCAATGGGAAACCCAAAGAAAAGAAAAGGTGTAGAAGAGGAAGACGGGGAGGAAGACTGGTGGGAAACAGAGGAAGAACAGGAAGAACCCAGAACCCCAAAAAGGGGCAAACAGGAGAACCACTTCTAAAAATATTCAATCTGTCGTCCCATTCCTTCACAGAAAACGAATTGAGTATTCTGTCAAAAGGGCTAAATTTTGCACCTACAAAAGGTCCCAATCCATTTAATCTATACATTGACTTCAACAAATTTATAAGAAAACTCACATTATGTAGACATTTCGAGAAACTCAATGCAAAAGATAACATTGACTTTCTAAAAAACATCTCAGACACTGATCTGGATGTACTAAATACACTGGAGGAATTATACAATAGTAATGAAACTCAAACACAGATTCAAACTAAAAGACACTCCAATCTCAAACCCTCCTCTATATTCTTTCCGACACAATCCAAAGGTAATGCCATCCCTACCTTTAGTGAGTTAGTACAAAAGGATTTACAATCACTTTGTGAAAACTATTCAATCAAAAAAGATAACCTAAAGAAACACGAAAAAACAGCTTTAGAATCAATCAAAGAGATGAAAGACATAGTTCTGAGGGAAGCAGATAAGGGAGGAGGACTGGTCATACAAAATAGAACTGACTACCTCACAGAGGCCAACAGACTGTTAAATGACCCCGAGACATATAAAAAACTCTCAGGGGATCCTACTACCATTTTTCAAAAACAGTACAATTCGATGATAGACACAGCAAATCATTTGAACTTACTCAACAAAAATGAACACAAATACTTAACACATGCATTTCCAAATAAAGCTATTTTTTACCACTTACCAAAAATCCACAAAGATCAGGTTAATCCCCCGGGACGGCCAATAGTCTCAGGCATAGACTCCCTGACGGCCAGGATTTCCGAACACGCAGACTTTTACCTAAAACCACTAGTACCACATCTTAAATCTTACCTAAGAGACTCTACAGACACTATAGCTAAAATTACAAAAATCAAATGGAAAGACACATACCAATGGATGACACTGGATGTGTCTTCCCTATACACTAGTATACCCCATGAAAAGGGGATTTCCGCAATGACACAAATTCTAAACGATACAGATCTATCGAATGAACACCAAAACTTCATTACTGAATGTATCAGATTTGTTTTAGAAAAGAATTATTTCGAATTCAATAACTCCTATTACTTGCAAATTAGCGGAACCGCTATGGGTACAACCATGGCACCCAGCTACGCCAACCTATATATGGGGATGTGGGAAGATACCTATATCCACCAAAATAACCCATTCCAACAAAACATTATTTGGTGGGGTAGATATATCGATGATATCCTACTAATATGGGAAGGAGATACCCCCACCACCACAAATTTCTTACAACATATTAACAATAATATTTTTAACCTACAATTTACTTCCAAAATTGAACAAAACTCAATAGAGTTTCTTGATCTAATATTGTTCAATGAAAATACAAACATTTACACTAAACTTTACAGAAAAAGCACCGACTGCAATGGGTACCTAAGAGCAGATAGTGGACATTACAAACCATGGATCCACAACATCCCTTATGGGCAATTTCAGCGCCTAAAAAGAAATTGCACAAAAGACAGCGATTTCAAACAAGAAGCTGAACTTCTCAGGGAAAAACTGATACAGAAAAATTACCCTAAAAAATTAATCGACAACTCCCTTAAGAAAGTGCAAAGACTAGATAGAACACAACTTCTTACTGCAAAAAAAGACATAGAGAAACCAAACAAAAGTACCAAAAAAATAGGTATGGTTACAACTTTCAACGAAGCAGCCCCAGAAATTAGAAAAATACTGAAAAAATATTGGCCAATATTAGAGCAAGACAAATTCCTGAAAAACAGCATAGGCTCTGCACCAAAGATCACATTTAGAAAGAACAGATGCCTAAAACAACTATTGGCACCCAGCAGACTCAAAGACACCACCAAGAAAACAAATTGGTTATCCACAAACACTAAAGGTTTTTTTAAGTGCAACAGGGCCAATTGCAAGAGCTGCGAACATGCTTATGAAAGCAAAAAAGCAACAAAAATAATTCAATCAAAAACTTTTCCATCAAAAAAATGTGAAATAAATACCCTCACTAACTGTAAAAGCACTTACGTGGTATATCTATTGGAGTGCACTTGCAATCTACAATATATTGGGCGTACCAAACGCCCATACAAGAAAAGACTGCTTGAACATCTGAAAAACATAGAGGCAGGCTACAAGGGCCATAGTGTCTCGAGACACTTCAAAAAAACTCACAATAAAGATCCAAAAGCACTCAGAGGCACAATATTAGAACAAATTCAGATACCACGCAGAGGAGGAGACAGGTTCCTCAAGCTTCGCCAGAGAGAAACTTTCTGGATTCACTATATGGGCACAATGAGCCCTATGGGATTAAATGAAGATATAGATCTGGCAGCATTTTTATAGAAATCTCTTAAAAATCAGTCACAAAAATCAGCAATTTATGTTTAGCCATAAAAATAGATAATTAATAGGTATCAAACTTACATCTGGATTACCAGTAAATAAAAAAATTCAAGGCTAATACACTTTCCACTACTTCCCATACCTCCACCTTTATCTAAAATTCATAATCAAAAAACGTCCAAGAAAAATATACAGAATAAAATTGTTTAAATCCAAACACTACACCATAAACATTATATTACGTTTTCATTATTACTTTCCGTTCGCCTTAAATACTATAAAAATAAGAGAAAAGATTGTTTTACTATTTAGGACTTTAAGCAAACGTTCCAGTAAAAATAGTACGATATACTCAGAATAGAAGAGACTATAGGACCCAGCAGACACTGACGACCAACTCCCAGAAGTCAACAAAGCATGGTCACTATGACAACCGATACGCTAACACAACTGACGTCACTACAACTTAGCCGCAATTGGACAATTAGGAACAAACACGCCCACCACAGACCTTTATATTCTCATGATGCCGACTTCTGTCCATTCCACTTTTTTCCTCTGATGAAGAAGTGACTGATCACTTCGAAACGCGTAAGGATTATCTTAAGGTGGGCGGACATCCTTTTGCTACATTGCGGCACGGCATCATATTTAACACAACGGGTAACAGGACTTGTTGAGCGACTGTACCCTTCCTTATACATATGCCTCTGTGAGCATATTATACGCACAATTTGAACTTACCAACTGCCAACAGAGGCTTTTTAGCCTAACAGCATTATAAACGTATTGGTCTTATTGACCACAAATTACGGCCAGCAGGTTAAGCTGTTTAAAAGAACCACATTAAGCATACAGCCATTAGTGTCCCACAAGCAGGCTGAACTGTATTTTAAATTCAAATACTGCATTGGGCAATCTTTGTACTGCAGCCAACCAGAGCACTGACCAGGAGATCGAAATACTTAATCAATGTCTATTACTTACCTCATACTCTGATTGAGGGCATTTGATGTAAGCACATTTACTTAGTTCTAATTAAAAAGAGCTTTTTATTTAAACGTTATCACACTATGTTCTTGTTTTCTTTTTCCTATTCCATCTCAATCGATATGAACACCTGAGACAACCCAGATTCTCATCACCAAGAGGAAAAAGAGAGTCCAGGATTTTCCATTGCCTTTCAACAAACGATACAAGAGAGTCCAAGATTTTCATTCAAAACAACATACTGCTGCCAGGAGCCACCTGGAAACAAAGATCCCAAAGGGTTTCAACAAAGGAAAGATTCCTACAGCAAAGAACAAAGCAAAATCGACTGGACAAGAGCCAAAGAAACATCTCTAACCCAGACAAGTCTACAACTTACCTCATATGATTGAGGTTACCTCTGGTAAGCACAAATCCACTCACCTCAGACAAAGAAGTGTCGAATATTCTAAAGCACATTACTGAACTCTTTAGAATACAATAACAATCCAAGGACATTATTATTATTATTATTTTTATTATCCTGTTACTATAACCACATAGGTCTGAAAACTACATACCTACTTTACCAATAGTCAATTTTTATTCTAGTGCCTAGCTGTGCGCCCTTTTTGATTTTCTCTTTTCCATCCACATATATATATATATATATATATATATATATATATATATATATATATATATATATATATATATATATATATATATATATATATATATATATACATATGGCTGCTCAAGTTAGATTTTACACAATACCCTCATAAGCAGACCAGCAATTCCTATTATCTATTTACTTTTGAGATATATAGGTATAAATAACACAGATATAGAGATATATCAATAGTAAATAGATAACAGGGATCCCTGGTCATCTTAAGTTCTATAATACCAGACCATCAACAAGTGGGTAATTCTTATAAATGTACACCAATAGTTTCTGAAAACTACAAGCAACACAAGATTCTGAATAAAAATAGATCTAGCCAAAAGAATATACTAAATTAAGTGTCATAAAGATTTATATGAGCAAGTACAATTTTGAAGGCAATGAATGTATAGGGCAGTATAAAACTAAAACATAGGAAATTCTGGTACAAATTAGGCTACTTAATTGATAAGTAACAATTTTTTAACACTTTACAATTGTAAAACTCACTGAGAATTGAAGCCTTGTGTCTTTCACAGGGTTAAGTTCTCTCTAGTGCTACAATGGATAGTGGCTGCTTCCCTCAGTGATGGGAAATCCTAAGAAGTCGCAACCTCTGCATCCCTAGTAGTTACGCCCTTGGTTGCAGGTTTTATTTCACTAGGAAAGGACAGAGTTTTAAGTAAATCAAATATCCTTTTATTTGTAATTTTCCACAAAACTTCTTTCAATCAGAGACCTAAACAATGCAATTAAATAAAAACAATATTTAGAAACTTTAACATCTAAAGATGTATATGAATTTACAGTGAGGGAAAAAATTATTTGATCCCCTGCTGATTTTGTACGTTTGCACACTGAAAAAGAATTGATCAGTCTATAATTTTAACGGTAGGTTTATTTGAACAGTATTTGAACAGTGAGAGACAGAATAACAACAACAAAATCCAGAAAAACGCATTTCAAAAAAGTTATAAATTGATTTGCATTTTAATGAGTGCAATAAGTATTTGATCCCCTTGATCATTCAAAAAGATTTCTGGCTCTCAGGTATCTTTTATACAGGTAACAAGCTGAGATTAGGAGCACTCTCTTAAAAGGAGTGCTCCTAATCTCAGATTGTTACCTGTATAAAATTATTTGTATAATTTTTATAAAATAATTTGCTACCTGTATAAATTTATTTGCATTTTAATGAGTGAAATAAGTATTTTAACCACTTTGCAAAACATGACAATACTCAGTGGAAAAATTCTTGTTGGCAGTCACAGAGGTCAGACATTTCTTGTAGTTGGCCACCAGGTTCGCACACATCTCAGGAGATATTATTTCCCACTCCTCTTTGCAGATCCTTTCCAAGTCATTAAGGTTTCGAGGCTGACGTTTGGCAACACAAACCTTCAGCTACCTCCATAGATTTTCTATGGGTATAAGGTTTGGAGACTATCTAGGCCACTCCAGGACCTTAATGTGCTTCTTCTTGAGCCACTCCTTTGTTGTCTTGGCCGTGTGTTTTGGGTCATTGTCATGCTGGAATACCCATCCACAACTCATTTTCAATGTCCTGGCTGAGGGAAGGAGGTTCTCACCCAAGATTTGACGGTCCATCGTCCCTTTGATGCGGTGAAGTAGTCCTATCCCCTTAGCAGAAAAACACCCCAAAGCATAATTTTTCCACCTCCATGTTTGAAGGTGGGGATGGTGTTCATGGGGTCATGGGTAGTTGAGTTGATGCCAAAGAGCTTGACTTTGGTCTCATCTGACTACAACACTTTCACCTAGTTCTCCTCTGAATCATTCAGATGTTCATTGGTAAGCTTCAGACGGCCTGTACATATGCTTTCTTGAGCAGGGGGACCTTGTGGGCACTGCAGGATTTCAGTCCTTCACAGGGTAGTGTGTTACCAATGGTTTTCTTGGTGACTATGGTGCCAGCTGCCTTGCGATCATTGACAAGATTGTCCTGTGTAGTTCTGGGCTGATTCCTCATCGTTCTCATGATCATTGAAACTCCACAAGGTGAGATCTTGCATGGAGCCCCAGACCAAGGGAGATTGACAGTTATTTGGTGTTTCTTCCATTTGCCCCAAATGCTGAAGATGGATCCTGAAGAAGAAGATTGAAGACACCCGATTGGAAGATGAAATCGCCGGGATGGAAGACTTCTTCAGCGCCGCTTGGAAGATGACATTGCCCGGATGGAGGACTTCTTCAGCGCCGCCTGGAGGATCACTTCATCGGATGGAAGACTTCTTCAGCGCCCCTTGGAGGATCACTTCTGCCGCTCCGGATCTCCTCTTCGGTTCCATCGGTGGCTCAGCTGAGTGAAGACGACTCAAGGTAGGATGATCTTCAGGGGGGTAGTGTTAGGTTTATTTAAGGGGGGTTTGGGTTAGATTAGGGGTATGTGGGTGGTGGGTTTTAATGTTGGGGGGGTTGTATTTTTCTTTTACAGGCAAAAGAGCAGTTTTCTTTGGGGCATGCCCCACAAAAGGCCCTTTTAAGGGCTGGTAAGGTAAAAGAGCTTTGAACTTTTTTAATTTAGAATAGGGTAGGGCATTTTTTTATTTTGGGGGGCTTTGTTATTTTATTAGGGGGCTTAGATTAGGTGTAATTATCTTAAAATTGTTGTAATATTTTTAAAATGTTTGTAACTTATTTTTTTTATTTTTTGTAACTTAGCTTTTTTTATTTTTTGTACTTTAGTTAGTTTAATTAATTGTATTTATTTGTAGGTATTGTATTTCATTAATTTATTGATAGTGTAGTGTTAGGATTAATTGTAGATAATTGTAGGTATTTTATTTAATTAATTTATTGATAGTGTAGTGTTAGGTTTAATTGTAACTTAGGTTAGGATTTATTTTACAGGTAATTTTGTAATTATTTTAACTAGGTAGCTATTAAATAGTTATTAACTATTTAATAGCTATTGTACCTGGTTAAAATAAATACAAAGTTGCCTGTAAAATAAATATTAATCCTAAAATAGCTACAATATAATTATAATTTATATTGTAGCTATATTAGGGTTTATTTTACAGGTAAGTATTTAGATTTAAATATGAATAATTTATTTAATAAGAGTTAATTTATTTCGTTAGATTTAAATTATATTTAACTTAGGGGGGTGTTAGGGTTAGGGTTAGACTTAGCTTTAGGGGTTAATACATTTATTAGAGTAGCGGTGATGTCCGGTCGGCAGATTAGGGGTTAATACTTGATGTTAGGTGTCGGCGATGTTAGGGAGGGCAGATTAGGGGTTAATACTATTTCTTATAGGGTTATTGAGGCGGGAGTGAGGCGGATTAGGGGTTAATACATTTATTATAGTAGCGGTGAGGTCCGGTCGGCAGATTAGGGGTTAATAATTGTAGGTAGGTGGAGGCGACGTTGGGGGCGGCAGATTAGGGGTTAGTAAATATAATATAGGGGTCGGCGGTGTTAGGGGCAGCAGATTAGAGGTTTATAGGGATAACATAGGTTGCGGCGGTGTACGGAGCGGCAGATTAGGGGTTAAAAAAATTTAATAGAGTGGCGGCGATGTGGGGGGACCTCGGTTTAGGGGTACATAGGTAGTGTATGGGTGTTAGTGTACTTTAGAGCACAGTAGTTAAGAGCTTTATGAACCGGCGTTAGCCCAGAAAGCTCTTAACTCCTGACTTTTTTCTGCGGCTGGAGTTTTGTCGTTAGATTTCTAACGCTCACTTCAGCCAAGACTCTAAATACCAGCGTTAGAAAGATCCCATTGAAAATTTAGGATACGCAAATGGCGTAGGGGGATCTGCGGTATTGAAAAGTCGCGGCTGCAAAGTGAGCGTTAGACCCTTTCCTGACTGACTCTAAATACCAGCGGTAGCCCAAAACCAGCGTTAGGAGCCTCTAACGCTGGTTTTGATGGCTAACGCCAAACTCTAAATCTAGCCGATTGAGATTTGACCATAAAGGGCCAGATTAAAAGTGGAGCCCACTCGTGCGCTAACTCCGCTAGAAGTAAGTTGAAAGTAAAAAGTTATCACTTGCGCACTAACCCGATGTGCACAAAAAAACAAACACACCTAGATTTGGAGTTTGGCGTTAGCCGTGAAAACCAGTGTTAGAGGCTCCTAACGCTGGTTTTAGGCTACCGCCGGTATTTGGAGTCACTCAAAATAGGGTCTAACGCTCACTTTTCAGCCGCGACTTTTCCATACCGCAGATCCCCTTACGTAAATTGCGTATCCTATCTTTTCAATGGGATCTTTCTAACTCAGGTATTTCGAGTCGTTTCTGAAGTGAGCGTTAGACATCTAACGACAAAACTCCAGCCGCAGGAAAAAAGTCAGTAGTTAAGAGCTTTCTGGGCTAACGCCGGTTTATAAAGCTCTTAACTACTGTACTCTAAAGTACACTAACACCCATAAACTACCTATGTACCCCTAAACCGAGACCCCCCCACATCGCCGACACTCGAATAAATTTTTTTAACCCCTAATCTGCCGACCGCCACCTACGTTATCCTTATGTACCCCTAATCTGCTGCCCCTAACACCGCCGACCCCTGTATTATATTTATTAACCCCTACTCTGCCCCCCTCAACGCCGCCTCCACCTGCCTACACTTATTAACCCCTAATCTGCTGACCGCAAAGCGCCGCCACCTATGTTATCCTTATGTACCCCTAATCTGCTGCCCCTAACACCGCCGACCCCTATATTATATTTATTAACCCCTAATCTGCCCCCCTCAACGTCGCCTCCACCTGCCTACACTTATTAACCCCTAATCTGCCGAGCGGACCTGAGCGCTACTATAATAAAGTTATTAACCCCTAATCCGCCTCACTAACCCTATAATAAATAGTATTAACCCCTAATCTGCCCTCCCTAACATCACCGACACCTAACTTCAATTATTAACCCCTAATCTGCCGACCGGAGCTCACCGCTATTCTAATAAATGTATTAACCCCTAAAGCTAAGTCTAACCCTAACACTAACACCCCCCTAAGTTAAATATAATTTAAATCTAACAAAATAAATTAACTCTTATTAAATAAATTATTCCTATTTAAAGCTAAATACTTACCTGTAAAATAAACCCTAATATAGCTACAATATAAATTATAATTATATTATAGCTATTTTAGGATTTATATTTATTTTACAGGTAACTTTGTATTTATTTTAACCAGGTACAATAGCTATTAAATAGTTAAGAACTATTTAATAGCTAAAATAGTTAAAATAATTACAAATTTACCTGTAAAAGAAATCCTAACCTAAGTTACAATTAAACCTAACACTATACTATCAATAAATTAATTAAATAAACTACCTACAATTACCTACAATTAACCTAACACTACACTATCAATAAATTAATTAAATACAATTCCTACAAATAAATACAATTAAATAAACTTGCTAAAGTAAAAAAAATAAAAAAGAACTAAGTTACAAAAAATAAAAAAATATTTACAAACATAAGAAAAATATTACAACAATTTTAAACTAATTACACCTACTCTAAGCCCCCTAATAAAATAACAAAGCCCCCCAAAATAAAAAAATGCCCTACCCTATTCTAAATAACTAAAGTTCAAAGCTCTTTTACCTTACCAGCCCTGAACAGGGCCCTTTGCGGGGCATGCCCCAAGAAGTTCAGCTCTTTTGCCTGTAAAAGAAAAAATACAATACCCAAGCCCCCCAACATTACAACCCACCACCCACATACCCCAATCAGCCAATCAGATTGAGCTCACATTCTATTGGCTGATCGGAACAGCCAATAGATTGCAAGCTCAATCTGATTGGCTGATTCCATCAGCCAATCGGATTGAACTTGAATCTGATTGGCTGATTCCATCAGCCAATCAGAATATTCCTACCTTAATTCCGATTGGCTGATCGAATCCTATCAGCCAATCGGAATTCGAGGGACGCCATCTTGGATGACGTCCCTTAATAGAACCGTCATTCCTCGTTAGTCCGTCGGGCCAGCAGGATGTTCCGCGTCGGAGGTCTGCAAGATGGATCCGGAAGAAAGAAGATTGAAGATGCCGTTGATAGAAGACTTCATCCGGATCATTGACCTCTTCAGCTCCCGCTTGGATGAAGACTTCATCCGGATCATGGACCTCTTCAGCACCCCGCTTGGGCTTGGATCAGGACATCGGAGGAGCTCTTCTGGACAGATCGTTGAACCCGGTGAGGTGAAGATAAGGTAGGAAAATCTTCAGGGGCTTAGTGTTAGGTTTATTTAAGGGGGGTTTGGGTTAGATTAGGGGTATGTGGGTGGTGGGTTGTAATGTTGGGGGGCTTGGGTATTGTATTTTTTCTTTTACAGGCAAAAGAGCTGAACTTCTTGGGGCATGCCCCGCAAAGGGCCCTGTTCAGGGCTGGTAAGGTAAAAGAGCTTTGAACTTTAGTTATTTAGAATAGGGTAGGGCATTTTTTTATTTTGGGGGGCTTTGTTATTTTATTAGGGGGCTTAGAGTAGGTGTAATTAGTTTAAAATTGTTGTAATATTTTTCTTATGTTTGTAAATATTTTTTAATTTTTTTGTAACTTAGTTCTTTTTTATTTTTTTACTTTAGCAAGTTTATTTAATTGTATTTATTTGTAGGAATTGTATTTAATTATTTTATTGATAGTGTAGTGTTAGGTTAATTGTAGGTAATTGTAGGTAGTTTATTTAATTAATTTATTGATAGTATAGTGTTAGGTTTAATTGTAACTTAGGTTAGGATTTCTTTTACAGGTAAATTTGTAATTATTTTAACTATTTTAGCTATTAAATAGTTCTTAACTATTTAATAGCTATTGTACCTGGTTAAAATAAATACAAAGTTACCTGTAAAATAAATATAAATCCTAAAATAGCTATAATATAATTATAATTTATATTGTAGCTATATTAGGATTTATTTTACAGGTAAGTATTTAGCTTTAAATAGGAATAATTTATTTAATAAGAGATAATTAATTTCGTTAGATTTAAATTATATTTAATTTAGGGGGGTGTTAGTGTTAGGGTTAGACTTAGCTTTAGGGGTTAATACATTTATTAGAATAGCGGCGAGATTGGGTCGGCAGATTAGGGGTTAATAATTGAAGTTAGGTGTCGGTTATGTTAGGGAGGGCAGATTAGGGGTTAATACTATTTATTATAGGGTTAGTGAGGCGGATTAGGGGTTAATAACTTTATTATAGTAGCGGTGCGGTCCGGTCGGCAGATTAGGGGTTAATAAGTGTAGGCAGGTGGAGGCGATGTTGTGGGGGGCAGATTAGGGGTTAATAAATATAATATAGGGGTCGGCGATGTTAGGGCAGCAGATTAGGGGTACATAGGGATAATGTAAGTATCGGCGGTTTACGGAACGGCAGATTAGGGGTTAATAATAATATGCAGGGGTCAGCGATAGCGGGGGCGGCAGATCAGGGGTTAATAAGTGGAAGGCTAGGGGTGTTTAGACTCGGGGTACATGTTAGGGTGTTTGGTGCAGACGTAGAAGTGTTTCCCCATAGCAAACAATGGGGCTGCGTTAAGAGCTGAACGCGGCTTTTTTGCAGGTGTTAGGTTTTTTTTCAGCTCAAACAGCCCCATTGTTTCCTATGGGGGAATCGTGCACGAGCACGTTTTTGAGGCTGGCCGCTTGCGTAAGCAACTCTGGTATCGAGAGTTGAAGCTGCGTTAAAAATGCTCTACGCTCCTTTTTTGGAGCCTAACGCAGCCTTTTTGTGGACTCTCAATACCAGAGTTATTTTTATGGTGCGGCCAGAAAAAAGCCGGCGTTAGTTTTTCGGGTCGTTACCGACAAAACTCCAAATCTAGCCGATAGAATATTGCGCACGCATTAACGCAGAAGTCAATGGAGCAAAAAAAGTGGAAAAAAACCTTAACACCCGAATTGCGTGCAAACCTGTAGTGCTGCGTAATCTGTGAGCTAACCAGACATGAAAATATAAATATTTTAACATTCCAAAGTTCTTTACATAGCAGAAAATGTTCAATTTATTTATAAATACATATTTATATTTATATATATATATATAATAGTATTTTGGTACATTATATTACTATACCTATACATACACACATATATATATATATATATATATATATATATATATATATATATATATATATATATATATATATATATATATACAGAAAGAGAGATAGATAGAGACAGAGAGAGATAGAGATAGAAAGAGAGAGAGAAAGAGAGATGATCGCAGCAAAGCAATGCATGACCGCATCACTGCTGAGGCTGATTAGCTATTGTTTTTTTTATTTATTTGTTTGTTTGTTTTTTAACTTGCAGTTTGACAGCAGCTGAAGTATAACTGCTCACAGAGCACTTACTCTGGTGAGCTGAAGACATTTTGAGGTAAAATATCTTTTTACATAGAGATGCTCAGGTTATTTTTTTCATGTCCTCTTTTTACAGTTATGCTGCATATCAGACCAGAGGTAAACATTAGTCCAGGAAAGGACTCAGAGGCTGAGAAGGGGCTACAAGTAACACTGTCCCAACCCAGGACTTGACTCTAAAGGTTTCACTGACTAAGGATACTGTAGAAAGCCAAGGATACTTGCAGGGACACCGGATGAGTCGTCAGACAGGCAGTATGTCAGAAACAAGCCTTGCAGTAAAGCTCCAAAATAGGAGGCAGGAGAGGAGTCTGGGATAGGCCAAGACCAGATTCTAGGGAGAAAAAATCAGTTCCAAATCAGCAGGCAAGAGAATAGTCAGAAGGCAGTTCAAAAGGTCATAGGGCAGGCAGCAAAAAGCAGAGGTCCAAATTCAGGCAAATGTAAGTAATAAAATCAGAGAAAAGTGATAACACATCCAGGAACAGATCTAGTCCTATACATGGGCACTGGCAGGAACCAGCCTTTGATAGGCTGCTTATTAGGTAACTGTCTGCAGCTGGCAGGCAGGTGGAACTAGAGAGCCTGCCAGTGCAGGCAGTAGTATTCAATAGTCCTCACAAAGGACTGGAGCCCTCCAGTGGATCAAGGGAATAAGACAATGTCCAGAGACAGTTTCATTATCGATTCAGGCAGGGCTGTCTTTAATATTGACTGGACCCTGGGCAAACATTTTCTTGCCCCCCCATGCAATTTTGCTCTCCACCCCAAGCTCCCAAAAACAACTAAATCAATTTATTTTATATATTTTTTTTAATTATTAGCCCAGCAGTGGATCATCCATTGCTGGGCTAATCATTTAAAAAAATGAATTACATTGCAATATTTGAAACTGGACCTAAGCAGTACTAATAAGTAAATAAATATATAAATTCCTCCACTGTGGATTAATTTAATATGCTTTTGAATGTGATTCTGGTGTGAGGTTAGCTGGTTAAAGAGATTTAGGGCAGCCAACAGGAGCAAAGCAAGGTAAAGACTGATGAGGAAGCATGGAGGTGCAGACAAATATAAGTTTACTGACTGGAACAGCAGAACTACTATGGGAAGCTGTAAAATTCACAAATAAATATAAGCAGAGAACTTTTGACTGTGACAGTATTAGGACTGACTGTGTGTATGTCCCATATCACATAACATCAGCAGTCTGGCATGAACCATTTTTTATTAGGACTATTGGGCCCTTCAACAAAGACTGTGCCCTGGCCAGCTGCCCCTTTTGCCCTGTGTTAAACATGGCCCTGGATTCAGGGCACGCTCTGACACTGCAATCACTATCACTGCTGATCCAGAGTTATATTTTGATCGGAACAGCCAATAGAATGTGAGCTCAATCTGATTGGCTGATTGGATCAGCCAATCGGATTGAACTTGAATCTGATTGGCTGATTCCATCAGCCAATCAGAATTTTCCTACCTTAATTCCGATTGGCTGATAGAATCCTATCAGCCAATCGGAAATCCGAGGGACGCCATCTTGGATGACGTCCCTTAAAGGAGCCTTCATTCGTTGGTAGTCCGTCGGGGAAGAAGGATGTTCCGCGTCGGCGGAATGAAGATGGATCCTGAAGAAGAAGATTGAAGACCCCGCTTGGAAGATGACATCGCCGGGATGGAAGACTTCTTCAGCGCCTCTTGGAAGATGACATTGCCCAGATGGAAGATTTCTTCAGCGCCGCCTAGAGGATCACTTCCTCGGATGGAAGACTTCTTCAGCGCCCCTTGGAGGATCACTTCTGCCGCTCCGGATCTCCTCTTCGGTTCCATCGGTGGCTTGGCTGAGTGAAGACGACTCAAGGTAGGATGATCTTCAGGGGGGTAGTGTTAGGTTTATTTAAGGGGGGTTTGGGTTAGATTAGGGGTATGTGGGTGGTGGGTTTTAATGTTGGGGGGGGTTGTATTTTTCTTTTACAGGCAAAAGAGCAGTTTTCTTTGGGGCATGCCCCACAAAAGGCCCTTTTAAGGGCTGGTAAGTTAATAACTATTTAATAACTATTCTAACTAGCTAAAATAAATACAAAGTTACCTGTAAAATAAATATAAATCCTAAAATAGCTACAATGTAATTATGAATTACATTGTAGCTATCTTAGGGTTTATTTTACAGGTAAGTATTTAGTTTTCAATAGGAATAATTTATTAAAGTATAGTGTAGTGTTAGGTGTAATTGTAACTTAGGTTAGGATTTATTTTACAGGTAAATTTCTCTTTATTTTAGCTAGGTAGCTATTAAATAGTTAATAACTATTTAATAGCTATTGTACCTAGTTAAAATAAATTGAAATTTGCCTGTAAAATAAAAATAAATCCTAAAATAGCTACAATATAATTATTATTTATATTGTAACTATATCAGGGTTTATTTTACAGGTAAGTATTTAGCTTTAAATAGGAATAATTTATTTAATAAGAGTTAATTTATTTTGTTAGATTTAAATTATATTTAACTTAGGGGGGTGTTAGTGTTAGGGTTAGACTTAGCTTTAGGGGTTAATAAATTTATTAGAGTAGCGGTGAGGTCCGGTTGGCAGATTAGGGGTTAATACTTGAAGTTAGGTGTCAGCGATGTTAGGGTGGGCAGATTAGGGGTTAATACTATTTATTATAGGGTTATTGAGGCGGGAGTGAGGCGGATTAGGGGTTAATACATTTATTATAGTAGCAGTGAGGTCCGGTCGGCAGATTAGGGGTTAATTATTGTAGGTAGCTGGCGGCGACATTTTGGGGGGCAGATTAGGGGTTAATAAATATAATATAGGGGTCGGCGGTGTTAGGGGCAGCAGATTAGGGGTTCATAGGGATAACGAAGGTTGCGGCGGTGTACGGAGCGGCAGATTAGGGGTTAACAATAATATGCAGGCTTCAGCGATAGCGGGGGCGGCAGATTAGGGGTTAATAAGTGTAAGGTTAGGGCTGTTTAGACTCGGGGTACATGTTAGAGTGTTAGGTGCAGACATAGGAAGTGTTTCCCCATAGGAAACAATGGGGCTGAGTTAGGAGCTGAACGCTGCTTTTTTGCAGGTAAGGTTTTTTTCAGCTCAAACAGCCCCATTGTTTCCTATGGGGGAATCGTGCACGAGCACGTTTTTGAAGCTGGCCGCGTCTGTAAGCACCGCTGGTATTGAGAGTTGCAGTGGCGGTAAATATGCTATACGCTCCCTTTTTGGAGCCTGACGCAGCCCTTCTGTGAACTCTAAATACCAGCGGTATTTAAAAGGTGCGGGGGGGGAAAAGCCAGCGTTAGCTACGCAGGTCATTACCGACAAAACTCTAAATCTAGCCGAATGTGTTTAAGAATATTTGGTAAGCATTTTTTACCATTCACTTGTAATACCAGATTTTGCTCTATTCTTAAAGGGACATGAAACCCAAAGTTTTTCTTTCTTTCATGATTCAGATAGAGAATACAATTTTAAACAACTTTCCAATTTACTTCTATTATTTAATTTGCTTCCTTCTCTTGTTATTCTTTAGTAAAAGGTTTTTCTATGAAAGCTCATGAGCAGCAGAGAACCTAGGTTCTAGCTGCGTATTGGTCGCTGCATATATATACCGATTGTCATTGGCTCACCCATGTGTTCATTTAGAAACCAGCAGTGCATTGCTGCTCCTTCAACAAATAATAGCAAGAGCATAAAACAAATTATATAATAGAAGTAAATTAGAAAGTTGTTTAAAATTGTATTCTCTAGCTGAATTATTAAAGAATTTTTTTGTTTTTGTTTCATGTCCCTTTAATGCAGGGTTGAAATAAGGATAACCCACTTGGCACTATTGGTTGCCCTCCACTAGTCTAGCCATATTTTTTTTTTTATAAAAATGTTATTTTAATATATTAGTTTATTAAGATAACATCTTTAGCATAAATGTGTAATGTGGCTGTCAGACTAGTCCAGCCATTACTAACCAGCCCTTAGGTGCCTCTGCTTTAAATAAATGCATTGCTTACATATTATCATGAAAATGGAGAATAGTAGAACAGCAAACACAGATTTTGTTTTTAATATTGATGTGGCTGTACTAATTAGAAAAACCACGTAAAATAAATTCTATAACAATTACGTGTGCTTTTTTTAAACTAGTTAAAAATATTTCTCACAAATTTCTCACTCATTCTTCCTATCCCTAATTCTCTGTGACACCCTCAGACAGGTACCCTGACACACTTGTGTATCTTTACACCCTGGTTGAGAATCACAGCCTTAGCAGCTTACAAACACTTCCAAATTCACAGAGTTTATTACTTTACAGTCGTTTCCACAATTAGGAAGTTATCTTTAAAGTTATCCAAAACTTCATTTAAATTTAACCTTTTAATTGCTGCTATTCAAAATAATATGAGCCAAAGAATCAATATCAATGTATTACTTTCTTTTTACCTTGCATATTCTAATGACAATTTTAATTTATTCTGCCATTCTATCATTCTATAATGGCCAATAAATATCACTTCATCCAACCCTCAAATATGGGCCGTACATGGTATAAATCAATTTCCAATCGTATGGCGAGTTTATGAATATAATTAGCTTGAGATTTTGTCATCCTACGCATGCGCAATTGGATCGGTTCATTCGCGCATGTGCAGATTGCCGCACTGATGCCAAAATTACACACAGTAATTTCTATCACGCATGCGCATTTGAAAGGGGTCTACTTCATCCAGAACAGACTTCAAGCCGGTGACGTATTTAATCACGTTGCACTAGGTTGTGCATGCACATCTCCGAAAACTGCCACCATGTTCCAGCCTGTGTTGTCAGCCCTGATTGGACAAACGAACAAGCTACCAATGAAGTGGGTTTGGAAAGTGTTAAAAATTTGGGGGCACATTGCTGCAAAACGGTAAGTATTTGAAACGGATAGGGAATTGTTAAGGTCTTTATTTTCTTTGCATTTGTAAAAAAAAAAATTATTGCGTTCGCATTGTATGGAAGCTTTGCACGCTTTTATCGTCTCTAATGGAATTTTTGTTCTCATGCCGTTCTCATGTTCTCACGGCAGAGAACCTAGCGCAGCTAAGGGGGTAAGTTGCACAGTGATGGGCAGCAAAGGTTAAATATAAATGTATATGAATATATACTGTACATATATATTTATGTGTTTATGTGTGCATATACACATAAATATATATGTATATAAATATATATATATATATTTACAGTGAACGCACAGACCCCATAGACCACAATGTATGTGCACATTTCAGTGCTGATTTTTTCTTCTAACACCTCACACTCGCACACTTTAACCCCTAAAAACTGATTTGCACAGTTAATTTAAAAAAAAAATTAAAGATGCTCATATTTTTTATTTTATTAAGGAACCTCACACTTAAGTGTGGGGGCAATTGGGTGACATATTAAAAACTAACCAGAGATCTGATCTTTAGTTCATTTTTGGAGTGCTAATTGCTACCACGACCTTCCAGTAGCATTAAACAGACACTTGTAATGACTGGTTATTTATAGTGCAAATTTGCCCTTTTACAGTCGAGCAATAAATTAGTGCTCCACTTGTAATCTAGCACTAAGTTAAAGGAATATGGTATATGACAATTGTAAGGGTAAGGTATGGGAAACTTTTCATGATTTCATACACAAATAAATAATCAATAGTCAATGTATGAGCAATTTATGTTACACCTTTGCTTAATAGAAAAAAACACACACATATATATATATATATATATATACACACAGTATGCATACATATATTTAGTGTATATATATATATATATATATATACATACATACATACAGTTGCTTGAAACACATAAATGCATTTAATTAAAATGCTGTTAAGAATTGTTAGAAATGTCCCCTCTGGTCTACCTAGCTGCCGCATAGCTCCTTTAAATCCATTATGAATGCCTCTGCCAGGCTCATCTTCCTTACTCGTCGATCTTCATCTGCTGCACCTCTCTGCCAATACCTTCACTGGCTTCCTCTTGCCTCTAGTATTAAAAATAAAATCCTTACCCTGACATATAAAGTTCTCAACTGCACTGCTCCCCCCTACATCTCAGAACTTGTCTCTAGATACTCTCCCTCCCCGTCCCCTTCGATCAGCTCAGGATCTCCTCCACATTCACATTTACAGGACTTCTCCAGACTGGCCCCCATCTTGTGGAATTCCCTGCCTCGCTCCATAAGACTCTTCCCTAGTTTTAACAGCTTCAAGCACTCCCTAAAAACTCTACTATTCAGGGATGCATACAACCAACACTAACCTTTCCTAACGCCATTGCTTTATCCTTGAACCCCTTAGATTGTAAGCCTATGGGCCCAGCTGTTTACAGATCGCTTTATAAGAGCCGACTACAACAGTGAAACTCTCGGCAGGGCCCTCTACCCACTTGACCGCTACATAAGCTATCCTGTACACCGACTATGTTTACAGCGCTGCAGAATCTGTTGGCGCTCTACAAATACCTGATAATAATAATAAGAATATGTTTCTAGTACTGTTTTCACTTTCACTACCTTGTTCACATAGCAGCGTCCTTATCTAGAAGGAGAAGGGAGGCATATTCCAATGCTAGGCACTGTCTGTGAGAGAATATACACTTTATTTTGTGAAAAAGCTTGTAAGTTAACAAACACAACTGCTACAAAATATAATTGGCTTAGCACACTAAGAGCTAGATTACAATTGGCGCACTAACTTTGCGAGCGAGTGGGATCAGTTTTTATCTGCTTTTTCCACACGTCAGAAATAGTGCTTGTATCACACATTGAAAGTAAACACGATTGTGAGAGCGCAATCACGTTTTACGCTTGACAGTTTAGTATGACTGAAAACCTCGAAAGAGGGTACCGAGTTAAAAAAGTTGCACTAAGCAAAACATAAATATATATCAATTTACAGTTACACTCATATAAACACTATTTGATAAAAAATTGTCACATAAATATTAAAAACAAAAAGTTGTAAGGGTTCAAAGGTATAAGGTATATGACGTGGTTTGACTGCAAAGGGCTAGAATGGATATGTACAAACATATACATGTTTAATTATATGTATGTATTTATGCATATATATGTGAGTACATATGTATTTATGTGTTTTGCTGTATATTTACTGTTTATATTTTACATTCCAATGTTACACTTACAGGAATATGTTATTTTTATTGTAATATATATCTGTATATATGTATACATATATATTTTATAGACTTTATTTACTTTGCTGTTATATATATTTGTATAAACCTATACCTGTATATCTATTTCTGTAGATATATAGGTTTTGATATCTATTTTATTTTAACATTATTTTATATATATACAGTATATGCTGTGTATATATATATATATATATATGTATATATATATGTATATATATATGTATATATATATATATATATATATATATATATATATGTATATATATATGTATATATATATATATATATATATATATATATATATATATATATATATATATAAAATAAAAAAACTATTATTTCTATGTGATGAACATAGGAATGTAAAATATATGTAACACGCTTCAGGTTTTGCGATTTAGGTCTAACGCTGTGTCCGGTTAGCGCACATGAAGAATTGCTCATCTCAACGTGCGCTTTTGAAATATCACATGTAAAATAAAAAAATATTAATAATAATTATTAAAAAATATTATACATATAATAAAATTCTATTTATATATAATGTGTATATATATATATATATATATATATATATATATATATATATATATAAAAATATATATATATATATATATATATATAATTTTATTAAAAAAATTTAATATATGTAACAATTTTCCAAATAAAAATCCAATAATTAAGATAGTTATAAGATAATTATAACACCTCGCCGGGTGTTTGTAGCAAATGGGAAGGAGGATTCCCAATTACTGAACAGCTGATTATGACACCTGTGCTGCACTTCAAGCATTTTATTACACTGCTCCTCCAATCAACCATCTTTGGGGCATTTATAAGGCTGTATTGCTGCTGCTGCTGCTGCTTGAAAAAGCCCTAAGGCAGGGAGAAACACGCTGCTGTTTAGCAGCTGATTGAATTGGTCTTTTAAGACATTTATTTCTTGAACTTTTTAGGAGGTTTTACTCCATTATTAGCTACTAGTCCTAAAGCCTGTTCACATGGGTCATTTTTTGCAGTACAGCGGTCCCACCCCTTGCGCTCTCTCCCTCCCCCTCTCTTTTGCTCTCTCTCTATCCCCCTCTCTTTTGCTCTCTCTCTATCCCCCTCTCTTTTGCTCTCTCTCTCTCCCCCTCTCTTTTGAGCTCTCTCTCCCCCCTCTCTTTTGAGCTCTCTCTCTCCCCCCTCTCTTTTGCACTCTCTCTCTCCCCCTGTCATGGATTTCCATATTCCTTTCTGTCCCTTTAATTTTTACCTGTGCTCACACCTAGCAAGGTTATTTAAAGCCTGGACACGCCTCCCTCCCTGCTTCAGTATTGTTTCCAGTTTAGCATACAGCTTCACAGACCTGCTGCAGGGATTTACCTCTCTCTGTTCAAGTCTAACTATCTGAAGGTATTTAAACCTTTTCTAATACGGAGCCTACTAGAACAACTGAAAGAGACTTATATGCTAAGTCTGAACATTTCCTAATTTGGATTAACAAACACCGCTGCTGCATTATTTTCCTGCTTAATTGCCTCTGGCAGATCAAGTGTTTTCCAAACCGCAACTGCAGTCTCATCCGATATAAGTTGTGAACTTTATAACTTGTACAGACGCTTAACTTACATTGGACCACACTCACAGGATACCTCCTCATATTCCTCTTCAAACGCTTCAGGAGTAGCGTGATAAACTTCAGTCTGAACTTTTGTGAGTAACTCTACAGCACAGCACTTAATACCTGCTCCACCCATCTGCCTGTCAGCTCTCACAAAACAGCACAGCTATCAGCGTGTATCACACTCCAATTGACTAACAGCCTGCTGCATCTGTACTGACCTAACGCTCCTCCTGTGTGCTCAGTGACTATCAGGAAAAGTGTATCCCATCCACGGTGCGTTTGGTTAACAACTGCTGTGCAACCTGATTCAGAAATACTGATCAGGAATTTAAATCAAATAGTAACTTTCAGCTGCCATACAGACAGATACATTGTAACTTCCTCATTGTATCTTAAAGTAAGGCATACAATCATATATTTTCCGCAGTTGAGATCCACAACCACAATCAGCTCATTACATAAAATTCCATGGAGACAGGGCTATGTTCTCTCAGTTCAAAAACTCTTGTTATCTTCTTTTCAGTCTAAAACCTAAAACCTACGCAACTGAACGAGTTAAGGTTTTAACGGTCATTTCTTTTCTGCGAGGTGAACCCCGCAAGTGGGCTGACTCATTCTTTGAACAAGATCATCCTATTTTAACATCACTGGAAGACTTCTTCAAGGAAATGGCAATTCTTTATCAAGATATTAACACTCAGCTTACTGCAGAGACTAAAATGAGGTCTCTTAAACAAGGGAAAAAGCAGGTGGAGGAATATTTAAGTGAGTTCAAGCAATACAGTAAAGATACTGAGTGGAGCGATATTGCCCTTAGGAATCAGTACCGTCTAGGTCTAAATGATGCCCTTAAAGATGAACTCGCTCGCATAGAGTTTCCTAGGTCCTTGGAAGGACTAATCACACTAAGCATTCAGATTGATAGAAGGTTGAGAGAACGCAAATCAGAAAAACAAGGTATGGATACGATCACAAGACCCTCTTCTACTTACCAAAAACCTACAGTCACTCAAACCTCAGAACCTATGGATTTGGGTTTCACTAGAGGCCCTTTACAACCAGAAGAAAGGAATCGCAGACGCATAAACAACCTCTGCATGTATTGTGCTTCAAATGCACATACTGTAAGAGAGTGTCCTATCTTACAAAGGCAGAAGAAACGTAAGTCCTTCAGAAAAACCACATGCTTAACCACTAATGTTAAACAAGTTGCTTACTGCTCTTTATCTCATACCTTACAGTGGGATCTACACCAGCAAATCAGTGAAGCCATCATCGACTCTGGGGCACATTCTTCCTATATTGATTCTGGTTTTGTCACTATAAATAAAATACCCACTGTGTTGAAAGCAAGACCTGTGTCCATTAGAGTTATTGATGGTAATACAATTAGTTCCGGTCCTATTACACACCAAACTATTCCCATCAAGGTTTCCACGTCAAGTGCACACACTGAATTCATATCCTTTGATGTGATAAATTCTCCCATGTTTCCCCTGGTGCTTGGTCTACAATGGTTACAGACGCATCAACCCACCATACATTGGGATCGCCCTTGAAGTCGAATTCCTCTCAGATTATTGCAAGAACACCTGTTTTCATCACTCCTTGATCTGTTCTATAAATCCTACTGGAAGAATTATTCCTTCTGACTATCAAGATTTTCAAGATGTATTCAGTGAAAAGGAAGCAGAGTCCCTTCCTCCACATCGCCCGTACGACTGTCCTATTCAACTACTTCCAGGAGCTTCCATTCCTTACGGGCACATATACCCTCTATCACAGCCTGAACTAGATCACCTCAAAACTTACCTTTCAGAGAACTTAAGGAAAGGGTTTATACAACCCTCTTCTTCCCCTGCTGGGGCCTGCATTTTCTTCGTCAGAAATAAGGACAACTCCCTACGCCCTATAATTGATTATAGGGAACTTAATAAACGGACTGTCAAGAACCGCTATCCCTTACCTCTAATTCCCGAACTCATCGAACGTCTCAGTCAAGCCACCATATACACTAAATTAGACCTACGTGGAGCCTATAATCTCGTCAGGATCCGAAAAGGAGACGAGTGGCTCACCGCCTTCAGAACAAGATATGGGCTCTACGAGTATAAGGTGATGCCTTTCGGGCTCTGTAATGCCCCGGCAACGTTCCAATATCTAATAAACGACATATTCCGTGATCTCCTTGACATCTGTGTAGTTGTATATTTGGACGACATTCTGATATACTCTACTAACATCATTGAACATATAAAACACGTCCGTTGGGTGCTCTCTCGCCTTAGACAACACCGACTTTTTGCCAAATTGGAAAAATGCATCTTCCACACCTCTGTTATTACATTCCTGGGTTATACTATCACTCCCACAGGAATTCAGATGGATGATTCAAAAGTGCAAACTATTAAAAACTGGCCCATACCTTCCACCAAAAAGGACCTGCAAAAATTCCTCGGTTTCTCCAATTACTATAGGAAATTCATCAAGAATTATTCCTCTCTTACTAAGCCTTTAACTTCTCTTACAAGTGTCAAAACTACTTTCCACTGGACACCTCAAACACAGGCTATTTTCGAACACCTTAAGGATGTTTTCACTAAAGCACCGATTCCTAAGTTTCCAGACCCTGATGCCCATTATGTTCTTGAAGTTGACGCCTCCAACTACGCTCTAGGGTCCATTCTGTCTCAACGTAAAACTCCAGAAGATCCACTCCACCCTGTTGCCTTCTTTTCACGAGTAATGACACCAGCCGAATATAACTACCCTGTAGGCGAAAAGGAGTTGTTAGTGATCAAGGTCTCATTAGAACACTGGAGACATCTCCTAGAGGGCAGTAAATTTCCGATACTAATATATACGGATCACAAAAATCTGGAATACCTTCTGACTAACCGTACCTTATCCTCTAGACAGCTAAGATGGAGTTTATTCCTATCAAGGTTTGATTTCCATATAACCTACAGACCAGGGAGTAAGAACGGGAAAGTGGATGCCTTGTCCAGAAAAGATACCAATCCTCATCATTCCGATACTCCTGGTACAGTCATTCCAGCTGAGCAATTCATTACACTATCTCCTACTTATCCTGAAGTCCTTAAACTCCTACAACAGAAAGATACTTCCATCCCTAAGCTTAAACTCACACTGGGACAAGATGGTCTCTATTACCACCAAGGACGTCTTTATGTACCACCTTCCCTTCGAGACAATTTGTTAAAAGAACATCATGACTCACCGATGGCAGGACATCTTGGAATCCACAAAACCTTTGATCTTCTTTCACGTACGTACTGGTGGCCTGCTATCAGAACTTCTGTGCAAAGATATGTTCAATCTTGCCACATATGTACAGTTTCCAAGACTGAAAAAAGACCTCCTTTCGGATTACTCTTACCATTACAGATACCTGACCGACCGTGGCAAACCATAGGAATGGATTTCATTGTCGAACTTCCATTGTCACTTGGATACAATACCATACTTGTTGTTGTTGATCATCTTACCAAGATGGCCCATTTCCTCCCATATCATAAGCTCCCAACTTCATCAGAACTTGCAGTTCTTTTCTTGAATAACATCGTCAAATTACACGGTCTCCCAGATTCCATTGTAACTGATGGAGGTAGTCAATTCACCTCTCGTTTCTGGAAAAAATTATGTGACACTATGCAAGTAGAACTCCGATTCTCCTCCTCATTTCACCCCCAATCAAATGGCCAAACAGAGAGAATAAACCAATGGCTCAAACAGTATATTCGTTCATATTGTTCCAACCACCAAGACCAGTGGGCTAATACCCTTGCTATGGCTGAATATGCATACAACAATTCTACAAGTTCCAATACTTCCAAGACACCATTTTTTGCGAATTATGCTTTTCACCCTTCTTTCCAACTTCACCCTCGGACAGATTCAAACTGTCCCAAGGTTGATGACCTCACTAGGGCCTAGATTTGGAGTTCGGCGGTAAAAGGGCTGTTAACGCTCCGCGGGCTTTTTTCTGGCCGCACCATAAATTTAACTCTGGTATCGAGAGTTAAAACAAATGCTGCGTTAGGCTCCAAAAAAGGAGCGTAGAGCATTTTTACCGCAAATGCAACTCTCGATACCAGAGTTGCTTACGGACGCGGCCGGCCTCAAAAACGTGCTCGTGCACGATTCTCCCATAGGAAACAATGGGACTGTTTGAGCTGAAAAAAAACCTAACACCTGCAAAAAAGCAGCGTTCAGCTCCTAACGCAGCCCCATTGTTTTCTATGGGGAAACACTTCCTACGTCTGCACCTAACACCCTAACATGTACCCCGAGTCTAAACACCCCTAACCTTACACTTATTAACCCCTAATCTGCCGCCCCCGCTATCGCTGACCCCTGCATTACACTTTTAACCCCTAATCTGCCGCTCCGTAAAACGCCGCCACCTACGTTATCCCTATGTACCCCTAATCTGCTGCCCTAACATCGCCGACCCCTATGTTATATTTATTAACCCCTAATCTGCCCCCCACAACGTCGCCGACACCTACCTACACTTATTAACCCCTAATCTGCCGAGCGGACCTGAGCGCTACTATAATAAAGTTATTAACCCCTAATCCGCCTCACTAACCCTATCATAAATAGTATTAACCCCTAATCTGCCCTCCCTAACATCGCCGACACCTACCTTCAATTATTAACCCCTAAACTTCCGATCGGAGCTCACCGCTATTCTAATAAATGGATTAACCCCTAAAGCTAAGTCTAACCCTAACACTAACACCCCCCTAAGTTAAATATAATTTTTATCTAACGAAATAGATTAACTCTTATTAAATAACTTATTCCTATTTAAAGCTAAATGCTTACCTGTAAAATAAATCCTAATATAGCTACAATATAAATTATAATTATATTATAGCTATTTTAGGATTCATATTTATTTTACAGGCAACTTTGTAATTATTTTAACCAGGTACAATAGCTATTAAATAGTTAAGAACTATTTAATAGTTACCTAGTTAAAATAATAACAAATTTACCTGTAAAATAAATCCTAACCTAAGTTATAATTAAACCTAACACTACCCTATCAATAAAATAATTAAATAAACTACCTACAATTACCTACAATTAACCTAACACTACACTATCAATAAATTAATTAAACACAATTGTTACAAATAAATACAATTAAATAAACTAGCTAAAGTACAAAAAATAAAAAAGAACTAAGTTACAGAAAATAAAAAAATATTTACAAACATAAGAAAAATATTACAACAATTTTAAACTAATTACACCTACTCTAAGCCCCCTAATAAAATAACAAAGCCCCCCAAAATAAAAAATTCCCTACCCTATTCTAAATTAAAAAAGTTACAAGCTCTTTTACCTTACCAGCCCTGAACAGGGCCCTTTGCGGGGCATGCCCCAAGAATTTCAGCTCTTTTGCCTGTAAAAAAAAACATACAATACCCCCCCCCCCAACATTACAACCCACCACCCACATACCCCTAATCTAACCCAAACCCCCCTTAAATAAACCTAACACTAATCCCCTGAAGATCTTCCTACCTTGTCTTCACCATCCAGGTATCACCGATCCGTCCTGGCTCCAAGATCTTCATCCAACCCAAGCGGGGGTTGGCGATCCATAATCCGGTGCTCCAAAGTCTTCCTCCTATCCGGCAAGAAGAGGACATCCGGACCGGCAAACATCTTCTCCAAGCGGCATCTTCGATCTTCTTCCATCCGGTGCGGAGCGGGTCCATCTTGAAGCAGGCGACGCGGATCCATCCTCTTCTTCCGATGTCTCCCGACTAATGACGGTTCCTTTAAGGGACGTCATCCAAGATGGCGTCCCTCGAATTCCGATTGGCTGATAGGATTCTATCAGCCAATCGGAATTAAGGTAGGAATTTTCTGATTGGCTGATGGAATCAGCCAATCAGAATCAAGTTCAATCCGATTGGCCGATCCCATCAGCCAATCAGATTGAGCTCGCATTCTATTGGCTGATCGGAACAGCCAATAGAATGCGAGCTCAATCTGATTGGCTGATTGGATCAGCCAATCGGATTGAACTTGATTCTGATTGGCTGATTCCATCAGCCAATCAGAAAATTCCTACCTTAATTCCGATTGGCTGATAGAATCCTATCAGCCAATCGGAATTCGAGGGACGCCATCTTGGATGACGTCCCTTAAAGGAACCGTCATTAGTCGGGAGACATCGGAAGAAGAGGATGGATCCGCGTCGCCTGCTTCAAGATGGACCCGCTCCGCACCGGATGGAAGAAGATCGAAGATGCTGCTTGGAGAAGATGTTTGCCGGTCCGGATGTCCTCTTCTTGCCGGATAGGAGGAAGACTTTGGAGCACCGGATTATGGATCGCCAACCCCCGCTTGGGTTGGATGAAGATCTTGGAGCCAGGACGGATCGGTGATACCTGGATGGTGAAGACAAGGTAGGAAGATCTTCAGGGGATTAGTGTTAGGTTTATTTAAGGGGGGTTTGGGTTAGATTAGGGGTATGTGGGTGGTGGGTTGTAATGTTGGGGGGGGGTATTGTATGTTTTTTTTTACAGGCAAAAGAGCTGAAATTCTTGGGGCATGCCCCGCAAAGGGCCCTGTTCAGGGCTGGTAAGGTAAAAGAGCTTGTAACTTTTTTAATTTAGAATAGGGTAGGGAATTTTTTATTTTGGGGGGCTTTGTTATTTTATTAGGGGGCTTAGAGTAGGTGTAATTAGTTTAAAATTGTTGTAATATTTTTCTTATGTTTGTAAATATTTTTTTATTTTCTGTAACTTAGTTCTTTTTTATTTTTTGTACTTTAGCTAGTTTATTTAATTGTATTTATTTGTAGCAATTGTGTTTAATTAATTTATTGATAGTGTAGTGTTAGGTTAATTGTAGGTAATTGTAGGTAGTTTATTTAATTATTTTATTGATAGGGTAGTGTTAGGTTTAATTATAACTTAGGTTAGGATTTATTTTACAGGTAAATTTGTTATTATTTTAACTAGGTAACTATTAAATAGTTCTTAACTATTCAATAGCTATTGTACCTGGTTAAAATAATTACAAAGTTGCCTGTAAAATAAATATTAATCCTAAAATAGCTATAATATAATTATAATTTATATTGTAGCTATATTAGGATTTATTTTACAGGTAAGCATTTAGCTTTAAATAGGAATAAGTTATTTAATAAGAGTTAATTTATTTCGTTAGATAAAAATTATATTTAACTTAGGGGGGTGTTAGTGTTAGGGTTAGACTTAGCTTTAGGGGTTAATACATTTATTAGAATAGCGGTGTGGTCCTCTCGGCAGATTAGGGGTTAATAAGTGTAGGCAGGTGTCGGCGACGTTGAGGGGGGCAGATTAGGGGTTAATAAATATAATATAGGGGTCGGCGATGTTAGGGGCAGCAGATTAGGGGTACATAGGGATAACGTAGGTGGCGGCGATTTGCGGTCGGAAGATTAGGGGTTAATTATTGTAAGTAGCTGGCGGCGACGTTGTGGGGGGCAGGTTAGGGGTGAATAAATATAATACAGGGGTCGGCGGGGTTAGGGGCAGCAGATTAGGGGTACATAAATATAACGTAGGTGGCGGTCGGCAGATTAGGGGTTAAAAATTTTAATCGAGTGGCGGCGGTGTGGGGGGACCTCGGTTTAGGGGTACATAGGTAGTTTATGGGTGTTAGTGTACTTTAGGGTACAGTAGTTAAGAGCTTTATAAACCGGCGTTAGCCAGAAAGCTCTTAACTCCTGCTATTTTCAGGCGGCTGGAATCTTGTCGTTAGAGCTCTAACGCTCACTTCAGAAACGACTCTAAATACCAGCGTTAGAAAGATCCCATTGAAAATATAGGCTACGCAAATGGCGTAGGGGGATCTGCGGTATGGAAAAGTCGCGGCTGTAAAGTGAGCGTTAGACCCTTTAATCACTGACTCCAAATACCAGCGGGCGGCCAAAACCAGCGTTAGGAGCCTCTAACGCTGGTTTTGACGGCTACCGCCGAACTCCAAATCTAGGCCTAAGGATCTCCAGGATCTTTTCATAGAACTCAAGAGGCATATAACTGATGCTCAGGCTCATCAGAGACATTACTATAACCTCCGAAGACGTCAACCACCTTCTTATAAAATAGGTGATCTGGTCTGGCTGTCGACCAAGAATATAAAACTGAAAACCCCCAGCAAGAAACTTAGTGCTGTCTTCATTGGTCCTTATCCTATCACAAAGATTGTGAACCATAATGCTGTTACCTTGGATCTGCCTTCTACTTTTCTACTTCATCCCACCTTCCACGTCTCCTTGTTAAAACCTCATTGCGAAACTAGACAGGTGGCCAGCCAGATTCCTCCTCTCATCTTACAGGATTCGGACACGGAATACGAAGTTGATGCCATCCTGGACTCCCGTTTTTACCGTGGAACTCTTCAATACTTAATCCGTTGGAAGGGATTCTCTGAGGAGAATGACTCTTGGGAACCTTCCTTGAATGTTCATGCTCCCAAATTGGTATCCCTGTTTCACAGGAGGAATCCAGAACGACCTAGATTCGTAGCTGCGGGGCACCTACCCTGAGGTGGGGGGTATGTCATGGATTTCCTTATTCCTTTCTGTCCCTTTAATTTTTACCTGTGCTCACACCTAGCAAGGTTATTTAAAGCCTGGACACGCCTCCCTCCCTGCTTCAGTATTGTTTCCAGTTTAGCATACAGCTTCACAGACCTGCTGCAGGGATTTACCTCTCTCTGTTCAAGTCTAACTATCTGAAGGTATTTAAACCTTTTCTAATACGGAGCCTACTAGAACAACTGAAAGAGACTTATATGCTAAGTCTGAACATTTCCTAATTTGGATTAACAAACACCGCTGCTGCATTATTTTCCTGCTTAATTGCCTCTGGCAGATCAAGTGTTTTCCAAACCGCAACTGCAGTCTCATCCGATATAAGTTGTGAACTTTATAACTTGTACAGACGCTTAACTTACATTGGACCACACTCACAGGATACCTCCTCATATTCCTCTTCAAACGCTTCAGGAGTAGCGTGATAAACTTCAGTCTGAACTTTTGTGAGTAACTCTACAGCACAGCACTTAATACCTGCTCCACCCATCTGCCTGTCAGCTCTCACAAAACAGCACAGCTATCAGCGTGTATCACACTCCAATTGACTAACAGCCTGCTGCATCTGTACTGACCTAACGCTCCTCCTGTGTGCTCAGTGACTATCAGGAAAAGTGTATCCCATCCACGGTGCGTTTGGTTAACAACTGCTGTGCAACCTGATTCAGAAATACTGATCAGGAATTTAAATCAAATAGTAACTTTCAGCTGCCATACAGACAGATACATTGTAACTTCCTCATTGTATCTTAAAGTAAGGCATACAATCATATATTTTCCGCAGTTGAGATCCACAACCACAATCAGCTCATTACACCCCCTCTCATTTGCTCTCTCTCCCCCTCTCTTTTGCGCTCTCTCTCCCCCTCTCTTTTGCGCTCTCTCCCCCTCTCTTTTGTGCTCTCTCTCCCCCCATCTCTTTCGAGCTCTCTCTCCCCCTCTCTTTTTATGCTCTCTCTCTCCCCATCTCTTTTGCGCTCTCTCCCCTTCTCTTTTGCGCTCTCTTTCTTCCCCTCTCTTTTGCGTTCTCTTTCTCCCCCTCTCTTTTGCGCTCTCTCCCCCCTCTCTTCGTGCTCTCTCCCTTCCTCTCTTTTGCTCTGTCTCTCCCCCCTCTCTCTCCCCCCTCTCTCTCTACCACCTCTCTCTCTCCCCTCTCTCTCTCTTTCCCCCCTCTCTTTTGTGCTCTCTCTCATCTCCCCCTCTCTTTTGTGCTCTCTCCCCCTCTCTATTGCTCTCTCTCTCTCCCCCTCTCTTTTGCGCTCTCTCCCCCCCTCTCTTTTGCTCTCTCTCCCCCTCTCTTTTGTGCTCTCTCTCCTCCCTCTTTTGTGCTCTCTCTCTCACCCCTCTTTTGCTCTCTATCTCCCCCCTCTCTTTTGCGCTCTCTCTCCCCTCTCTTTTGCACTCTCTCTCTCCCCCTCTCTTTTGTGCTCTCTCTCCCTCTCTTTGTACTCTCTCCCCCTTCTCTTTTGCTCTCTCTCTCTCTTCCCCCATCTCTTTTGCGCTCTCTCCCCCTCTCTTTTGCGCTCTCTCCCCCATCACTTTTGCGCTCTCTCTCCCCCTCTCTTTTGAGCTCTCTCCCCCCTCTCTCTCTCCCTCCCCTCTCTCCCCCCTCTCTCTCTCCCCCCCTCTCTCTCCCTCCCATCTCCTCTCTTTCTCTTTCCCCCCTCTCCTCTCTCTTCCCCCCTCTCCTCTCCTCTCTCCCCCCTCTCCTCCCCCCCTCTCCTCTCCTCTCTCCCCCTCTCCTCTCTCTCCCCCCCTCTCCTCTCTCTCCCCCCTCTCCTCTCTTTCCCCCCTCTCCTCTCTCTCTCCCCTCCTCTCTCTCTCCCCCCTCTCTATCTCTCCCCCCTCTATCTTTCTCCCCTCTCTATCTCGTGACCGCGCCTGGCCATGCCCCCTTCATGCCTGGCCATGCCCCCTCTGTGGCCATTCACATCCGGTCATGCCCCCTTCATGTTGACCATGCCCTCGCTCATACCCGGCCATGCCCACTTCTGCCGCAGATCAGCTAGGGAGTAGGACTCAAAGGCCAGGTGTGTTTGTCCTCGTGCTGTCTCTACTGCGCATGACAGCTTAGGATAAACACACTTGGCCTTTTAAATAATAGGATTGCTACTTAGGTTTGTGATTTATACTGATTTATACTGATATCGGAGACATCTGATTTTACATTCCTTTTTATAATCTACTATGAGATTTGTTAACACATGTTTTTATTAAATTGATATTTTAATTATCTTAATTATTGGATTTTCATGTGTACGTTTATAGTATCTTCAGCTACTTTGTAGCGCCCTCACTGACATCTATTTTGTTATTGCATCTGTTTTTTCCTAATCAGAGGGTTTTAGGATCTAGTGAGGAGTTTGATACTTTCTGGCCTTGTGCATTTGCATACCCACTTAAAGTTTATAATAATTTTGCAATGTGTGTGTCTCTCCTTCACATACAGAACTCTGCATAGCTTGACAAAGCAAACAACTCAAGCTAAATTTTACTTTTATAAAATCCTGATACATTTCAGAATTTGTGAGGAAACATATTACATCTACTTCAATTTCTTTTTGTCAGGTCAGCCCAACAACTTTAGAAGAGGATAACCCTACCTAACACCTGGCCACGGTTAGGTGTCAGGTGTAGGGTTCTACACTGAGCCAAAACAGAAAAGACCCAGAGGAATTAAGGCAGTGTTGTTCAAGCAAGGGGAAATACCAGCACAGGGAAAAAACAGTAAAAACCCAGAATCCGAAAGAATGATCCAGGAACTTACCACAGGTGAGCAGGGATCAGTCAGCAACAGTACAGAAGGGACAGGCAAAGAGATTGTCAAAAACTGACAAGGTCATACACAGCAAACAAACTAATACAGGAAAAAAGCACACCCCCAGAGGAAACCTCAATAATCGGGCAACGTGAAGCAGGAAGTGTTGGTTTAAATAGGTTTAACAGGATTTCAAATTACCAGCAGCTACAGATAGGTGGAGCTAGTGACTGCAAACAAAAACACAAGTTCAACATAAAGTAACCAGCCAAACTCGCATACCACTGATATTTAAGGATTAGAAAAATACCCAACACTCCAAATTTGCTACAAGACATAACACTTATGCTTTGTAACACAGTGCATAAAATGTGACAATAACAAGTTGGGTTTTTTTGTTTGTTTTTTTAATCAAGGTTTTCAAAATTCTGCAAATTAAACAGCTAGGTTAGGGAATTTACATAATTTTAAAATCTCTAGGATGCAAGGGACAAGCACATTTTTTTACATAGGAGCTATTACTTTCTATGGAAGCTTCCATGTACTATTAAGAAATTACTATATCATTGCATCATCCAGATGGATATTAGAATGCTCTTGAGTGAAATTCAATTCACAGAACATTAGGGGGATATGATTGCAGGAATTCATTTCTTTGACTTTTCTCCAACACAATAAATTCTGCACTGGCCCACTAATAAGTCTCAGCTCTTTTATCTTAACTCTCATTAATAATTGTTCAGCCGCCCCAAAACCCAAACAACTGCGCTACAAAATATCCTCTACTCCAACCTTCTAACAATCAAGGGTCATTCTTAACATCTAAGTGCCCCTTTTGGACCACTAAACCCAAACATCCAAAAAGCTATTTTTCTACTATAATCTAAATTACAACTTGGTCTATGTCTCCACTCAATTGCAGCCGAAGCGTATTTCCCTCCCTTTCTGCAAGTGTGTATATTACAGTGTTCTCTTCAATTTAAATTTGATAATGAGTTGATGAGATCTGATAAAAAATAGATTATTTGGCGTTGTTCAGGGCAGAGTTTCATGGATAGAGGATCAATTTAAAACAGAAGAAATAAACATAGGATTGTTATGTCTTCTAATAACACTTTTGGAGAAGGTAGGTGTGTTTTTCCCCATGGATTACTGCAAATTTTGGAAGGTGCAGCTCAGATTGCAGTCACTATTATTTAGACCAGCAGAACTAAAATATGTTTGGATCTATGGCATTCAGCTTTCACTTGTCATGAATGCTGCCATTCATGCAGTGCTCCTTTTACTTCTCAGGTTGTGGATCCGTTTCTGGTTTCACAAGTAGCTCCTCATAGACACAGGGTGGTTCTTTCTTGAGTGACAGGTATGTTATCCAATCTCCAATTTCCCTGCAAGGACATCCCAGGTATCATGCACATTCAATACAAAATATGTGAAAATTTAAATTTGCTTCAATAGCGCTGACTACATATATTTAACATTATCATTGACTGATACATGCTCTCTGGGGAAAAGGGTCCTGTTCCTGCCTTGTCTTTATTTATTGTACCCCCTGTTTTAACTGTTGGTGCATTACAAACTGATAATGATATGATAATCATAATAACAATTGGTTAATAGCTCCAGATATTATAACAATGCCATTTACTAGAAAAAACTATAATTAGATCAATAGACAATATATAATAATGTTTGTAAAAAGCATTAACTGTTATTAACATGATCAGAATTTTTTAACGCCCTTTCAATGTTAAATCCAGAGTAAAATATATTCATTCTGTTAATAATTTATTGTATAATGGCTAAACACAGTTAAGTAACACAGTTAAATAAAATGAAAACTTAGTGGTTTAGCAATTTAGCCGTTTATTCATTTTATCTTTTTTTTATGGCATATTTATAGACTCAGAAGACAATTTAGGATTTTATATTTTATATTAAATTACTCTTGCAATAATGAATGTATACAGAAGAGGACTGCTATAGACTTAATACCATACATAAATGAGCAAAAAAGCAGTTTCAATGAACTTCAGTGAAACACATAATTATTTTTAGAACTTTTTATCTCTTTTTTTTTACCTGCTGTATACAGATTATTTTTGTAGATGTAGTAATAAAGGTGCATTGATTAAAAGAAATTGTCTCTATTACTCATAATAGAATCTCATTGATTGAAAAGCATTACTTGTAATGGTTTCCTTCAAGGCAGCATCTGTTATGTATTAACCTTTCAGCCTTCAGAATCATTGGGATATGAATTTCTTGCTCAAACTACTGGTCAGATGACCCATCCATGACATTTAATAAATTGCACCTTCTGCACACAGATTCAGAATTTCATATAAGCAGAGAGAAATACATTATGAAAACTTTACTGCTTTATGAGATGTGGCACCACTGCATTATAAGTATGTAACAGAAAAATAACATCAAATTCTATTTTTTTATAAATACTGACACCCTACTTATTGGGGTGTATTTTAATGTAGCAATAGTATAATGGGAATGCCCATAGAATAGCTGCAGTTTTCAGCCTCAAGGTATAATGGTAATTTTATTGAAATCAGGTTTTCTGTTTTGATCAACTTTAGTATAATTTAAATATATCTACATGTTTCTTTCTATCTTATAATGCATTTATAGCAGTATCAGACATGATAGTATAAAAAAGAAACTTCTGTTTTTTAAAAGAAAACAGGTATTAAGCGCTCCATTTAACAAGCAGTGATAGTTGCTTCGGAGCATCTCAGTCTCGTTCAGAGAGACCGAGAAAGATAGTTAAGTAGCAATCCGGACACTTTTGGTGGCGGATTGCTATCATCTTGATCAAATCGGATCAAGATGACTGATAGGCGCCTCTTGCACGAGATTGACCATGTACAAGCAGGGGTTGTGCAATATTAACTACACCGCGAGGCATGGACAGACAAGGTACAAGACCTCGCCCGCCCAGCCTTTGATAAATGGAACTCAAAGTTAGAAAATACCATCCTACCATTGTTAGGTTGAAAGTTGCAGAAAGACAAAAGGCTAGATTACAAGAGGAGCAGTATTTTGCATTTTCTCTATAGTGAAAACTCTGCTATGATTTTCATTTTTGCGCTAGCCGGGTTACGCTGGTATTACAAGTTGAAAGTTCATCGGTAACCCAAATTGCGCTTAAATTCTAAATTCTACTATTGCAATTGCATTTTCACATTCTCCCATAGAAGTCAAAGTAGAAAATAAAATTAAAAAAAAAAAACATCCACTCTCTCGTGCAAACACTATAGCATTTTCGCAACTACGCTAACCCGACATGAAAATATATATATATATTATATTCCAATTTTCTTAACATAACGGAAAATGTTCCATTTATTCATAAGGAAATATTTCTACATATTATCTGATAATTTTTTTAAAAAAAATATATATTTATACATATATATACAGTATATTTAAATATATATATATATAAAAATAAGAAAAGAGCTGAATGAATGCTCTCAACCATTCACGGTAAGAAAACATAGGCTGCCCAAAACACCAGTTGTAATCTGGTAAATCTATTATGCCTTCAAAATAAAGGTGTGTGTGATCAGGGGGATAAAGGATACATCCAAATGGCAAGATATTATGAGACACTTACTGCACTGTGTGTCAGCTTACGCAAATGGTGTGGCAAAATTATGGGAAAAGTGTACTTACAGATAGTCACCCTAATCCCTGCCAAGTCACTATATCAGCTAATTCTGCAGTGGTATCTACCACACACGTACACTTGCACTGTTGTGCTGAATTTTCAGCAATCTGCGATGACCTCACACACCCGGCAAATTCCGGCGGTCGGCTCCAATACTCCAATGAACGGGGACAGGTAAGGTAAATGAAAGTCAAGATCAGTCTCAAAAAACAATTTCCATCGCCATACAAATCATAAAAAGTCAAAGGAATAGACTTGCTCAAAACTCTCAATTTTAATACCAAGTGACAGCGTTAAAAACAAGGGCACAAACACCAAAAACAGATGAGACCTGCAGGTGGGTAATCCATGGCAGGCAGGTAATCCGTTTCGGCTTTCACCCAGCCTTACTCACAGACAATTTTAACCCTTAATCCTTGTCCAGTTTATATACACAGTCTGTAATTCATATTGGTTCCTGCAATCTCAAAAGTAACCAATCAGAATGCCTATGCATCGCACGTACAAATAGTGCTACAATATTGTTATCAGTAATATATATATATATATATATGAATATCAATTTAAAAATACATAGAAAATGTTTTGCTATGTACAGAACATTGGAATATGAAATATTTACAGTAAATACATAGTTAAACATATCTATACACATACAAATACATATTTACATATTTAGCAATGTATCTCTATGTTAAAGAACGGCTGCCTTTTTTTTTTTTTCTTACACCCGAGATCTCAAATTTTTGAGCCCTTATAACTTTCTTGTGCAATATTTTTTAAAATATTTTTTATTAGAAAGTGTTATTATGAGTGAACTGTACTTTGTAATATATTTTTTATGTTTTGTGACACTTTTTAGTTTTGGAAAACAGTTAACCACAGCTCTAAGATCGCGGTAAGGATTGAAGCGTAAATTGTGAATGGGCTAGCACTTGTGAAAAGACAATATCGCTTGCACAAAAACATTTGCACCTCACTAATCACTAATCTAGTCCAAAGTATTCTTTTTTTTAAGTGTAAAGTGATTTGAAGCTGTAATACATAATAATGATATGTAGTGCTTTTTGAGATTAAAACTCATCCTCCCAATAAAGGGCTAAATTACAAGTGGCGTTCAATCAAGAGCACAAGGTGTGTTATCTTTTGTGCAACCTCGCACAAACTATAACATACAATATAGTATTACAAGTGGATAGTTAAATATATTATCCAAAGTATTTTAACTAGTGATGTCGTGAATAGTTCGCTGGCGAATAGTTCCCGGTGAACATAGCTTGTTCACGTTCGCCGCGGCGGGCGAACATATGCAATGTTCGATCCACCCCCTATTCGTCATCATTGAGTAATACTTTGACCCTGTACCTCACAGTCAGAAGACACATTCCAGCCAATCAGCAGCAGACCCTCCCTCCCAGACCCTCCTACCTCCTGGACAGCATCCATTTTAGATTCATTTGGAAGCTGCATTCTTAGTGAGAGGAGGGACAGTGTAGCTGCTGCTGATTTAATAGGGAAATCGATAGCTAGGCTAGTGTATTCAGTGTCCACTACAGTCCTGAAGAACTCATCTGATCTCTGCTGTAAGGACAGCACCCCAAAAAGCCCTTTTTAGGGCTAGAACATCAGTCTGCTTTTTTTTTTTCTCTGTGTAATCTAATTGCAGTTGCCTGCCTGCCAGCGTGTGTGTCAGGCTCACAGCGTATACTGTGCCCACTTGCCCAGTGCCACCACTCATATCTGGTATAACAGTAGTGTAGATTTTAAAAAAAACAACACTTTTTTGACTGTGTTAAATAATAGCAGTCAGTTTCCTTCACACGTGTGCGTTTCAGTGCCTGCCTGCCAGGGCACAGTGTCACCCCAGTGCAACTCATATCTGGTGTAACAGTAGTGTAGATTTAAAAAAAACAACACTTTTTTGACTGTGTTAAATAATAGCAGTCAATTTCCTTCACACGTGTGCGTTTCAGTGCCTGCCTGCCAGGGCACAGTGTCAACCCAGTGCAACTCATATCTGGTGTAACAGTAGTGTAGATTTAAAAAAAACAACACTTTTTTGACTGTGTTAAATAATAGCAGTCAGTTTCCTTCACACGTGTGCGTTTCAGTGCCTGCCTGCCAGGGCACAGTGTCACCCCAGTTCAACTCATATCTGGTGTAACAGTAGTGTAGATTTAAAAAAAACAACACTTTTTTGACTGTGTTAAATAATAGCAGTCAGTTTCCTTCACATGTGTGCGTTTCAGTGCCTGCCTGCCAGGGCACAGTGTCACCCCAGTGCAACTCATATCTGGTGTAACAGTAGTGTAGATTTAAAAAAACAACACTTTTTTGACTGTGTTAAATCATAGCAGTCAGTTTCCTTCACACGTGTGCGTTTCAGTGCCTGCCTGATGTTTTAAAGCACGTTATTCCAAACAATTTAGGAATGTTAGGTGATTTATGCCCTTTATGGATTAAAACCAGACTCTGCATCAACTATGTAATTTTCCATGGGAGTTTTGCCATGGATCCCCCTCCGGCATGCCACAGTCCAGGTGTTAGTACCCTTGAAACAACTTTTCCATTACTATTGTGGCCAGAAAGAGTCCCTGTGGGTTTTAAAATTCGCCTGCCTATTGAAGTCTATGGCGGTTCGCCCGTTCGCGAACAGTTGCGGAAGTACGCATTCGCCGTTCGCGAACGCAAAATTTTAGGTTCGTGACATGACTAATTTTAACATAACTGAAACTTTTTTCAGTATGCACTATATTTTAAAGGGGCCTTAAACCCAAAAAAAATCTCTTATTTAATTTGTTTCCAATAATCCATTTACCTGCTGGAGTGTATTTAATTGTTTTCAAATATATCATTTACCTTTATTTCAACATTTTAAATAGTTGATTTTGCCTGTGGTATGCCTACCTAAACTGAAAGTTTCTATACTTTAGTATAGGCTAAAGTAAAGCTGTTTAACCATAGCCAGCAGTTTTGGGAGAAGATATAAGCAATACAATGTTAATTTTCAATTGTTCTCTCTAAGAGGCCTATATATCAAGCTGTTAACTATGTTGCATTCGCCGGCACCAATATGCTCGCCTAACATTGCAGCTGCGGACCTGAATACGCTCTCCATATTTATTAAAAAAGCTGCGCATTAAGTATGGGGTGATGAGCAACGGACTGTTGTTAACTAACATTCATCGATCTCACTGCTATTCGGCTTTTTACCAACGTTATACCCTGCCACTAAACTAAAATGTTTAACCCCTATACCTCCGCTCCCGGACCCCACCGCAACTAAATAAAAGTATTAACCCCTATACCACCGCTCCCGGACTCCACCGCAACTAAATAAAAGTATTAACCCCTATCCCGCCACTCCTGGACACCGCCGCTACTAAATAAAGTTATTAACCCCTATCCCTCCGCTCCCGGACCCCACCGCAACTAAATAAAAGTATAAACCCCTGGCCTCCCACATCACTACCACTTACTAAACCTATTATATCCTAAATCGCCAGCCCCCACATCGCCATAAACTAAATTAAGCTATTAACCCCTTAACCTAACAACCCGCTAACTTTACATTAAAATTTCAACATCCCTATCTTATAATACATTAAAACTTACCTGTAGAATTACATTAAACTATATTAAACTATGAATTAACCTACCCTAACTACTGCTGGCTTCGATAAGGACTTCTGCCGCTTGGATGAGGATGGATGTTCGGTCTCCGAAAACTGTAAGTGGCTCGTCGGGGGTAAGTGTTTGGGTTTTTTAAGGGTTTATTGGGTGGGTTTTATTTTAAGGCTAGGGACCTTTTCAGGGCAATGGGGAGCTTAGGATTTTTAGATAGGGTTTTTATTTGGGGGGTTTGGTTGGTTGGGTGGTTTGTTTTAATGTTGGGGGTGTTTGTATTTTTTTTTTTTACAGGTAAAAGAGCTGATTTATTTGGGGCAATGCCACGCAAAAGGCCCTTTTAAGGGCCATTGGTAGTTTATTGTAGGCTAGGGTTCTTTTTATTTTGGGGGGGCTTTTTATTTTTATAGGGCTATTATATTAGGTGTAATTGTTTGTTTTTTTTGATACTGTGGTTTGTTTGTTTTTGTAACTTAGTGGGGGGTTTTTTCTTACAGCGTTTATTTTTATTTGTAATTTAGTAATTTTTAATTGTAGATTTAAATAATTTGAGTAGGGTTAGGTTTTTAAATATGTAATATAGTTAATATAATTGGTAGTTTAATGTAATTTTAGTATAATAGTTAGGGTAGGTTAATTAATAGTTTAATATAGTTTAATGTAATTCTACAGGTAAGTTTTAATTTATTATAAGATAAGGATGTTGTAATTTTAATGTAAAGTTAGTGGGTTGTTAGGTTAAGGGGTTAATAGCTTAATTTAGTTTATGGCGATGTGGGGGGCTGGCGGTTTAGGGGTTAATAGGTTTAGTTAGTGGTAGTAATGTGGGAGGCCAGGGGTTAATACTTTTATTTAGTTGCGGTGGGGTCTGGGAGTGGAGGGATAGGGGTTAATAACTTTATTTAGTGGCGGCTGGGTCCGGGAGCGGTGGAATAGGGGTTTATAATATTGTCAGTATATTTATGAAAATCTTAGTAGTGCTATCCAAATAATATGTCAGTTTATGGCAGGGTTATAATCACAATACAAATAATAATTTTCCTTAAAAATAGAAATCCTTAATCAACATGCACTTACTAAACCATACAATTAATATAAATATCTGAATTATTTTATTTAGTTAATATCCATGAACATATTGAAATATATTTGCAATAAAAGGAAACGAAATAATATTATATGCGTTTGAAAACTATTTAAATATGCTATGCAAAATTCATACACGCTTATATTAAAAACCAGCCTTATTTATAAATAACCTTTAACATCCAAGCAATACAATTCTAAACTGTGCTCTTAAACAATAGGATATATATATATTCTGCTATTTAACTGCAATTTATCCTAATACAATAATTAACTTACAATATCAGAACTTGCACAGATGAGTTACTTAACAAATCTGATACAGATTTAAACAATATATATGCTGTGAAATGCTAACTTGAAAAACACATTGCTTCTTTAAATCTTTTAACTGTACTTTAAACTGCAGTGACTTTAAAATATCACATGTAATTAGCAGCCCTTTTCTTATACTTTACCAAAATGATGTTCAGCTTCAAGACTTTTCCCACCTCATATAAAATAAGTGTAATTGCAATGGAAGAGTAGAAGTATGGCCCACTTTGTTTTTATAGTTTGACTGTGTCCCACGCAAACAGTTTCAGTCAGTTACAAAACTCAGCAGCCAGTGTCCCTCTTTCCCTTCTGCATACAACTTATTGTCTAATCATAGGTGTGAAATATGGGTGGCCCTTCGAAACCTTGTCCCTCTATTGGATAATTGGAATATCTTATATTTAACAGCCAAAAGGCTTTCTGGCTGTAGTTCTCTCATGGCAACACCGGGTGGCAGCAGTTATACAAACAACCAGCACAGAACAAATGCAGCATGACAAAAAAAAAAAATACAGCTATACATTTAAACATCTTTCTTTAAAATGTGTAATAACTACCATATTTTTCTTCATATTAATAAGTTCGCAATACCAATCGCAGCTGGGTAAGATCACATTACCTCTCTGGTCATTTTGATATGAAACATGTGTCTAACATTATTTATATTGTATTATATTAATTTATACTGCCAATTATTCTGAAATTAATGGCATTTATACATTATAATATGTTTTCTTTCACTTAATATAATATGTTCTATGTCTCCGACAATTTCTGCATATATGAATTGATGCCTGCAATAGAAATGGAAACAATTATTAGAAATGATCTAAGCATTCATATGTCTATGGTCCATATGAAATAAGATTAAGTATTATTAATCATTTACTTTTAGGTCCACAAATATTCTTAAAAACCAGAGGCTAAGTAAGACCTTTTATGTTTTCAAAACATATATATCATTGTATATCTATGTATATCTGAATTTATTTCCTATATAAATATCCCCTGCAGAAATTATCTATTTAATATAATGTGTTTAATTTCAATATATATAGCATGAATCATTTTAAACATACATGGAAAACTGGCATTGTTCCCTTTGCAAAATGTATTTAATTCTATTTGTGTCACCTTCCCCCTAGCTGTGTGTTTGCAACACATCTTACTTTGAAATCACAAGATTTAGGTGACAAATTCCAGAGAGCTCCCAAGCATATTCTCCACCCAAAACACAGATCATTTATTCTAAATAATCAAAGGGGTTTCCTGTAAGTACTATGCTTATCCAACTATTTTAGATTTTATCCTTTTAAGTGATTGTCTTAAATTGGGTAGACCAAATGTCTTAGAGTCATAAAACTCTGCATATAGTCAAATGAGCATGGTCACTGAGTTAGTTTCTTTTAGGAAAATTTGTCTGCGTGCTTACACAGCAGGAGGTGGTGCTTCAAAGGTTATGCTAACTTGCAATTATGGTAAAACATGTTTGTATTTCCATCTAGGTAGCAAATGTTTTATGTCAAGCCTTTGGAGACATCCTGCCTGCATACTAAATGGGGGGAGAGCTAAACATGAGTGAAGTCAGTTTGTCTGAGAGGAATGAATCACTTTCTCCTGATCAGTGAAATATCTGATCAAAGATACAGATTTATTAATCTTGAAATATATGATTAAAATATATATATTTATTAACCTCACATATACCTTGACATAAATCCCCCTTCCAATTTCAAATAGATGTAGGACACATGTATTTGAATTGGCTTAAAGTCAGTGGTATTTGATGAGGATCAACCGTATACCTCATAGATAGTCTCTTATGTAGAAAGTTTGTTATTTTGAGCCTTCATGTTTATCAGCTAGGCATCTTTGAACTACAGTATGTCTTTAGTTCATTTGGGGATATGACACTTCATTCTCCCTCTATGACTTGTAGTTGGGATCTTGGATGACAAGCTCGCAATTGATTGATATGGACCCATTTATCTATGAAACTTTCATTTTTGGGGATCCGTATTTTATAGGCCACTGGAGATATTTTGTCAGTAATGACAAAAGGACCTTTCCATGAGGGAAGAAATTTCTTCTCCCTAACCTGATCTCTTCCAAAGTTATAAAGATAAACTTTATCATTTATTTCATATTCCTTTTTGGACGTTTTGAGATCATAATAGGTTTTAGTGGCAGTTGCGGTTCTTTCTAAATTCCTTTGAGCAAATGCAAATGCATATTGCAGGTGCTTTCTTAGGTTCCCCACATATTGATGTGTATTGGCCGCGTTTATCAAGTTTTGGTCTGATGTACGGTACAGTAGATGCTGAGGTAGAACCATTCTTCTACCAGTCATCAGTTCAAAAGGTGACATTTTGGTAGCACTACTTGGAGTTGCTCTTAATGCCATTAAGACTAGAGGTAGTTTTACATCCCAGTCTTTACCTGTTTCACTCACAAACTTTTTGAGGATTTTAACAATGGACTGGTTGTAATGCTCTACACCACCACTTGAGGCAGCTCTATAAGCAATATGGAGCTTTCTTTTTACCCCTAGTATTTTCCACATTTTGGTCATCACTTCGCTAGTGAAGTGGGTCCCCCGATCTGACTCGATTCTTTGGGGCAAACCAAATCTGGAAAATACATGGTTGATGAGCAATGCTGCACATGTTTCAGCACTGTTGTTAGGTGCACTAATGCACTCTACCCATTTAGTGAACAGGCATGTCATGGTTAACATGTACTTGTTACCTCTTGATGACCTTGTTACCGGACCAATAAAATCAATTTGTATATCTGACCATGGCATTACCATCCCCCTTTTCTGCAATGGCGCTCTATGCGTTGGTGCAGTGGGTTGAAACTGTGGGCAGATTAAACACCCTTGACAGTAGGTTTGAGTATCTTTCAACATGTGTGGCCAAAAAGCGCATTCACACAATATTTCATACGTGAGTTTGGCACAGCGATGACCAGATGTGGGAGCATCATGGGCATGTTGAAGCATTAGACCTCTGAACTTGGTGGGTACTACCCACTGCTGGATGCCAGTTTTGGAGGTTCTAATTAACAAACCATCCTGTAACTTGAATTGTGATCTAGATTTTATTAAGATCCTAAGATCTTCTTTGCCAATACAATCATCTTTTGAGATGGGGTTGCTTTCAGGATCTTCTGTGTGTTTATAGAAGATGCCTACAATGGGGTCTTCATTTTGATTAGTGATCAGGTCCTCACTAGGAGAATCCTGACTCCATTGTACCAAGTTAGGTTCACTCTGTTGTTTTGCCTGGTTTCTGGTAATGGCTTCTACCTGAATTGTACCCATTAAGTGGTCAATATTAAAGAGTTCTCTAGTTATGGCTCCTTGTTTGGCTAATGAATCCGCAAGATCATTGCCTTCCTTATCAGGACCTAGAACTCTGGAATGACCCTTGGTCTTTTTCCAGTGTATGGTTAAATCATTGGATATCACCAGATTATCAATCTCGCAAAACAATTTTCCATGTTTGACTGGTTTGTTATTGCTTTTCTGCATGCCAATTCTTTTCCAAGTTGGTAGGTATTCAACAAAACTGTTGCGCACATAATTTGAGTCAGTTATGATCACAAATTCATGAATACCATGTTCAATAGCCATTTCAATGGTTTTGAAAACAGCAGTTAGTTCTGCAACTTGACTGGATCTTGGTCCAATGTTGAAACCTATAGATATATTTGGGAATCCATTTGCCCCAGTTATACCAATGCCAGCGACTAATCTGCGCTCCTTATCAATAGTGGCATGGTAAGAACAACCATCAACATACACCCAAGGTAATGTTTGGCAATGGTCCTCATTGTACATTTTATATGGGGAAAGCAATTGTTCCTCCAGAAAATCATCTTCTGATAATTCTTCCCCAGGATCTCTAGCAGTACAGTCGTGGAGTTCAGCAAGCCCTTGTGCGACTGGATTCTTTTTATTCTGCTTGTAGCGAATTTCTAATGGCCAGCCTTGTAAGGAAAGAGTCCACGCTGTTATGCGGCTATTTGACAAATTCCCATCTCTTATTCTCTCACTTTGCAAATATAGCAAAGGCTGGTGGGCCGTTTCTACAATAATTTTCTCGCCCTGTATATAGCTGCGGAAATTTTGTAGAGCCCATACAGTAGATAAGAGGGCTTTTTCGCAATCGTTAAACTTTATTTCTACTGGGGATAGATTTTTGCTCGCAGAAGCAATGGCTTTGTTCAAATTATCATGCTTTTGGTATAAAACAGCACTCATGCTTATATCTGTGTAACCTGTCTCTAAGAAGAAAGGTTTACCACCTTCAGGGTACGCTAAGCAAGGTGCTTGAGTGAGTTTTCTCTTCAGCTCTCTGATGGCTGTCTCTTGAGACTCACTCCAGTGCCATTTCACATCTTTCTTTAGAAGAAGTAGTAGTGGTTTAGCTAATTCCGCATAATTATCAATGAATTTGCGAGAATAATTTGTCATACCCAGGAATGATCTCAATTCCTTTAAGTTAGTTGGGTTTTTAGAATTTATTATAGCTTCAACCTTTTTCTTCTGGGGATTTAATCCTTCAGAAGTAACTTCATGTCCCAAGAAGTTTACACGAGTGCGGCACCATTGAGCTTTTTGTAGGGATAATTTGACACCTGCCCTTTTAAGTTGGCTGAGGACGTGTTTAAGCTCTGCGACATGTTTTTCAAAGTCTGTGCTTTTGATTAAAACATCATCAACATAAGATAAGGTCCCCCTTTCCACTGCATCAGGCATAGCCTTATGAATGAATACAGCAAATTCATGTCCAGAATTTATGTATCCAAATGGAAGTCTCTGGAATGCATATTGGACCTTTTGGAAAGAGAACGCTAGCTTATATTGGTCCTCTTCATGTAACTTTATGGTCCAATATCCCTGTGCACAATCAATGGCAGTGAATATTTTGGATCCCTGCATTTGTGCTAGGCACTGGTCAATGTATGGTACAGGCCAGCCAGACATGTATACTCGTTTGTTTAGCTGTCTTAAGTCAGCACACAAACGCCATTGTCCATTGGGCTTAAGGACACCTAGAATAGGATTATTATAAGAGCTGTGCACCTGTTGTATAATACCGCTTTCTTCCAAATTCCTTATGATCTCTGCCAGAGAATCATATGAGGCTAAGGGAAGTCTGTATTGTTTGACAAATACAGGTGGTGCATCGGGATCTGTTTGTATCCTTGCAATGTGCAAGTCTGTAGTACCACAGTCATAAGAATCCTTAGCAAAAATATCCTTGTACTCCATCAGGAGTTCTCGCAGCTGTTGGCGTTCATCATTGCTGGAACAGCCATTAGCTAAGGATATTTGCTCTTCAACTATTTGCTGAAATCCTGGAAAGATTTCAGGCTGTCCTATTTCATAGGCTTCTTCCAATCTAGAGGTGAGATCCCCTTGATTATAGTTTACATTGCTCCCATGACTCTGGGTATTGGGGTAATCTTGCTGTTTGATTGGCTGATCAAACACTAGAGAGGCTTCTTCAATTTTACAGATGCCTTCCTCTGAGCTGAAGGGATAAATAGACTGAACATTAAATAGACCCTCTGGCATAGATGCAAATGATTGTTCTATTAATTGTTCTTCAGTTAAGTATCCTTCAGGTATTAGCCCAATTACATTATTCTGGAATCCAAAAGTGTAATAACTTGATTCCAGTGCATATCCTATGGTAGTTCCCTTGGATAATGTTATATCCTGTGGGGTCATGTTATGCACAACAATATGTATTGGAACAGTTCCAATATTCACCATGGGAGTGTAGGTCACTGTGACACCCAGATTTTGTATTCTATGGGAGAGGCAAATTAGTGTTTCAGAGGTTTTTAATTTCTGACCTCTCTTTACCTGTAAGGGTAAAATAAATTTATCAGCCCCAGTAGGAATTATAACATCGCTAGATACCTGCATATTCACAGCATATGGCAATTGTTGGTTTGATTTCAGGGCTGCATTTTCATCGTGAAATATTTCAGGGTCCCCCTTTAACCTGCTCCAGAGGCAAGAGTTAATCAAATCTATTTGTATGGCATATCTATGTAAGATATCATTGCCAATGTATATTTGATTATGGGGAGTATCTAAAACTAAAAACAGGTGCTTCACTGACTTATTACCTATAGAGATAGATAATAAGCACTTAGCTGTGATGTTATAGCTTTCAGACCTGTCATCCAGGCCGTTGACACAGTGGTCTTGGGAAGAAAGATATTTAATCACTTTAGGTTCAGCTATTTGCGCTAATAAACCTTCGCTTATATAGCTAGCTTCCTGTTTTAAGTTTATTTTAGCATACTTGGTTTTACCAAGGTCATGCACTTGTATAGGGATAAATAGATCCTCTTTAACTCTCTCAATCCCTGTGAGGTATTGAGCGTGGCCTCCCCCCTTAGGGATTTTATGATCCCCCTTGTGGAGTGATATGGTTAATACATCGCCATCTAGGGAAATATTCGCTATCTTTCCAGGCGATATTTTAAAAGTATTACCATCAGAGCCACTAAAAGGAGTCTGAGCATCTATTTGTAGAATAGTGATTTCAGGTACAGAGTTATTCCTGAAATGAATCTCCACAGCATCTGGTTTCTCTTCCACCACGTGACAGCTATGTCGGGCGTGAGATATACCAGATTTTTCATAATTGATAGGTCTCTTAACTTGTGACCAAATTACATTATTTATGCAATCAATTATGGTGCTTAATCGCTTCAGGAGATCACTACCAATAATTAAACGATCAGTTGGCAGATCCACTATAATGACAGGGTGTCTTATGACCCTGTTCCCCAATTAAAATTTTAACCAGGCAGTACCGTAGACTTTTAGGGAGTCACCCCCAACACCTATTAGAGAACCGTCAAATTCTCTTATTTTAGGTTTGTGGGGTGTTAGTTCATTTAGCTGTGTGTAGTACTTGTGGGATAAGATAGTTGCCTCTGACCCAGTGTCAATTAATCCCCTGATAGGGTTGTAGGCTGAATCTTGCAGCTCAACTAATACATAATATCTTCCTGCAGTTTCTACCATTTCACACATAAAGTTGGCATTATCATACATTTGTGGGCTTCGCCACGTGTTACCTGAGTTTGCCATGTCATTCGATGCAGAGGAAACTCCATACCTACCTGTTTCCTCTATGACAGGGTCGGCTGGATTCTTTTGTACTGCATCTGTGGAAACAAGGTTAAGAGAGTGCTGCAAAGGAAGAGGTTTGTTAATTTTTCCCGGATGAGGTTGCCTGTCATCACAGCTAAACTGTCCGTTTCCGGTCTGTGGGGAGAGAACATGATTAGTATCATTGATATTTATTATTACATTTTGTATATCTCTCCCCTCCCCCTCAGGTGATGCTGCAGTATTTATGACTGTGCCTGTGGTCCACTTCTGACCACTGGCTGTACCCCTAAAAAAGTATTGTTCGGTTGCTGAGCCGTAGATTTTTGACTCATATTAGCGATTTGTTCGCTCAACCGATTTAACTGGGTAAACAGCATATCTACCTGATTGTACAAGTTACCTCTACCCCTGGGCCTATCTCTTGGTGCCCCATTGTACTGATTCCTGGACCATTGGGTTCCCTCAGAATCAGGGCCGCTATTTTTATTCTGGCGTGGTTGCCCCTGGGGTTCAGCTTGTTCAGTATTAGTACTTTTGGGAGCATTATATACCTGGGGTGTCTGGTTACCCTGTGTAGGGGAGGGGGCAGAGTTAAACCTCTGTGGAGATGGCCTGTTTTGACTGGCCACCTCTGCATAAGTTCTCTGTTTAGATTCCAAATTTAGGGGGCTAGGTGACACCCTAGCTTCTGCTACAATTTTGGGTTTTGACTCCTTTTTAACCCCCTGCTCACTGGACTGCTGAATAGAGTATAACTTTGTACTCTCTTTGATCAGCCATTCCAATGAGCAGTCCTCATCAAAATCTCTAGCTAAGTTGATTTTGATGGGTGTAGGCAATGCTTCAAAAAATAAATTTATAAATTCTGAGCCATCAAATTTGGGATTATCTTCAGCCATACTGTACGTATTTTTCAATACAGAAAGGAATTTGATTGGACTCTGATTCGCACGACACTTTAAACCATATACCGCTATTTTCGCGGCAGTTATAGTGCGATATTGCCAGAATTCTTTTCTGCATTGTCGTTTTACCCCATTCCAGGAATGAATATTCATATCCTTTAGTGAAGCAAAGAATTTGTGATGCTTACTGTCAAATACCCAAGGCAGAAATTCAATTTTCAATTTCTCACTTGTAACATTCATTATAGCTAACACATTTTCAAAAGCCTCTAAATAATCAATCACAGATGTTGTTCCCTTATTGGAGAATATAGGTACTGCACGTTGTACGAAGGTGATTATTTTATGGGAATCATAGACTTTATCAGACTTATTTTGGGCTTCTCTGTTAGAGTTTCCCTCCCCCGCGCCAGCTGCGCTACAGCAGTCCTCTGGATTTATATTATGAGGTGACTGCCTATTTGGGAAATCTATTTCTGACCCATTAGGGGTCGTTTGTCTATATTGTTCTATATATTTTTGTACCTCGTCCCTGACGCGTTCGCTAAAGGAGTTAGCATTATCTGCGTTATTCTCACTGTTAATATAAGGGTTTTCATTATGGTGATATGACCTTTTAAAATCGCTTAATTCTCTCTGGCTTTGTGCAAGCTGTTTATTTAAATCTTGTATCTGTGCGAGTAAGTCAATGTTATGCTTATCTAAGGCGGTTAGGTTTTGGGCAAATTCATCCATTTTATTTTTGGCTATTTTTAAATCCTCTTCGCGCCTGCGTGAGGAACGAATACTATTTTCTAGCTCCTGTATTTGCAATCGTTTGTCTGTGACACAAAACGACATTTCGTCAATCATGCATATTAAGAGGGGCCAAGATTTTAGTATTTGTTCCTCTTGCTTTTTGGGAGTTTTGCATTGATTAATCATTAATTCATTCTCTTCATTCCACATATTATTATTAACGGTAATATTTTTAGCTCTAGTTTCAAGCATATCCACAAAATCATTTAATTTACCTGCAATATTTAACTTCCCTTTAATGTAACTTAAGATATCTTTCTTAAGGACCTGACCTTTAGTAATGGGTATTGTAATGGGACCAATTTCATCGCTATGTATAGAATTAAATGAGTCACTTCTGGCTACAGACATTATTGTATTGGTTTAGTACTTAGTTAAACTAAAACGCTAATACAATTTTTGCCAATAAAAAGAGAGAAAATTTTATATTTCAAAATTTTTTTTTTTTATTAATTTTGAAATATGAAAAATTAATATTCCGAAATATGAAAAATTAATAATTTTGATTAATTTTGAAAATATGAAAAATTAATATTTTTATTAATTTTTCAAAATTAATCTTTAATAATATTTCAAGATATCAATATCAATCTCGAAATATGAAAATTAATATTTCAACTTTTCAAAAATTATATCTTCAAAATATTAATATCGAAATATGAAAAAAAAATTCTCTCTTTTATAATAATTTCTATTTACTACAAATATATTATATCAAATATGATGAATATTATTAAATCTCAGAACAGTGCCTCCAATTATTATGTCAGTATATTTATGAAAATCTTAGTAGTGCTATCCAAATAATATATCAGTTTATGGCAGGGTTATAATCACAATACAAATAATAATTTTCCTTAAAAATAGAAATCCTTAATCAACATGCACTTACTAGACCATACAATTAATATAAATATCTGAATTCTTTTATTTAGTTAATATCCATGAACATATTGAAATATATTTGCAATAAAAGGAAATGAAATAATATTATATGCGTTTGAAAACTATTTAAATATCCTATGCAAAATTCATACACGCTTATATTAAAAACCAGCCTTATTTATAAATAACCTTTAACATCCAAGCAATACAATTCTAAACTGTGCTCTTAAACAATAGGATATATATATATATTCTGCTATTTAACTGCAATTTATCCTAATACAATAATTAACTTACAATATCAGAACTTGCACAGATGAGTTACTTAACAAATCAGATAAAGATTTAAACAATATATATGCTGTGAAATGCTAACTTGAAAAACACACTGCTTCTTTAAATCTTTTAACTGTACTTTAAACTGCAGTGACTTTAAAATATCACATGTAATTAGCAGCCCATTTCTTATACTTTACCAAAATGATGTTCAGCTTCAAGACTTTTCCCACCTCATATAAAATAAGTGTAATTGCAATGGAAGAGTAGAAGTATGGCCCACTATGTTTTTATAGTTTGACTGTGTCCCACGCAAACAGTTTCAGTCAGTTACAAAACTCAGCAGCCAGTGTCCCTCTTTCCCTTCTGCATACAACTTATTGTCTAATCATAGGTGTGAAATATGTGTGGCCCTTCGAAATCTTGTCCCTCTATTGGATAATTGGAATATCTTATATTTAACAGCCAAAAGGCTTTCTGGCTGTAGTTCTCTCATGGCAACACCGGGTGGCAGCAGTTATACAAACAACCAGCACAGAACAAATGCAGCATGACAAAAAAAAAATACAGCTATACATTTAAACATCTTTCTTTAAAATGTGTAATAACTACCATAATTTTCTTCATATTAATAAGTTCGCAATACCAATCGCAGCTGGGTAAGATCACATTACCTCTCTGGTCATTTTGATATGAAACATGTGTCTAACATTATTTATATTGTATTATATTAATTTATACTGCCAATTATTCTGAAATTAATGGCATTTATACATTCTAATATGTTTTCTTTCACTTAATATAATATGTTCTATGTCTCAATTTCTGCATATCTGAATTGATGCCTGCAATAGAAATGGAAACAATTATTAGAAATGATCTAAGCATTCATATGTCTATGGTCCATATGAAATAAGATTAAGTATTATTAATCATTTACTTTTAGGTCCACAAATATTCTTAAAAACCAGAGGCTAAGTAAGACCTTTTATGTTTTCAAAACATATATATCATTTCTATGTATATCTGAATTTATTTCCTATATAAATATCCCCTGCAGCAATTATCTATTTAATATAATGTGTTTAATTTCAATATATATAGCATGAATCATTTTAAACATACATGGAAAACTGGCATTGTTCCCTTTGCAAAATGTATTTAATTCTATTTGTGTCACCTTCCCCCTAGCTGTGTGTTTGCAACACATTTTACTTTGAAATCACAAGATTTAGGTGACAAATTCCAGAGAGCTCCCAAGCATATTCTCCACCCAAAACACAGATCATTTATTCTAAATAATCAAAGGGGTTTCCTGTAAGTACTATGCTTATCCAACTATTTTAGATTTTATCCTTTTAAGTGATTGTCTTAAATTGGGTAGACCAAATGTCTTAGAGTCATAAAACTCTGCATATAGTCAAATGAGCATGGTCACTGAGTTAGTTTCTTTTAGGAAAATTTGTCTGCGTGCTTACACAGTAGGAGGTGGTGCTTCAAAGGTTATGCTAACTCGCAATTATGGTAAAACATGTTTGTATTTCTATCTAGGTAGCAAATGTTTTATGTCAAGCCTTTGGAGACATCCTGCCTGCATACTAAATGGGGGGAGAGCTAAACATGAGTGAAGTCAGTTTGTCTGAGAGGAATGAATCACTTTCTCCTGATCAGTGAAATATCTGATCAAAGATACAGATTTATTAATCTTGAAATATATGATTAAAATATATATATTTATTAACCTCACATATACCTTGACAATATTATGTAGGTTGCGGCGATGTCGGGGCAGCAGATTAGGGGTGTTTAGACTAGGGGCTTATGTTAGGGTGTTAGGTGTAAACTTTACTGGTTTTCTACCATAGAAATCAATGGGATATCTGGCAGCATCGAACAAAAGCTTTCGCTGCTTTCAGACTCCCATTGATTGTTATGGCATCCGCGGCCTCCAGGGTGGCGGATTGAAAACCAGGTACACAGGGCGGGAATAGCCGTGAGCGTACCTGTTATCTATTTGATAGCTTGGAAAAGTTGTCAAATAGTGCCGAATGTGTATTCAGAAGATTTGTAATCACGTAAGCATCGATCTGTGTCGGATTGAGACCCAGGGATCGTATTTTACGTCACAGATTTCAACTTTTGGTGGTCTGTAGGCTTTGATAACTAGGTTGAATGAAGCTCACCACAATTACGCTGTGGAATTATAGCCTGCAGCATCCTGCATAACATTGCTCAGCGGGCTGGGATGCTGCATGCCGTCCAGATGCCCGAGACCTCCTCCAAGATGAGGAGGATGACCCTGTTCTAGAGGGGCCATTCCGGGATGTCAGAGACAACATCATCAACTGCAACTCCAGATGGTAAATACTAGAAGTTATATAGGAGCATTGCGAATATGTGTGAATATTAGGGAAATGAGATGTAGAGAATTGTGCAAACATGTTAGGATTGTTCAGCAAATGATTATCAAAATGTAATTTTAATATTTTTATTATCATACGTAATTTATACATCATATGATTCTGGCATTGGCTCTTGTAATGACTTTGCCACCTGATTTTTAAAGACAACATCAGATGATTTTTAAAGACAACATCAGATGGTAAGTATACACAATGTATGGACTGGGGGGGGATTTGCACAATGATCCATCATATGGCATACAATGCTAAATGTAGCATTTAGTTTAGACATTACTAGATTTTTAGATAATCAGAAAAGGATACTCTAGCAATAATATGTGATTCTAAGTCATACATCAGTGGTTAGGTCTGCACAATGTATGACTAAGCTTCGCACTTGATTGATAGAACAGAAAACAAGATGATACACACGCTTAGTAAGCTATTGATAAAAATAGTTTAAGAAATGTTTGGGGGGAATGCAGGACCAAGTCACACATTTTTATTAATGATTTTATTTATACTTAATCTTCAATTAGGGAGATTACTTCATCTACAGACTCAAAGTGAAGAATTCCAGACTGAAAGTGAAGAATTCCAGACTGAAAGTGAAGAATCCCATACTGAAAGAGAAGAATTCCATACTGAAAGTGAAGAATACCAATGTGATCATGTCTGTGGCATTGTCTTTCAACTGTGCTGACTTTGAAAAACATACTAACAGACGTTCACATGGTAAGTGGTAACAAATCTCTGGAAGAAGACTGGGGATGCAGGATGTATCTTATGGGATACACTTATGGTTGATATTTTTAAAAATTTTTAGATGGTATTTCACAATCCTTTATTTTGAAAATGATGAATATGACACCTAATGAAGATAAACTGATATTTTGAAGAGAATTGCCTTTCAAATACCATACATCCAGGTTAGTTTGCACAATGCATGCTATGTACGAATCATAGGAGGAGGAATGTACAAAGAATTCAGAATATCTACATATCCTATTTTAGAATATGTTTATTTTATATATATTACCCCTACTTTGTGCTATAGAGGACTCAGATTCTGGCCAATCAGACAAAGGGATACATTTTATAGTTGAAATTTAGGTATATTATTATTTTTTTTTTTTTTTTTATTTTTTTTTTTTTTTAAATAATTTTTTTATTGAGGAACAATATGTTTAACAAAAATAAGATGACATAGCGAAACATAAATGTAGAAGTTACATATTTTGTGCTGTCATCTAACAGAAGCAAGTACTAGTATATGAATAATACAACATCTTTGATCTATTATATTAATATACTTGATACATTGTAAAATACAAAGAAAGAAAGAAAAAAAAGCCAAGATATCTTTATCAAGTAGTGAAGATATATATCTATACGTGTTCTTTCCTCATTTTTTCATTTTATGCTTTTGGAAAGATACAATCTAGCTCCATAACTAAAGGAGGAATAGGATCAACTAGTAGACTTGTATCTTAGTTTCTAGACATCCAGCGTTCCCTTATCAAAATAATAATAATAATAATCGTCCCCTCAGTTTGGGCTTGTATCAAATTGGACTTAATGTGGCTTTAATAATCTTAAATGAGAGGACAAAATTACTTAGTTAGTATTGATATGTAGACGCAGTAGGTATTCTAGGATATGTGCGTTTACTGTAGCTTTACAACAGAGGGGAAAGGAGCAAGGAAACAAAAGAGGAGGGGGGAAGGGAAAGAAAGAAGAGACCACGGGGGAAGAAAAAAAAAAAAAAAAAAAAAAAAAAATTCTCATTCCTCTTCCTCATTGCTTTTAGAGGTCCCTTAAAGTGTAATGTACTAAATAGTTCCCTGACATCTATGAGTGCTGTAGCGCATTCCATTTGCACCAAATTTCATGAAAGAGCTCTAGCTTGTTTAGATATCTGAATGCAAATTCCTCCATTTGTCTAATATGGTCTATTATAGCTATTATTTTTTTGGGTGATGGAGAGGAGGTTTGCTTCCAATCTCTGGCTATAGCCAGCTTAGTAGCCATAAGAACGTACAGGGCAATATGTTTGTCTGGTTCCGACATCTTCGGGAATTCGTGATGTAGGAGACCTACTGTAGGGGTTGGACAAAGAATTATGTCTAGTGATTTGAGAACATCAAATGCAAATCCCCAAGTTTTCCGAATTATAGGGCAGTCCCACCAAATATGGACCTGTGTTCCCAAGTGACCACAATTACGCCAACATAAGGGAGAGGCCTGCTGGTAGTATTTATTCAGTGTAACCGGCACAAAGTGCCACCTAGTTGTAATCTTATAGTAAAGTTCCCACAGTGTTGCACTATGTAGAATTTTCCTCGCGTTAATTAGCTCTCTAAGCCATACTGTGATCTCAGTGTTAATGTTAAGCTCCTTCTCCCAGGCTTTGTATTGACTGTGCTTAGTTTTATCTGAAGGAGTTATCAGTAAATTATAGTGAAAGGAGAGAGATCCTTTGAGTAATTTGCCTAAATTCCATCTTTGTTCCCATCTAGTAGGAGGTCTAACTGTTTGACCTGATAGTCTCCACGCCTTGAGAATACTCGCCAGTCTGATAAATTCAAAGTGCAGGGATGAAGGTATGGAGAGCTTAGCCTTGGCCTCTTCAAATGACAAGAGGAGATCTTCATTATAGAGAGATGTAACTGGTTCATTAGCTGCCTCCTTCCATTGGCCTATATGTGTTTCAGGCATAGAAACCAAAATGTGCCTTATTCTATAAAGTGGGGAGGGATGCGGTGCAACTGATTCCATATTTTTTCTGGAGTCCCAGTGCAGAAGAGTATTCAAAATGAGAGGGTGTACAATTTGTAAAGATCTACGCACGTGTATCGGTATCCAAGGGAGATCTTGAAGTATAAGAGCCCCAGGGAGTAGTGACTGCTCCACCTCATACCACCTGGGCTTGTCACCTTTGAGGCTCCACCCAACCATATGGGCCAGTCGTGCAGCATCGTGGTATATTAGAACGCTAGGGTAGGCTAATCCCCCTCTGTCTAAAGGTTGCTGAATCGTCGTAGTAGCGATTCTGGGTCTTCCTCCCTTCCAAACATAGTTTGAGATTAGGCTTTGGAGCTTATTCAGTATAGGTCTCGGGACCGAAAGGGTTATGCACCTAAAAAGGTAGGAAATTTTAGGGATGAGCGACATTTTGACCGCCGCTATGCGCCCTGTCCATGAGAATTCTCTGAATTCCCAGCTTTCAAGAAGTTTCTTAAATTCCGGAATACGGTCTGTGAAATTTTTCTGGATCATAGTTTCCGGATCTGGGCTCAGGTGAATGCCCAAATGTTTAACAGAAGCAGCCGACCATTGGAAATCGTATTTTCTTTTCAAGAGTTTCAACTCAGATTCGGGGACATTAATGTGTAATACTTCGGTTTTAGAATAGTTTAATTTATAAAAGCTACATTTAGAAAATGTATCCAAGCAGCGGAAGACAGCTGGTAAGGAGGTAGATGGAGATGTGAGTAATAGAGTGACGTCGTCAGCAAACAACGCAATCTTGTGTGCTGACCTCCCGAAGTCTATACCTACTATATCGGGGTTTGCTCTGATCAACTGGGCCAGGGGTTCAATAGCCAACGCAAATAGCATCGGGGAAAGAGGGCAGCCCTGCCTGGTTCCATTGAGGATATCAAACTGGGCAGACTGAAAACCGACACCACTAATCCTCGCTGTGGGGGCTGAGTATAAGACTTTAACTGCTTTAATAAATTGTGGGGGAATTCCAAAAGCCTCCAAGGTGCACCAAAGATAATCCCACCTGACCCTGTCAAACGCTTTTTCAGCATCAAGCGACAGGGCCAGGAGGGGGATCCCTCTTTTCTCAGCATCGTATAGGATATCAAATAATCTTCGGGTATTATCTGGGCCTTCTCGGCCTGGGACAAAGCCCACTTGGTCCGGGTGGACTAATTTACACAAGACTCTAGCTAATCTATTAGCAAGAATTTTGGAATATAATTTTGTATCAGAGTTTATCAGAGAGATTGGTCTGTAACTCTGGCATAGACTAGGGTCCTTTCCCGGTTTCAATATAGTGATGATGTCTGCTTCCAAAAATTCATTTAGGCAGACTCCAGTGTTAATAAAAGAGTTATAAGTTCGTAATAGAATTGGTTCAATGGTTTCACTAAAAGTTTTGTACAAGTGACCTGTGAATCCATCCGGACCCGGGGCCTTGTTTCTCTTAAGCTGAGCAATCGCAGATTTTAATTCTGCCAGGGAGATCTGTGAGCTTAAAATGTCAGACGCCTCCTGGTCTATACAAGGTAAGTGCAAAGAATTCAGAAGAGCTCTAATTTCATCTGTGGAGTAGACTTTGCCAGAGGTCTCATCTGCCAGGCTATATAGATTAGTGTAAAAAGCTCGGAATGCCTCTCCAACATCTACAGGAGATGTTACCAGTTTATCTTCCCACGCTATGGAAGCTATAGTTCTCTGCGCTTGCCTTAGTCTAAGTTTGGAGGTTAACAAAGTGTTAGCTTTGTTATTATGATAATAGTAGGTTTGTTTAAGCCTGAAGAGAGATTTTTGTACCTTAGCGAGTTCACATCTATTGAGTTCTTCTTTCAGGAGCTCAAGTGACTTTGCGCCTTGTACTGATGGGTTTGCCTTTAATATAGATGTTTGGTGTCTGAATTCACACGTTAATTCAGCAAGTGATCTACCCTGTTTTTTCTTTATAATAGCAGCTCTGTTAATTAGAGCCCCTCTAAGATAAGCCTTAAGAGAGGCCCAGATGTACTGCACATCTGTCTGTGCATTATCATTGAGTTGAATAAACTCCTGCAGACTATTTCTAACTTCCTGCAAAGTGAGGGGATGCGATATCAACCATTCCTCGTATCTCCACTTTTTAAAAATTGGAACCTGAGGAGTGGAGAAAGTAGCTATCACGGGGTCGTGATCTGACCATGAAATGACTTCTATTCTGGAGGAATTAATTTCATTCAGAGTGAGCGGCTCAACAAAGATAAAATCAATTCTTGAAAACATCTTATGGGCACTCGAGTAGAAAGTGAAATCATTGTCCGAGGTATGCATAGCTCTCCATACATCATATAGGCTATATTGGGCCATAAGATTTCTAAATGCAGCAGATAGAGAACTGGTGGAGCGGGCTGGAACTATTCTGGAGGTCCCTTTTTTGTCTTTAAGGGGATCCATAACAAGATTGAAATCTCCTCCAATAATTAATGTTCCCTGTTTAAGTGTGGCAATAAGTTTAAGGACATGTTTTAAAAAAGGAATTTGTTTAGAGTTCGGGGCGTAAAGATTAGCTAGAGTGTATTTTCTTTCATTTATTTTACATATAAAAATAATGTATCTAGCTTCAGGATCTACCTCCGTATATATTTTCTCAATCTGAAGGTTATCTTTGAGAAGGATAGCCACTCCTCTAGATTTAGTGGAGTGAGAGGCCTCTAATTTAGTAGAAAAGTTTTTAAAGGAGAAGGGGATACTTGGAGTTCTGATCCAATGGGTCTCCTGGAGCATAATGATATTAGCTTTGAGTCTCCTAATGTTGGTTAGTAATAGGCTTCTCTTGGTCGGGGAATTGAGGCCTTGGACATTGTGAGTGAGAACTTTAATATCCATATTGCGAGAGGAAGAGGAAAAAGAGAGAAAAAAAAAAAAAAAAAAAGGAAAGGAGGGGGGGAGGAAGTGGCAGGAGAGAGGAAAGTAGGGATATAGGGGGAGGTTGATAAAGCTATATACTATTTGTGCGTGTAGGCCTGTTACAAAATTTATATTATGTGAGAGGGGGTAGTTGAAGTTTTAGTGAGCAGGCTGAATAAGGCCAAACAGGGACTGGGAATGGATTCTTTTAGGTTCAGGGCGCGCTGGAGATCTGAAGATAGCAAATAATAGTTTGGGGGGAATAGGGGGATATTCAGCGGGTAAGCACCGCTATAAATTAGGGATTTAGGTAAAGATATGTTTACGTACTATATGTTAGAATGCTGAAATAGAAACGATGGTTACCACCTAAAATAAGGGGGGGGCGGGATAACCAACTTATATGAATATTAGGCATATAGACTGTACATTTCAATTGAACAACAATAAACTTGGGACCGAATTAAGTTCGGATCAAACTTAACCAAATAAAGTATAACCTTAATAACAGTAGCTCATACCTTGTCACATGAAGATCTAAAATATAATAAAAAATATGTTACGAGTATATATTTTGAAAAGGCAAGAGAAAAGAAAAAAAAAAAACATGCTGGAATACATTGAATTAACACTTAGTCGGTTGTGAGGAGGATAGGATATTATTAACAACTATACGCCAGCCCAGAGTGTAAAAATATAGTGCACTACTACCTAATTACAGGACAGAATTGCATACAGGTCAAAAGTTTGTGCCTGATATAGGGTGAAACGTTTTGTTGGCGTCAGACAGTCCTTACAGGTCTTTTTTCTCTTTTTCCCTTTCCCCCCACTACCTACATGAAATCAGAGAGAGTCAGAGAGATTGGTCAGTGAGATAAGATTCATATTCCTAGTTAAGTATGGCCCTGCAGTAAGGGGGTAATGTTAGAGATAAATCTTATTTCCATGTTAAATATTATTAGTGCCCATAGTAATGTAATAAGTTCAAGTTTTCATTTATTCAATATATGATATACTCTCTCTTTTTAGTTTTAGGTTAGTCTTACTGAAAAAGAGGATATTAGAAGACACTAAAACTTTGCATTCCTAGAGACTGAGTAGCTTTTAACCTCGTGTGTAATAGCTATGGAGATGAGGCTTTTACAAAAATTAGATATGGTAAATACATGAGCTAGAGGAATACTAACTATCAGTATTAAAACATAAATTACATAGTCCCTACTATAGTTTAAAAGTGGACCTGAAAGGGAAGAGGAACAGTAGGACACAATAAAACTTTACAATTTTATATGTTATAGGTCTGAAAATGTCTTGAGTTCGCTCTTAGTAAGTGTTGGCCACCATTATTGCAAGGGATGTCTTAAAGGTAATGGTAGTTCAGGACTGGAAGTTGCAAGGGCAAATGTATAACTCCTACTTAAACTTAAAGTTAACTCTATATTAGATAAACCAAGTGCATAAATTTGTGCTATATAAACAAACTTTCATTGTCAATGAATATAATATATAGCATCAGTTTAAACTCATTGATAAACCTGAAAGGAAAGAAAGACATTAGCAAATAGTAGCATTTTGTAGTATTGCAATTAGAATGTCTGGATACAGTACGAGTTCATATGAATTAAGGGTTATCCCTCATTATGAAAGTACATGAATTTTGAACACTGGTGACTCAAGTTCCAGAGCTGCAAAAACAATATGTCATTAGCTATTACTTAATATACATAGGCAATATGGTGCCTAAAAGTAAGCCAGCATGAGTAAGATAGTATTAATGTTAGGATCAAAACATGCGACCTTTGGTGTTTAAAGTTATATTGTTTCTCTTTCTTTACTCTCCTTCTCTCCTCTTCCTCTTCTTTTTTAGCTCTTGCTATGGTATTTAAAAAAAAGAAGTAGAAGTATAGTACTTGTTTATGTCTAGCACCATCAGATTATTATTCCGCTGGACAGTGTAAGTTAGTGACCTGCTGAGTGGTGTTTCGCCTCTTTGAGGCAGGAGAAGATCTTCTTGGTTTAGGGCTCCACTCCGAGGCATCAATCCGTAGGGAAGTAGGTTCCAGGGTTTTGGGGCTGTTAGTAGGAGGGTCTTTTTGAAGAGTTTTGGGGTCCTGGCATGCAGGCCCTGAAGCTTGGAAACTTTGTAAGAGGTTTAGTTTGCTGAGTATTTCCATCCCCTGAGTCAGATTAGATACATTATAAGTAAGTCCATCGTGTTGGAATATAATCCGGACTGGGAAACCCCATCTATATTTAATGGAGTGTTTGCGAAGGCATTGTGTGAACGGCTGAAATGATCTTCTTTTTGACAGAGTATGAGTAGATAAATCAGGAAAAAACTGTATTTGTTTATAGGGATCTGGTAGGTCTTTATTCATGAAGGCTGCTCTAAGAATTTTTTCCTTAAAGGTATAGTGATGAAATCTGACAATTATATCCCTCGGTTGTGCCTGGTTAGAGTTCCTTGGCCTGACTGCTCTATGGGCTCTGTCAATTTTTGCGTCTTGGTCTAGTGGAGAGTTGATTAATGCTGCAAACAGCTCTTCCAGGTATTTATTCAAGTCTACGGTTAAGATACTTTCAGGGATACCTCTAAGACGTATATTATTGCGTCTAGACCTGTCTTCAAGGTCTGCTAGCTTTACTTCAAGGTCAGATATCATTTCAGCTAAGGATTGAGAATAAGCAAGGAGATTAGAGTGATCTGTTGCCAAGTCCTCATGTTTGTGTTCCAGGGTGTCGGTTCTATCCCCCAGTGATGAGATTTCTCTTTTGAGGTCTGCAACTGAGGTTCTTATTTCTTGCTTCAATGAGGAATGGTGGGAGTCCATTTTAGCAGAAAGTGAGTTCATGAGTTCTTTGAGAGAAGTATCTTCAGAATTATAGATAGATTTTTTTTCCAGTAAGGGGTATTTCTTCATCTCCTGGGCCAGACGGAGAATCTCTGGAATCTTCATCTGATAGGTCCCCTTCTAATAGAAATTTACTATGAAAGTGGTCTGCTACAGTTCTTTTTGGACCTATATTATGTTTACCAATGTTTTTCTTTCTGTTGGAATGAGACATTTTTAGTACTTTATGTCTCAGGTATAACCAGCAATCTGCCTCAACAATTCTCTGGACGTAGAAGGTGTTGGCAATTTACTCTCCCTTCTCTTCTCTCACCTCTTCCTCTTATCCTCCTTTCCTTATTTCTTCTCCCTCTCTCTTCCTAGATACGCTACTCCTCAGGGTAGTTGCCCTCACAGGGCCATCACGGGAAAGGATACTAGGGGTATGACCTACTGCCACAACAGACAGCAGGAAAGGGAGGAGGAGAGCATACCATAGGCGACAGTAAGTCAAGAAGCTTTGTAAAAGGTACTCCTCAGTGGGATTTTCTCTTTCTTTTCTCCTATTTTTCCCTTATTTCTCTTCCCTTCCCTTTCTTTATTAGGTTCCTGTACTCTTTCAGTGATAGGTGTCACAATTATATATGAAACAGCAAGCAAGTGCTAAGGCAAAACAGTGCTATGAAAATATACTCAAGAACTATCTGGGAGCCCCTTTTTTCTCTTTTCCCTCTCCTCTCTTTAACTGGTGTTGGGGTAGCACCTAAGCTCACTCTTTGCAGTGTAGTTGTAAGAGTCTGAACTATATTATGCTTATTATACAGAGCAGTGAAAAAAAAAAAAAAACAATAGAAACAGCAAAAGGGTGCAAGGTTCCCAGTAGTGAGTTGTCAGGGGTTATGCTCAGTTTGATAAGAAAAAAAAAAAACAAGCAAAAATTTGTAGCAGTTTGTAGTCCCTTCAATCATTAACACTTTATAAACATTTGCAATGGTAGATATTGGCACATATAAATATATTCCCTTAAAGTGGTGTAGATTGGTACCTTTAGGTATAAGTGACCAAGAACAGCAAACAAATAGTTAATCCTACTTGCTAGCTAGTAAGTTCTTACAATCCATATAAGACTCCTGTCTTTTGCTGCAGCAGTATTGTAGTTTGTATTGGTTAGGCAAGTTTAATAATAGAAAGGAGTGCAAATTAGTAAGCAGGGTCAGCACCTATGGCTGCATCTCTGTTTCTCTATTAGGCAGTTAGAAAGTTTATGAGTCCTGTACGCTGATTGCTGATAACGTATGGTGCCTTACAAGTAGAGCTAAATATGTCTCAATTAAGGGGAGATTTGCCAGACATATATAATTGAATAATAGGGCTAACTAGATATGAGTGCCCTTACCTTTCTCCTCTTCCGTTGTATTGGTGCAGATTGCGCTACTTTATAAAGCGCTTATGGTCCTCCCGGATTGTAATGGCGGCTGTTCGCGCCAAAGTAGTGTGAGGAAGATGCGGCCTACAGGAGTTGTTTTAGAGTCCCTTGGATCTCTGCAGTGGTCCGGTTGTGAGCCAATCTAGCTCCAGAATCAGGTATTTTACAGACGTAGTCACAGTGGCCGTTGCAGAAAAGAAATCCAGCAGTTAGGTGATGATCCGGCTTCTCCGTGTTGTAGATTAGTCTGATGCGTTGACCTGCTGCTCCGGAGCGGAGCCCCGACCCTCCGGGCAGTAATTGCAAGCAAGCTGGGCAGACAGAATAGGTATATCGCCGACTTCCAATGCTCCTACTTTCTGAAGCCTCTTATGCAGGTTCAGCTTGTCGAAGATGGCGTGTCTGCTGCAGAGCGGACTCCCGCTGCGATTATCTCCCAGTCAGTGTAGCACAAAAATCCTGTCTATAAACTATCCAGGATAACTGAAGGTGCAAAAGTATATATATTATTTTGGTTTTTAGGCTCTAAAGTCATCTAAAATATGCCTAAATTAGCTAGCTGAGGGAGAGCTCTTTCTCAAGATGTCTCTCCTGTTTGGCAGTTGGCTCCGCCCCCGGTATATTATTATTTTAATGGACATGAAATATTAAATTCAATTATGTCCCTCATACAATAGAATAATTTTATATTTTCAAAATTTGATATGCATTATTTTGTCTAATTGTAAATGCTAATATGTGTAATTAAAATATTGATTACACAATTTTATGTGATTATTTGCAAATTATGGATAGATATAGATTTTAAGTCTGAACCTGTTTTTAATATCAAGACAAAAAATACATGTTAGAGCATAGAAGATGAATTTTCAATTATTAGATTTAAGGAATATTTTAAGACATGTGTTCATAAAATAACCTAAATGACTAATGTTTTTAATATGTCTTTTCTTTCTTTTTCAGATTTTCAATTTTGATGAATTCCAAGGGGCCTATCTATCAAGCTCCGAATGGCTCGCCAGAAACACCAATTATGAAGCAGTGGTCTAAAGACTGCTGCTCCATAACCCTGTCCGCCTGCTCTGAGCAGGTGGACAGACATCGCCGAAATTCAACCCGATCGAGTACAATCGGGTTAATTGACACCCCCCCTGCTGGTGGCTGATTGGCCGTGAGTCTGCAGGGGCGGCGTTGCACCAGCAGCTCTTGTGAGATGCTGGTGCAATGCTGAATACGGAGAGCGTATTGCTCTCCGTATTCAGCAAAGTCTGGCGGACCTGAACCAAAATCTTAATTTATTTATTTTTTAAATAAATTTATTTACATACAATATTTTTCCATTTTATTTTATTTAAATACATATTATTTGAGAAATCTCTAGCAGAGTAAAATAAGAAATACATCCATCTAATATTCTGACATATAAACAAAATATTAGTCACATGACTGTTAAGTATCTATTTTTCAAGCACATGCCTGATATCAAATAGACTCATTTAAATTTATTTATATAATGTAAAAATATCAACACAGCTTAAGCAGATAATGTTAAAGTCAAGTATATTACAAAATATAAGGTGGAGGTTAGATGCAGCCATCTATGATTTGATTGTGTGATGTATAGATGTTAAAATCATAAAATGTTTATGACGAGGATATGTAGTATAGATTATACATAACAACTTTGATCATTTCACTTTTAATAAATGAAAATGTTTAAACTACACTGTCACTTTAATGTAAGAATTTAATGTTATATTTACATTATAATCTCTATAATCTTTCTTAGGTATCCAAAAACATTATTAAAATAAATATAGGTTATTATGCTTTAATTATTAGCAAGGTAATATATTTGAAGTTATCTTTAAATAAAACGTAAATTAATTTCACATTTCTACCAAGCTAGTTATTGTATGCCATATTGATGACTTTTCACTATAGTGGAGTCATTTGAAGGGTCAGTTAACTATAGATATATCAAAATAGAATTTCTAACAATTATACTCTTTACCTGTTGGATAGATATCACATATCTATAGGTTTTTCTGTTACCCTTTATTTTAGTTTATTTCTCCAATGTTAACTCCACATATTCATAATGGTTTTGTCGTTAAAGGGACATTAAACACAACATTTTATTTCATGATTCGGACAGAGAATACAATTTTAAACAACATTCACATTTACTTCAATTATCTAATTTGATTCATTCTTTAGATAACCTTTGTTAAAGAAATAGCATTGCACATGGGTTAGCCAATTACACAAGGCATCTATGTGCAGCCACCAATCAGCAGCACCTGAGACTATCTAGATATGCTTTTCAGGAAAGAATATCAAGCGATAAAAGCTAATGAGATACTAGAAATAAAATTTTAAAAATTTTAAACATATTAAAAACCAGCCTTATTTATAAATAACCTTTAACATCCAAGCAATACAATTCTAAACTGTGCTCTTAAACAATAGGATATATATATATATTCTGCTATTTAACTGCAATTTATCCTAATACAATAATTAACTTACAATATCAGAACTTGCACAGATGAGTTACTTAACAAATCAGATAAAGATTTAAACAATATATATGCTGTGAAATGCTAACTTGAAAAACACACTGCTTCTTTAAATCTTTTAACTGTACTTTAAACTGCAGTGACTTTAAAATATCACATGTAATTAGCAGCCCATTTCTTATACTTTACCAAAATGATGTTCAGCTTCAAGACTTTTCCCACCTCATATAAAATAAGTGTAATTGCAATGGAAGAGTAGAAGTATGGACCACTATGTTTTTATAGTTTGACTGTGTCCCACGCAAACAGTTTCAGTCAGTTACAAAACTCAGCAGCCAGTGTCCCTCTTTCCCTTCTGCATACAACTTATTGTCTAATCATAGGTGTGAAATATGTGTGGCCCTTCGAAATCTTGTCCCTCTATTGGATAATTGGAATATCTTATATTTAACAGCCAAAAGGCTTTCTGGCTGTAGTTCTCTCATGGCAACACCGGGTGGCAGCAGTTATACAAACAACCAGCACAGAACAAATGCAGCATGACAAAAAAAAAATACAGCTATACATTTAAACATCTTTCTTTAAAATGTGTAATAACTACCATAATTTTCTTCATATTAATAAGTTCGCAATACCAATTGCAGCTGGGTAAGATCACATTACCTCTCTGGTCATTTTGATATGAAACATGTGTCTAACATTATTTATATTGTATTATATTAATTTATACTGCCAATTATTCTGAAATTAATGGCATTTATACATTCTAATATGTTTTCTTTCACTTAATATAATATGTTCTATGTCTCAATTTCTGCATATCTGAATTGATGCCTGCAATAGAAATGGAAACAATTATTAGAAATGATCTAAGCATTCATATGTCTATGGTCCATATGAAATAAGATTAAGTATTATTAATCATTTACTTTTAGGTCCACAAATATTCTTAAAAACCAGAGGCTAAGTAAGACCTTTTATGTTTTCAAAACATATATATCATTTCTATGTATATCTGAATTTATTTCCTATATAAATATCCCCTGCAGCAATTATCTATTTAATATAATGTGTTTAATTTCAATATATATAGCATGAATCATTTTAAACATACATGGAAAACTGGCATTGTTCCCTTTGCAAAATGTATTTAATTCTATTTGTGTCACCTTCCCCCTAGCTGTGTGTTTGCAACACATTTTACTTTGAAATCACAAGATTTAGGTGACAAATTCCAGAGAGCTCCCAAGCATATTCTCCACCCAAAACACAGATCATTTATTCTAAATAATCAAAGGGGTTTCCTGTAAGTACTATGCTTATCCAACTATTTTAGATTTTATCCTTTTAAGTGATTGTCTTAAATTGGGTAGACCAAATGTCTTAGAGTCATAAAACTCTGCATATAGTCAAATGAGCATGGTCACTGAGTTAGTTTCTTTTAGGAAAATTTGTCTGCGTGCTTACACAGTAGGAGGTGGTGCTTCAAAGGTTATGCTAACTCGCAATTATGGTAAAACATGTTTGTATTTCTATCTAGGTAGCAAATGTTTTATGTCAAGCCTTTGGAGACATCCTGCCTGCATACTAAATGGGGGGAGAGCTAAACATGAGTGAAGTCAGTTTGTCTGAGAGGAATGAATCACTTTCTCCTGATCAGTGAAATATCTGATCAAAGATACAGATTTATTAATCTTGAAATATATGATTAAAATATATATATTTATTAACCTCACATATACCTTGACAATATTATGTAGGTTGCGGCGATGTCGGGGCAGCAGATTAGGGGTGTTTAGACTAGGGGCTTATGTTAGGGTGTTAGGTGTAAACTTTACTGGTTTTCTACAATAGAAATCAATGGGATATCTGGCAGCATCGAACAAAAGCTTTCGCTGCTTTCAGACTCCCATTGATTGTTATGGCATCCGCGGCCTCCAGGGTGGCGGATTGAAAACCAGGTACACAGGGTGGGAATAGCCGTGAGCGTACCTGTTATCTATTTGATAGCTTGGAAAAGTTGTCAAATAGTGCCGAATGTGTATTCAGAAGATTTGTAATCACGTAAGCATCGATCTGTGTCGGATTGAGACCCAGGGATCGTATTTTACGTCACAGATTTCAACTTTTGGTGGTCTGTAGGCTTTGATAACTAGGTTGAATGAAGCTCACCACAATTACGCTGTGGAATTATAGCCTGCAGCATCCTGCATAACATTGCTCAGCGGGCTGGGATGCTGCATGCCGTCCAGATGCCCGAGACCTCCTCCAAGATGAGGAGGATGACCCTGTTCTAGAGGGGCCATTCCGGGATGAGGGGCTCAATGTCAGAGACAACATCATCAACTGCAACTCCAGATGGTAAATACTAGAAGTTATATAGGAGCATTGCGAATATGTGTGAATATTAGGGAAATGAGATGTAGAGAATTGTGCAAACATGTTAGGATTGTTCAGCAAATGATTATCAAAATGTAATTTTAATATTTTTATTATCATACGTAATTTATACATCATATGATTCTGGCATTGGCTCTTGTAATGACTTTGCCACCTGATTTTTAAAGACAACATCAGATGATTTTTAAAGACAACATCAGATGGTAAGTATACACAATGTATGGACTGGGGGGGATTTGCACAATGATCCATCATATGGCATACAATGCTAAATGTAGCATTTAGTTTAGACATTACTAGATTTTTAGATAATCAGAAAAGGATACTCTAGCAATAATATGTGATTCTAAGTCATACATCAGTGGTTAGGTCTGCACAATGTATGACTAAGCTTCGCACTTGATTGATAGAACAGAAAACAAGATGATACACACGCTTAGTAAGCTATTGATAAAAATAGTTTAAGAAATGTTTGGGGGGAATGCAGGACCAAGTCACACATTTTTATTAATGATTTTATTTATACTTAATCTTCAATTAGGGAGATTACTTCATCTACAGACTGAAAGTGAAGAATTCCAGACTGAAAGTGAAGAATCCCATACTGAAAGAGAAGAATTCCATACTGAAAGTGAAGAATACCAATGTGATCATGTCTGTGGCATTGTCTTTCAACTGTGCTGACTTTGAAAAACATACTAACAGACGTTCACATGGTAAGTGGTAACAAATCTCTGGAAGAAGACTGGGGATGCAGGATGTATCTTATGGGATACACTTATGGTTGATATTTTAAAAAAAATTTAGATGGTATTTCACAATCCTTTATTTTGAAAATGATGAATATGACACCTAATGAAGATAAACTGATATTTTGAAGAGAATTGCCTTTCAAATACCATACATCCAGGTTAGTTTGCACAATGCATGCTATGTACGAATCATAGGAGGAGGAATGTACAAAGAATTCAGAATATCTACATATCCTATTTTAGAATATGTTTATTTTATATATATTACCCCTACTTTGTGCTATAGAGGACTCAGATTCTGGCCAATCAGACAAAGGGATACATTTTATAGTTGAAATTTAGGTATATTATTATTTTAATGGACATGAAATATTAAATTCAATTATGTCCCTCATACAATAGAAAAATTTTATATTTTCAAAATTTGATATGCATTATTTTGTCTAATTGTAAATGCTAATATGTGTAATTAAAATATTGATTACACAATTTTATGTGATTATTTGCAAATTATGGATAGATATAGATTTTAAGTCTGAACCTGTTTTTAATATCAAGACAAAAAATACATGTTAGAGCATAGAAGATGAATTTTCAATTATTAGATTTAAGGAATATTTTAAGACATGTGTTCATAAAATAACCTAACTGACTAATGTTTTTAATATGTCTTTTCTTTCTTTTTCAGATTTTCAATTTTGATGAATTCCAAGGGGCCTATCTATCAAGCTCCGAATGGCTCGCCAGAAACACCAATTATGAAGCAGTGGTCTAAAGACTGCTGCTCCATAACCCTGTCCGCCTGCTCTGAGCAGGTGGACAGACATCGCCGAAATTCAACCCGATCGAGTACAATCGGGTTAATTGACACCCCCCCTGCTGGTGGCTGATTGGCCGTGAGTCTGCAGGGGCGGCGTTGCACCAGCAGCTCTTGTGAGATGCTGGTGCAATGCTGAATACGGAGAGCGTATTGCTCTCCGTATTCAGCAAAGTCTGGCGGACCTGAACCCAAATCTTAATTTATTTATTTTTTAAATAAATTTATTTACATACAATATTTTTCCATTTTATTTTATTTAAATACATATTATTTGAGAAATCTCTAGCAGAGTAAAATAAGAAATACATCCATCTAATATTCTGACATATAAACAAAATATTAGTCACATGACTGTTAAGTATCTATTTTTCAAGCACATGCCTGATATCAAATAGACTCATTTAAATTTATTTATATAATGTAAAAATATCAACACAGCTTAAGCAGATAATGTTAAAGTCAAGTATATTACAAAATATAAGGTGGAGGTTAGATGCAGCCATCTATGATTTGATTGTGTGATGTATAGATGTTAAAATCATAAAATGTTTATGACGAGGATATGTAGTATAGATTATACATAACAACTTTGATCATTTCACTTTTAATAAATGAAAATGTTTAAACTACACTGTCACTTTAATGTAAGAATTTAATGTTATATTTACATTATAATCTCTATAATCTTTCTTAGGTATCCAAAAACATTATTAAAATAAATATAGGTTATTATGCTTTAATTATTAGCAAGGTAATATATTTGAAGTTATCTTTAAATAAAACGTAAATTAATTTCACATTTCTACCAAGCTAGTTATTGTATGCCATATTGATGACTTTTCACTATAGTGGAGTCATTTGAAGGGTCAGTTAACTATAGATATATCAAAATAGAATTTCTAACAATTATACTCTTTACCTGTTGGATAGATATCACATATCTATAGGTTTTTCTGTTACCCTTTATTTTAGTTTATTTCTCCAATGTTAACTCCACATATTCATAATGGTTTTGTCGTTAAAGGGACATTAAACACAACATTTTATTTCATGATTCGGACAGAGAATACAATTTTAAACAACATTCACATTTACTTCAATTATCTAATTTGATTCATTCTTTAGATAACCTTTGTTAAAGAAATAGCATTGCACATGGGTTAGCCAATTACACAAGGCATCTATGTGCAGCCACCAATCAGCAGCACCTGAGACTATCTAGATATGCTTTTCAGGAAAGAATATCAAGAGATAAAAGCTAATGAGATACTAGAAATAAAATTTTAAACATTGTATTATCCATCTAAATAAGGAAAATAAATATTCTTGTTTAATGTCCGTTTAAGGTAAAGCTGTATAAATACAGCCATTGTAAGATATTTCATTCACAGTGGGGCAAACAATACATAAGGTAATACAAATATGCTATATTCTCATGTTATCATAAGTTTGACAAAAACAGATGCATAGGTTTATGATCAGCAAAGCATTACTGGGAAATAGCTACATATTTGTGGGTGGGCAACAATGCATATTTACAATGTTTACACAGATGTCCTTAGATACATTTAAAGATTGCATATTAGCTCATTAAATGGACATTAATTAAAAAGCGTTTCTTTCATGATTCATCACAAAAATATATTTTTAAACATTAAAATGTACTTATATTATCTAATTTCCTTCATTATTTTGATAGACTTTCCTTTACAACCATATCTAGATATGCTCAGTAGCTGAAGTTTGGTGGATGCACAGAGATGCCTTGTGTGATTGGCTCAACCATGTGCATTGCTATTTCTTCTGTAAAGCTTGTTAAAAGAATAAGCTAAATAGATCGAGTTACATTTTAATATATAAATTTGTATTTTCTCTCCGGATCCGGAAATCAGATATTTGGGTGTAATGTCCCTTTAAAAATAAAGACGCCGTTGACCAATAAAATGTGAGCAGTTCAGACCAATACAAGCTTGAGGTTTATTTACTAATCATGAACAAACGTGGATTTTAAAATCTATAAATATTTTATCCAAGTTACGTCCATTATAAATACAAATTACGCATTTCAGAAATATAGCGTGGTAAACATATCTTGCAACACGAGATTCTTATCTTTAATAATTCTATTCTAATGTCACGCACTAGCACACAATCGATGTGCATTGTTGGGATTGTAAATACATTTAATAAAGCAATGTCAATACTTCACAGTGAGTCACAATATTTATTTAATGAACAATGAATACATACAATGTTTACGTTTTACAATAAAATATATTTTGTTTAAATAACATGATCAATATTAAACATCCAAATGTGTAAAACATTTACTAATGTGACTGGATTATATTTACTATCGTGATTAAAAGAAAAAATCGAGATCAAATGTAAACAATATATTAATATTTAACGGATCACGTATATTAAATCTGCGTCACACATATACGCATAACAGTCCCATAAATTACAAATAAGTCTACATGCCAAATGTAGTAACAGCACCCCCCGGAGATATGTGTATGGAAGTTACAAAGATATAAAACATTAAGGAACGGCCAATCAGAGTTCATCACACAAACATAACTTGAGTCAGTATGGCCTCACAGACATGATAACAAAATTTCAATATTTTATCCAATCAGATGTACAGATACCATGTCCCATGGTGCATATCATGTTTACTTCACCATATAAAAGTCCATTACACGTTGCCATTTTTGTCAGTTCTCTAATGCCTGCTGGTGGATATATATATATTTATATATTATATTTATTAGTATTAGGACTAGCAGGCATGACATCTCCCAGTTTCACACGGGCAGAGAGTGCAGCAATGGTCAACGCGGTCGAGGACTTCTATCTTCTATCGAAGCAGAAAATTAGGAGTGCCCTCTGGTTGTCTGTCACCAATGATGTTACATTTTTTGTGTGACATCCAGAGGACCCCGGAGCAAATTATGCGGAGATACAGGGATATGAGGTTGCGGCTCCGCAAAAAAAGTCAGCCTCATGAGGGAGTGGGTAAAAGACCATCGGAGGGATGGAAAAAAGGATCCACACCCACGGAAACTATACCTGCAATCTTATGAGGAGACTTTATGCACCCTCCTCAATCTCCGTTTCCCCAGCAGATTTGCATCTGCACGCTCGTCGAGTTCTTCTCCTTCCCCAGCTGCTGGATCTGAAACTCCCGACCCGAAAGCCAGTGAAGCAGCTTCTCCGATCGGTGACCTGGGAGAAGAACGAAGAGAATCTGAACCAGGTAAATATCAGACTTCATATAATATATTAATATTTGAGTATATATTTATAGTCATATATTCAACCTAAATAGATCTCACAACACACGTTACATATGATGTTTATATATCTGAATTAAGATTCGTCACACATGAAATAGGAATGATGTTTCTTGCACTCTCCAGAATATGCGTCACAAAGCAAAAATGGTATTGCGCATCCGTGAAATCAAGATCCTCTGCCATTTCATACATTGAATCTCCAATCATACCAAAGTTAAAAATATTTATTGGTATCATTCAATATAAAAAAATATCTGATTTGAATATCGTAATACACCAAATTGCAAATAAGTCTTTATAAATGATACTCATCACACTACTATATCCAAATCAATTCTGAATTACGGACGCTTTGAAGAACTGCACAATGATCACGAAAGATATAATTGCGCACACACGTGAACATGTGTTTGCTGTAACAGTGGCATTACTTTACACATGTTGGTCAAATCACGGATGCGCAATTCCGCTTTGAATCATTGCGCAATGATCACGAAAGATATAATTGTGCAAAGACGTGAACATGTGTTTGCTGTAACAGTGGCATTGCTTTAGACATGTTGGTCAAATGTATACGTGAATTATATATATAAGTATATATGTGAATAATACAGTATCCTTATGTACAATCTTCTACATTAGAAAAGCTATACTAGCAAGATATAAATAAAAATTGAACAATGTCTATCAATTGATGACAATGCAAGAAGACAAAAAATGACTTATAGCGACAGTCAACAACATAAAAGATTGAAATTAAGAATACATGATCTCTTTATTTATACATTAATTTATAAAACAATAAACTTACGTGAATACAAATATAATTTTACTTTGTCAATTAGAAATAAAAAAATCTGATTGTTCGTGTCCATGGCCTGATTTGTATTAATGATATCCAATCCTGATTTAATATTTTACAGATATGGATGTTGGTGCTGGAACCTCGAGCCTGTGTTCGTCACAGTATAGCATGTCTCATTTTAATTTACCTTTGTCTTACAAACTTTGACATAACTTTACATAATCCATTCACATTGATCTATATTAATATGGATACTTGAATTCTCTTTTCTTGTTATTTTAAAATAAGAATCACGAATCAGAGTTTGGATTCCATTGTAATACAAATCTCAATTTATGAGTATTTGAAGATATTCCTTCTATTCTTGATATCTTAATTTTCATGTAATCTTAGGGTCATGGCAATTTTTTATTCTGCCCCTGGGTAGTGCTTTACATTTTTTGGCTACATTTAGACAACACTAACACATTTTTACATATGTGCAGATTATATAAATATACATCTCATATGCTTTGATATTTTCTTCTTATCATTAAAGGGACATGAAACCCAACATTTTAATTTTAGGATTTAGACACAACATGTGATTTAAAAAACTTTAAAATTTGCTTCTATTATCTAAATTAATTCAGTCTATTGTTATCCTTAGTTGAAAAGCATATCTAGGTATGCTCAGGAGCAGCTATGCATTACTGGGAGTAACCTGCTGATTGGTTGATGCACAAAATTGACTATTTTCATTGGTTCAACACATGTCTTCAGATAACAGTAGTGCATAGTTCCTCCTTTAAAAAACAAATCTAACACAATGAAGCAAAATAGATTAAAAAAAGTATATTTGAAAGCTTTTTCAAATCAGAGGCTGGATTTGAATCATGAAAATTAATACAATTACAGATTTTGATTTTCATGTCCCTTTAAGAGAGAAGGATAATTAAAGATTCTTGATGATATCCTTAAATTATATATTTGATTGTTAATTTAATTGCATGCTCAATCCCATTTATGACATCAACATATGGACTAGACAATTCATTAACAGTGACATTGTCCCAATTTTTTTTTTTTAAATATTAAAGGGACACTGAACACAAAATTTGTATTTTATGATTCAGATAGACCATGCAATATTACTAAACTTTATTATTTACTCCTCTAATCAAATTGTCTTCATTCTCTTGTTATCTTTATTTGAAATGCAACTATGTAAGTTTAGATGCCGGACCATTTTTGGGGAACAACATTCACCCACCAATAAACAAGTGCTTTCCATGGTTCAGAACAAAAAAGGGCTTAGCTGCATTATTTTTCAAAGAAATAAAGCAAGAGAACGAGGACCAGTTTAATAAAATTGCATGCTCTATCTGAATCACGAAAGAACAAATTTGAGTTCAGTGTCCCTTTAATACAAAATATCTTCATTAATCCTTACACTGTTTGGATGAAACAATATTGATCTCTAAATCACATCTTTCACTCTTGGACTACCTTTATATATATAAGCATATTCTAACAGCATCATGATGACATAATTTTATAAATATCTTTTGCATTGTGATCAATATGTGTTGTGTACTAAAAAAGATTACTGTACATTGCACAAATGGATCTATGTGACACATGGATTAGGTTCTATTGGTCAACAGCTGTTATTCCAAGTTTTGTGTGTGTGTGTGTATTATTTTTAAATCTGGGATCAATAGTTATATTTAGATATGCCATAGATTCATATGATAAGAATTAGCTGTCTAAAATAGTAAGAATTACAACATTTGTGAAAGACATCATTTTCTTTCCAATCACCTTAATGAACTAATAAACTCATAAATATTGTTCATATTATTGTTCTAATCTTCACATTTCAAAGTAGATTATTTTGAATAATTTAGACTAATGTGATTTAGTGATGTCCAAACTGTGTTCAATAATATTTTTTTATATCATTAATAGAAGTTGTTCTTGTGGCGAGCACAAAGGGATCCAGCACCGATGGTGACCTGCCTTTGCAGGCTTCTGGTAAGCACATTGATTCATTCATATGTCAATAAAGGTGTATTTTTAAAAAATATTATGATCATGATTCTGATGAAGCATTCCATTTGAATTCAAAATATAATATACTACTCTGATGATAAATATATAATCTTTTTATTATTATAAGATCTCAAAGCTTCTTAGTCTACACCTTTATGCTTCTGAACATGGCTAGCACATGTTTATATTTAGTATATATTTAGAGAACAATCATCAAGTGATACACACATGAGAACTCTTAAATGTTCCAGGTACTCAGCTTTTGTGAATATTTTCAAGATACAGACCTCTAAAATCAAATTATTACTCAGCGATAATTACAAATCTTATTTAATTTGCATGCTCCAGCAAAATTATGTAATTCCTAACTTTGGTTCACTATCTCTTTAATGCAACATTGATGTGTGTCCTTGAGCACCAGTAACATATGTTATAATATTTGATTTTAACATGTACCCAACATATTATGTTTTACAGAGATTGCTTTAAGAACATGTGAGATGGAGGAGGAAGTGGCTCCCTCGGAGTCTGATGGTACGTCAAATATATATAACATGTATCTAACATGTATTATTGTTTACAAATCATACTCTTGACGGAAAATAAAGTCTACAGCTTTGTCCCTTTAAAATATATTCTTCCATTATTTTTTAAATACCCTACTGACCCCCCTTTATATATCATGCAGTATGAACATATGTTTTTAATTTTGAATAAATGTATGTATGATTTGTAAATAATGACAGACATCATGATGTCACTTGCATATTCCATGCAAACCTCCAATAAGCATCTTCTGATTGTACAGACAGTCATTTCTATTCATCTGAGTGCATAGATGCAGACCATATCATTATGTCATCATTGTTTATAACTTCAAAACCACTTCAAACATAATCATATTAAAATTAATTAATTTAATTTCATGATGTATGATATGTAAATGTTTTTTCACAAATCTTATGTGTAGACTGTCCATTTCAATCAAACAAACATTAATATTCCTCAGAAATAAAGCATGCATTTCCGAATGTGTCTAGTAATATTGAGATGACATACATTTAATCCTAATATAAAAGATAGATTACAATAACAGAAAGAAAAATTAAGATCAGATATAGAAGATTATCTTCTTAATATTTTATATGAACGATAGTATCTACTGTGTATATATTCAGAATAGTAATTGTTTGAAGCATCAAGCTTCAAATTAGTCAATTTAAAATTACAAAGGCAATCACCTAAATAGATGTAAATCAAGGTTTAACTGGTTTCAAAGGCTATGTGTAGTGGCCATTTAAATTTGATCATATTACACACTTCCATATTATTCAATTGTTGTATTTTCAAAAACTAACCCACGGTCATGTGTCTAAAAGAACTCTATTGCATTTCAATCTCAAATGCATACATGCATACAAAAATATTGTCCAAAAGATAAATATATTATCAAATCATAAATATTTGCACATAATGTTGACTTTGAAAAATATGATTTGTATGTATTTATGAAATGTTACATAGAAAATAACAGTGAACATTCAGAATTTAAAGGATCAAATGAATCATCTTATTAATAATATTTGATTCAAATCAATCAATAACTTAAAACATAGTCATTATTGTGACTTTGTCTAAATATTTTAGGAGAACAAGAATACGGACTTTAAATATTGTTGATTCCTGATTTGTTTCAAGATAATAACATATTTTCATATCATATATGTATATATATTTTTGTTATATATTTCAGATGGACCTTCCACTTATTGGCATCAGCCTCCTGCCCCTCCCCAGCCAGAATCCACTCCCGCCCCTCCCCAGCCAGAACCCACTCCCACCCCTCCCCAGCCAGAAGCCACTCCTGCCCCTCCCCAGCCAGAACCCACTCCCACCCTTCCACAGCTAGAACCCACTCCTGCCCCTCCACAGCCAGAACCCACTCCTGCCCCTCCACAGCCAGAACCCACTCCCGGCCCTTCCTACTCCTGTCCTATCCCTCTCAAAAAGAGCCCTTGCCCCCCCTCACTATTCTCCCTGTTTTGCCGCTTGTCCAGCTCCCCCACAGGCACAGCCACCAACTCCCCAGGTCCCTGAATCCCCAGCTGTGCAGGCTCCTCTGGAGCGGCAGCACAATCCCCCACCTCTCCCCATCCCTCTCAAGACTTTTACCCCAGTCCCCACCTTCATTGTCCTGGGTGTCGTATTGTCCTTCCCAGCCACCGATGTAAGTATCATTACAAATCAGCATTATAACATACTTTCTTAAAGGGACATTATACTGATCTAATTATACATAAATTGAATTTGAATTGAAAATGTTTTTTATAAACATCTTCTTTATTTGATTAATGTAAATGTTTCCAATCTTCATTTTGGTAAATCAACATCCACATTTTCTAATATCTAAATGATATTGACTAGATGTTGGATATCTATTATGTATATATGCCAATATTGTTTAGTTGGTATCACTGCCATTTTCACAGTATGTTATAAACCAAAGAAATATATTTTTCAAGATTGATAGGGTTTTGATTTGTATTAATATCTTAATGGTTTATCTCTGAAGAACATATTTAATGTGTCAATCATATATCTAGCATACTTAATTATACTGATTTTTATTGTAATTATTACAATGTCTCTTTGCTCTCTTTTTATTATGTTCTGTAATTATTAGTAATTTTTATTTTTTAATTTTGTTTAGGTTGTGACCCAGCATGGTTAACACTAGAAGCTCTAGCACGCATAGAGCAGACCATACTGAGTAACACTCAGTTGCTGGGAAGGATCCATGACGCCATGCGTCTCCAGCTGAGGCTTCTTAGCTTGCTTATAGAACGCACAACGCATGAAGCCGCAGCTGTAAATGCACAGGACGATGAGGGTGATGCTGATGCCCCATAAGTGGAGGATCTGGAGATGGCCCGAGGGAGCACTACTAACTCCTCCATCCACATGTTGTTCTATGTTTGTTGTTATTTGTTGCCATTTGGCCTTTTTTGGTTTGTTGTTGTACCTGTTGCACTATTTCACCTTGTTAGATGGCTCCAATGGGGCTGTGTTGGCCCTTGTCAACTCCCTCCAAAGACTGTGATGCACTATTTCACCTTGTCAGATGGCTCCAATGGGGATGTGTTGGCCCTTGTCAACTCCCTCCAAGGACTGTGATGCACTTTTTCACCTTGTCATATGGCTCCAATGGGGCTGTGTTGGCCCTTGTCAACTCCCTCCAAGGACTGTGATGCACTATGGCACCTTGTCAGATGGCTCCAATTGGGCTGTGTTGGCCTTTGTTGGCCCTTGTCAACTCCCTCCAAGGACTGTGATGCACTATTTCACCTTGTCATTTGGCTCCAATGGGGCTGTGTTGGCCCTTGTAAACTCCCTCCAAGGACTGCAATGCACTATTTCACCTTCTCAGATGGCTCCAATGGGGCTGTGTTGGCCTTTGTTTGCCCTTGTCAACTCCCTCCAAGGACTGTGATGCACTATTTCACCTTGTCATTAATATATTATTTGTCCTCTTTATTCATGTCATTTATAAAAATCTATATTTTATGTGGTTAATACTTAAAGAGACATGAAAAATAAAAATGGTCTTTCATAAATCAGATATATAATACAATTTTAAGGAAATATAATATTTACATCTCTTATTTAATTTGCTTCATTTTCTTGATATACTTTGCAGAAATGTTTATCTTTGCAAGATCATGAGTAGCAGAGAACTGAGATTACCGAGATTCTAGATGTTACCCGAGCTATCGAGCAGATTTCAAAGGAACAAAATCTTCCTGTCTATAAATCAGTCCAGATTGGAATGCATAGAAAGAACTGTTTGCAGAAAAATGCAAGTAAAGTCTGTATTGTGTGATTATTTTATTAGGTTTATAATGCTGTTTAGCAAATATTTTTGTTCATTTAACTTAGTTTAATTATATATTCTGTGGTGTGTGATTATTTTATTAGGTTTATAATGCTGTTTAGCATTTAAAGCCTTCATTTCAAAGCTTTAAAAATAATGTAATAGGTGTTGCTTATGACAATTTTGAGAGGGGCCTGGAACCTAACTTCCTCACTTCCCATTGACTTACATTATAAACTGGGTTTCAATTTACAACGGTTTCGATTTACAACCATTCCTTCTGGAACCTAACCCCAGTGTAAACTGAGGGCTACCTGTATATATATATATATATATATATATATATATATATATATATATATATATATATATATATGTTGTTGTTGTTGGCTCATCCATGTGTTCATTTATAAACTATTCATGAATTGATGCACCTTTAGCAAATGATCCCAAGATTATTAAACTGAGATAATCAATGTAAATTATGAATTTGATGGAAATAGTATCCTCTCTGTGAATCGTTACCTTAATTGTTTGTATTTCATGTCCCTTTAAGTGATGCTGACCACAATTCTTAATGAATGGATATGCATTTCTAATGTATTTTTTTCCTTTTTACATCAACATAGACTTAAAATATGTTTCAGACTATTATTTGAATGTTAAAAAGTGTGTGTGGTAGACCGAGCGCTAGTGTTTTACAGCCTTATGCTCACTGGCAAAAGTCCCCCAGTGGACTTGGGATGTGACTACAATTGTGTGATATAGTGAGCGCTGGGAAGCTTAAAAGGACTGTGAGGTATGGATATGTTAAAAATGGAATGTATTTATTACAGTTAATATAAAATAAAAATACAGTATAATACATACAAATTAAAAGGCTTCTAAAATTCTTCCTAAAATCTCTATGGATCCATGAGATATAAGTCTTAGGGATATAGTGTTACCTATATCTGTGGTGTTGGAACAAATATTATGTTAGCTCCGACAACAGTCTAAGACCATAGTATTATGGTCTATAAAGTGCAGTTTTGAGCACAGATATATATAAACAGCAGATGTGATGTAAATGGCCAAAATTGGCGTAATACAATGTCAATAATACAATGTCAATAGTACAGATGTCAACAATACAGATGCAGTATAAAAGTATAAGTGATAGAAATACAATAGAAATACAATATAAATGAAAGTGTAGGAGAAATCCAATTGTGTAAAAATGGAAATAAAATTAGTTGAAAAAATGAAGAAATTTATGTCTCTCAAATAGTTTCTTGAAAAGTGTCTCTTTGGGAAATCACAGTGTTCCAAAAAAATATATATCAAGGTGTTCCACAAAAATTGCAAAAGTGTTCCACAAAAATTGTAAAAAATTATTCCACAAATAAATATCAAAGTGTTCAAAGAATAGGGTGGGTAAGTGCGTTCAAAGAAATCCTAGATGATTAACTTCCAAAATTAAGTCCAACAGCTGTGGTAGACGTGGAAGAGATTATAAGAATGCAGTATATAAAAAATGTAAAAATGTAGAAGAAAAAAGAAAAAGTACAATAATGTGGCGGGTAGGTCCAAAGTCCTCCTCCTAATCTGTGGGTAAAATAAAGTGCAATAGTGTAATAACGTCTAGATGTGGTATAATGAAATAAAAAATTTGCTCACCAGTATTTCGACGCGTTTTGGCCCTCCTAGGCCTTTCTCAAGACAATACTGGTCTGTATGTCTCTGGGAGCTTTATACCCTAATGCCATAGGTGATTGGTTCTATTTTGGCGCCAAAAGTCGGGGTCTGCCCTTTCCTGTTTAGCCCAGTGTTACATGGGAATTGTGGTTTTTCTTTTTTGTGTTTTTCTGTTGTCTCTTATGTTTTAAAAGATATCTGTATTTGATTCACTTTATATGTGTTGTTATTTATATCGTATGTGTTATTATTTGGGGGCATCTCTTATCTTACTCATGTAATGTATATCAGGCGGTGTATCTTATTTTTGATATCCCCACTTCCGGGGTGTTTAACTTACTATCCCTTCCGGTTCTTTTATCTGTAGCTTGACAGGAGGAAGGAAACTACGAGAAGAAATTGCTATTCAATGAATCCAAATGGATCTTTACATTGGATTGCCTTTTCCCCAAGGGACTAAATCACAAAGAGGATCTGTCACACTTGCTGTCTTTACGAAAAGACTAGACAGCAAATGCTACTCCTTACAGATGATGCATAAAATGAATTTACCATTAAATAACCTTATCAAACAAAAGCATACCAATAAAAGCATGTGTTTTCACACTAGCTGGATTGCACGCTCTAGATTGATAGAACAGAAGACAGAATCCGCCATATTAGGTCCCCAGATATTCATCAATAGATTGAAGAAATTGAGAAACAATGAGAACCAATAGAACAAGAGTCCTTTCTTTCTCCACTCTTCTCTGAGGAAAATATATAACTAACTAAACTCCCTTCCTAAGCACCTAGAATACAGAACACAATATACACTGGAGAGGTTCTCTCCCTGAAGTATACCAGCAAAAACCATCCTCTCCTCCATATACAAATAATTTAAATAAAGACGTCCAAACTACTGCAGATAAGCGACTTTAACTATCAACATTCACTTATGCCAACTCCAATAGGTTTAACAACCTCTTTAAACTAATGTGAGATCTGACCCCTACATGCTTCCTAAAAAGCCTCTTTATTATATGTAAAACCCAATCCTCATTGCATATACTCTTTTACATCTACGGAACAAATTTTAAGTAAACCCCGCATTTTCAACACGTGACTTATTCACACAAATTTCTATATTTGTGATATGTACATATATAACTTTTATAAAATTTTTAGAGAATTTTTAGAAAATTTTCAGAGAACCTTTAATAACTCTAAATGCTCTTGAAGAGATTTTTTACATATTTTATGATTTTTTATGATATTTTACAGTTTCAAATTCCTAGGTATCTGTGAAATTTGCACCGATCATAGCACATGCAATAATCAGCATCTACACATATACGTTAAGGCTGTTTTGTATATATGCATTACAGAATTAAACACTGGCTTATATAGACACAATTAGGACAACGATGGACCCCTAACCCATTATATAGTCATACAGGCCATATAGAAAAGGTCCAGACAAGACTAAGGTTCCAAATTAGATAAACATCCGGCAATAGTACAACCGGATAAGAATAAATACACACTTCCGGTAAAAGCAAAACCGGAAGTAGCGAGAGCGAAACCGGAAGTAGCGAAACCGGATGTCAAGCTACAGATAAAAGAACCGGAAGGGATAGTAAGTTAAACACCCCGGAAGTGGGGATATCAAAAATAAGATACACCGCCTGATATACATTACATGAGTAAGATAAGAGATGCCCCCAAATAATAACACATACGATATAAATAACAACACATATAAAGTGAATCAAATACAGATATCTTTTAAAACATAAGAGACAACAGAAAAACACAAAAAAGAAAAACCACAATTCCCATGTAACACTGGGCTAAACAGGAAAGGGCAGACCCCGACTTTTGGCGCCAAAATAGAACCAATCACCTATGGCATTAGGGTATAAAGCTCCCAGAGACATACAGACCAGTATTGTCTTGAGAAAGGCCTAGGAGGGCCGAAACACGTCGACATACTGGTGAGCAAATTTTTTATTTCATTATACCACATCTAGACGTTATTACACTATTGCACTTTATTTTACCCACAGATTAGGAGGAGGACTTTGGACCTACCCGCCACATTATTGTACTTTTTCTTTTTTCTTCTACATTTTTACATTTTTTTATATACTGCATTCTTATAATCTCTTCCACGTCTACCACAGCTATTGGAGTTAATTTTGGAAGTTAATCATCTAGGATTTCTTTGAACGCACTTACCCACCCTATTTTTTGAACACTTTGATATTTATTTGTGGAATAATTTTTTACAATTTTTGTGGAACACTTTTGCAATTTTTGTGGAACACCTTGATATATATTTTTTTGGAACACTGTGATTTCCCAAAGAGACACTTTTCAAGAAACTATTTGAGAGACATACATTTCTTTATTTTTTCAACTAATTTTATTTCCATTTTTACACAATTGGATTTCTCCTACACTTTCATTTATATTGTATTTCTATTGTATTGCTATCACTTATACTTTTATACTGCATCTGTATTGTTGACATCTGTACTATTGACATTGTATTATTGACATTGTATTACGCCAATTTTGGCCATTTACATCACATCTGCTGTTTATATATATCTGTGCTCAAAACTGCACTTTATAGACCATAATACTATGGTCTTAGACTGTTGTCGGAGCTAACGTAATATTTGTTCCAACACCACAGATATAGGTAACACTATATCCCTAAGACTTATATCTCATGGATCCATAGAGATTTTAGGAAGAATTTTAGAAGCTTTTTAATTTGTATGTATTATACTGTATTTTTATTTTATATTAACTGTAATAAATACATTCCATTTTTAACATATCCATACCTCACAGTCCTTTTAAGCTTCCCAGCGCTCACTATATCACACTATTATTTGAATGTTGACAGCACATGTATTCCAATTTCACTTATATCTTATTGTAGTAGTGTAAAAAAAGAAATCACTGTGTGTAATGCACATATTTTAGATGATTAATATCTTTCTCTTATTATTTTTTCTCTTTAATTATCCAACGATATATTGCTATATGTAGGCTGAACATATTTCAACTTGAATAAGTGACACATATGATAAATACATGTGTCATTATTCTTATTCCAAATGAATCTTTAAACATATTTGAAAACATCCCTGACATATGTATTTCTCATGTGTCCCTTTTTAAAGTGTAAAGATGGACACCATAGCTATAGGTAACATAATGTATAACCAATCCAGATTTTCATAATGTATCTCATAGCATTATTTCTCATTTAAAGGGACATGAAACACAATAATCTATTTTATCATTTATGTTTAACATACTATTGTAAAAAAAAATTATTTCCATAAATTCTCAAATTTGCTTCAGTCTATTTGTATCATTGTGTAAGGAGTAGCAGGGCACTACTGGTTTCTAAATGAACACATAGGTGAACCAATGACAATCGGTATATACATGTAGCCACTAATCTTGATTACCTCTAAACACATTTCATCAAAAGATAACAAGAGAAAGAAGCAAAATTAAATAATATCATTAAATTTGAAAAGGTAGTTCAAATTGCAATCTCGTACATAATCGTGTAGCATAAAATGTGTGTTTCGTGTCCATTTGAACCCTGCTGCTTCTTAAATAGTTTATAATCCTCCTATTCTAATGAAATATATCCTTATTACCAACAATGGATTATATTTCATATATCACAGTATTACGTTATCTAGCGTGACATTCATAGATAACAATGTAGCACATACTAGTTTTTAAAATATAAATACGTTTCTTATTGACATGCAGAGCTGTAAAATGAGTTAATGGATTTGATGCCGTTTTTACATGATCTCGGATGCGCCTTTGATTGGATGCCATTTTTACGCGATCTTAGATGCGCCATGTTGCTTAAGACGTCACATGCCAAGCTGTAAAATAAGTTCTTGGATTGGATGCCGTTTTTATGCAATCTCAGATGCGCCTTTGATTGGATGACGTTTTTACACGATCTCGGATGCGCCATGTTGCTTAAGACATCACTTGCCAAGCTGTAAAAGGAGTTATTGGATTGGATGCCGTTTTTATGCGATCTCGGAGGCACCTTTTATTGGATGACGTTTTTACGTGATCTCGGATGCGCCATGTTGCTTAAGATGTCACATGCCAAGCTGTAAAATTATTTCTTCGATTGGATGCCGTTTTTACGCGATCTCAGATGTGCCTTTGATTGGATGACGTTTTTATGCGATCTCGGATGCGCCATGTTGCTTGAGACGTCACATGCCAAGGTGTTAAATCCATCTGATTGAATTACGTTGCCCCGCAATATTTGATTTTCCAGGTAACCCACATTTGCGAATGAGAAGACAAGTTTAAAACCAGGACTTTATGGGATTATGGATTGTATCAATCATGTACATTGTTGAACCATAGCTGATAAAGAACACAAAAATCTCTTTTGATGGCTGTCTCGTTGAAGAAACGAATGAAGGCAATTTGTTTTTCATGCAGAATATATTTTGAGGCAAGTGCAAATCTATGAATATATTCCATCTTGTTTAATATGTTTGTCAACAATATTTTCATTTTTCAAAATAATTACTGTGTTGTGTTGAATTTTCTACATATCTAATTCCTAAAGATGCGCTTTTGTATTTGAATAAAGTAATCAATATGCATTGACCTTTATCATATGATAAATATATGAGAAGTCTACTTATTCTTATTGTTATGTTCTGATCTTTTTTCTTAAAAGGACATTATACACTCATTTTTTTTGCATATACGTTTTGTAGATTATCTATTTATATAGCCCATAAAGTTTGATTTTCTTAAAAATGTATATTGTTGCTTATTTTTAAATAAAATTGCTCTGATTTTCTGATTCCTAACCAAGCCCAAAGTTTGATGTGAATACCGTCAGCTACCTACTCTAGCTTGCTCCTGTTTGTGTAAAGGGTCTTTTCATATGCAAAAGAAGGGGGAGGGGGGAGTGTCTTATTTCCCACTTGCAATGGGCTTTCCAGATAACTTTTCAACAGAGCTAAACTGAGAGTTTCTAAGTAAGTATTTAAACCGTTTTATCATGGATTTTTATATCAGTATCTGGGCATCTTGTTCTTTATAGTAGTGTCTATTACATGCAGTTATATGAAAATGAGTGTATACTGTCCCTTTAATGTAAATGCTCAGTATTGTGTAATGTATGACTTCCACGTTGTTAATCTACAAATATATTACTGTGAGCATATATTTCTAATGTAACTCTTAAAAGGACATGAAACCAGATTCCTTCGAAATGAAATGTCTTTCTTAAATAATTTAAACCCTATAATGTATCTTTAAGAAAATAGACTTTATTTAACATGTCGAGAGAAATATGGCATACAGGCTTAGTATCCTATTCAAATATTTTCTTGTTTTAACAAGTACGTATAGATATACCAACAAGCCCTAAGGATTAATATATGTTAGCATATGGTTTATGTTTAAAGGGACAGTCAAGTCAAGTAAAACAGTAATTTATCTTAGTTCTCTTGGTGTTCTTAGTTGATAGCTAAACCTAGGAGGTTCATCTGCTCATTTCTTAAACCTTAAAGAGCGCATCTAATTTGAATGCATTTTGACCACTAGAGGGCATTAGTTAATGTGTTTCATATAGAAAACATTGAGCTCATGCAGTAAAGTTAGCCTGGATTGATCACTGATTGGCTGAAATGCCGGTCTGTCAAAAGAACTGAAATAAGGGGTAATTTTTCAGAGGCATAGACAACAAGGTTAATCACAGAAGAAAAACGTGTATTTCTCTAAGTCTTGTTTTTCAAAACTTGATAATGCGCAATAAAGTGTTTTCTTTGTAAACAACAATAAATAATGTTATGACTGTCCCTTTAAGCTGTGTTATTGGCATCAAAAAAGTGATATGCCATCATGTATAATTGTAATGGTCATTTTGTTGGAGATTAGGGAAACAATTTGGACATCACATCACAGAAACCAATCAATGCAATGAACAAGGTAGGTATGTGATGATGTGGTCTCCACACACTTGTAAAACACACTCTACAAACATTCTGCCTCCATGGACCCAGTCCCATAGAAGCAGATTATACACAGAGTGTGCTCCACAAGTGTAAGAAGACTACATCACATCATCACATACTTATCCATTACACATTAAATAAATAAAAATATATATAAAAAATTACTTCCTTTTCCTTCCCCTCTTCCCACGAGACTGAGGCTCTGGGGGACAACAACTGCTCCCTCCAATGAGTACTCCTAGGAGATGTTTGCGAAAGAGGGGAAGGAGGAGTACTGGGATCACCCTGCTGAGGAGGAGATTGAGGAGGGCCAGGAGCAGATGGTCCAGCAGCAGATGGCCCAGGATCAGATGGTCCAGCAGCAGATGGTCCAGCAGCAGCAGATGGTGCATTATGCTCCTCCCGGAGGACCTGCAATATATCCTTAAGAGTATTCAACATCTCTCTTTGGTCTTGGTGAATATCATTGAGTACTTCCATCATGTAGACTCTGCTTTTCACCTGTTCCCTCCGGGAGGCACGCATCTCTTCTAGAAAATCAGTTAAGATCTGCTACTCTGGTATCTCTTGGGGTATGTTCTGAGGATCTGCTGAACGGCGGGCTGCTGGTGCACGAGGGGCTGCTGGTGCATGAGGGGCTGCTGCAGGGATCTCTGCTGCAGTGGGGGCTTCAGGGGATGATGGTACAGGGATGTCTTCCATGTCTCCCCGAGGTGGCGAGTCATCTGCACCACTCTCATACCTAGGTGAAGGAGAAGCCTGTGGGTACTATGCTGCCTCCTCCCTGGGCTCATACTCTGTATATTGTAAAAAGAAAGAAATCGAGATATTAGCACAGTTCCAAATCAAGATGTAAATATTCTATTTGAAAGTGTATTAATGAGGCTGCCTTTGTAATTCAATTGTAAGCAAAAGCAATGAATACGATTTCAGCATTTGCAAACCCGTGTTTCTGACATCTATATAGTCAATCTGAATGTCTTTTTGCATTTGTCTTCAGTCTGATTAAATGCACACCTAATCTGTAGACTAGATACTAATGTGATGACTTTTTCTTGAAATGCAACTGTCTCAAGGTAATTGTGAATGTGTTTACGTAATAATGTATAAAAAAGCGTAATTGCGTTAGTCATATCCTTAATTTTTTTTTTTTTTTTATAACATATATTTTTATTGAGGTTATGGCAGACAAAATACATAAACAATATCAGTTTTCATACTCAAAATTCAGGACAGAAAATGATACACAGACGGATGAACAAAATCAAGCACCTATATAATATGGACATACAATAATATCAATAGAGCCTTCAGAAAACATCAACTCAATTTAAAGGGGGGAGGGGATATATCAGTTACTTCTAGATATAAACACATTAAAACATAATTAGGAGATTCGAATGGGGTCTGTGCCCCTAAGCTTAACTAGTAAGCTATATAAACAATATAGAGGGGGAAAAACAGAGCATAGTTAAAGAGACTTATAACATACATGCAACTCTTTGTGCTCAACTATATTATATATAGCACACCTAAAATCTTTGTATCAAGCCGGGTAACAATGTGCCAGAACAGTTTAAGCCAATAGTGACCCGTCATGTTGTAGTAATAAAAAAAACATATTGTAGTGCATAGGGACCATGAGCTTATTAGCATAGACAATGCGATGATAAGCTGAACATCTTAGGACCAATAATTATAGCTTCAGGTAGAGGTTGGAATTTAAAATATGGTTCTAAGCATCTTCAAATAAACAACTATAGCAACCCTGCGCACAAAAAATACTGTATAATGGTCATAGCAACTTAGCTAAAGTAAAGGTAGGATTGTTAATTAAATATACTCTATCTCCGGCCGCTGATAGGGGAAACTAGAGGACTAAAGATAAGGTTAGTGTAGCAGTGAACTATAAACAATGACCACCAAAATTATACCCAGGAAAATAAGTCAGGTATAACATTACATCCCAGCCATCAGGTATTGCAAAGTCTAGTAACAGGTTTATGCAATTGAATTTGGGTCAACATATCAATCTATCTTCCTATGGGGTCATCCTGTGACCATTACATGTTTAAAGAGTACGTATTTCTATAAGCTGACTGTGGGCAGATAGCAAGTATTTAAACACTCTAGGGTACACGAACATATCTTCCTTTAATATATTAAGGGGGCAATACAACTGAATGTCTGTATAAATTCCAAAGGGTTCTGAACCTGTTAGGTGTTCGGTAATAACTTATCGGTTTAAATACAGCCATGAATAATAGCTAGCAATACCATATAAAACTATAGCTATAAAGCCATGTTAACATTAGGAGAAGTCGCATCCATAAACATCAGTATATGCCATAACAGCGCTTGTCATACAGTCTTATATTGTTTGTACTATGGGTAAAGTTCAGTCCAAGCTAGCCATGGCAATATATAAGTTGCTTCAAATTACCGCAGATTCATATGGAAATATTGAGCCCCGTAGCAACTAAATAGAGCAATTAGAGTACATCACCCTATTCCAGACCTCAAGGATCGGGTCGGACTACCAACTTTCTCGCCACACTTCAGAGTAAGTCTCAGGATGCCTCCTAAGGGAGCTGCCACACAAAGCCTGTCACATAGCTCGGGTGACTCAGTATCTTTTAATAAAGCTGTAGGTTTGGCTACCTAGGTGTTTACCGTCCATGTAGTGTTCAGGTCAAACGGTTTCCAACTTATCACCCAGGTGGCATTGTTTCCCTTTCCAGATGTTATAGCCGATGTCACGTTTGTATGAGTATCGATCCCGTAGGACTCCAGATCCTCTGATAAGCGTGGGGCCTCATTCTCCAACAAATTTGCCGCTCACATATTATAGCATCTAGGTTGCCCACAAGCATATGTGGAGGGGTCGTTTGCTGAACAACAGCCGCAGAATCTTCAGCGGGAGCAATAGATGTCTCCCTCAATGTCTCCTCCATGACAGCTTGGAACGCATCCAAGAGACTGCTCAGTCTGGATTCAATCCACGCTGCAGTCGCCATAGGGGTCATCAGTATTCGCACTGGACTGCTGTACAATCTCCCAGTTAATAGCACTTTATAACTCCCAGATGAAGGGTTCACTTTAGCATGTAAAGCTAATTAAACTGAATGATCAGTATAATAGGGGGGGTAGATGAAGGACCAGGCCCTTCCTAGGCCTCCGCTGCGCACTTCACCAAGTTGGCTTTGCTACTCCAAATTAGAAGCAAAAATGTTGATCAGGTCAGTCTACAAGTGTAAAGTAGCCTATGTCCCTAAAAGAAACACTCTCACTGTAGTTTGGAGGAGCAATAAACAGCGGATTCCTTAACTCCTATATGCAGCTGTAGCTAAAAGCAGCCATCTTAGACGGTAGTTGGACACACCCCCCATATCTTTTTTTTTTTTTGTGTGAATGGTTTATGAGGTGGATGTAAAGAGATTAGTAAATGAGCTTACCGGAAGATGAGAGTGGCAGGTTCCCGGTATCGACTCCTCCGATACCGACTATGGCCACCTCAGAGATGCTGGGACACAGCATTTCCTCCCATCGGGAATATTCAAATATAATTTCAGGACCACCACCGGTCCCTGTTAGGTATTGGTTCTCCTTGAGAGCTTTCTTTTTAGTTCCATTTTGCAGTCCCGGTAGTGATGCTGTATAGACTTGACATCCCTGTTATGGATCCCCACTGCATTAATGGCATCCCTGATCTTCAGCCATAGCTTTCTCTTCTCCTTAGGGGTTGCCTTCTAAGCCAGCAGCCTCCTAGCCCTCTCGATATAAGCCTCTATGAGGGCCTCCTTCTCCTCCATAGAATACCTCTCCTCCCTCTGCCTGGGCTTCCCCTGTGATATGAGCCTCTGTTTCCTGGACTGTGAAGGGTCCACCCACCGCTTCCTCTCCCCCTTCCTCTCCCCCTTCCTCTCCCCCTTTCTGTCCAGTTCCCCTCCCTCTCCCCCTCCCTCTCTCCTGACTAACCTCCTGCCTAACCTCCTCTACAAGCTCTTCTCTAACCTCCTGCCTGATGAGCTCTAATAGCTCAGGGCTAATCTGCCCCCTATCACCCCTCTCGACATACTCAAACAAAAAGTTGATGTGCCCAAATGAAAGGGGGTCAAAATAATGAACAAAAATTAAAAAGTGCTCAAAGTGTGAAAGGGATATAAATAAAAGAGGGTAAAAGGTATTAAACAGACAAATATGCAGAAAAAATACAAAAATGAGGATATGTAAACAATAAGTTGAAAAATCTAACTATGGGATGGGTATGGGCTTACAGGGAATGGGGTATGGGTTTTAAGGAAATGGGGTATGGGCTTACAGGGAATGGGGTATGGGTTTATAGGGAATGGGGTATGGGTTTAAAGGGAATGGGGTATGGGATGAACTGGAATGGGGTATGGAGTGTAGTATGAGAGGGGATGGGGTATGGAGTGTATGTAGTGTTAGTGATAAGTGTATGTATGTAATGAATGTGTTTGCGTGTAAATGTGTTTCTATAAGTATTAAGGAAAAACACTCACACACTCACCCAAACAAACTCTCGCTCATTAACGCTCTCTCACTAACTCACTATCTCACACTAACTATCACACTAACACTAACTCTCACACTAACACTAGCTCTTACACTGACACTAACTAACTCTCACAATAACACTAACTCACTATCTCACAATAACTCACTAACTCACACTAACACTAACTCACTATCTCACACTAACACTAACTAACTCTCACAATAACACTAACTCACTAAATCTCTCTCCTTTCTAATCTCACAAAACCCTCCAGCAACACAGTCAAAGAAGCCATGCTTGTAGCGTGCTTATATACCCTATGTAAACATTTAATGATGTACCGGTTTGCAAAGTAAAGGATGTTCAGGTGTGCTTTGTTAGTAATTAGTATGTGTGCAATGTGTATTAGTTGTTTGAATTTGCCCATGCTCATATTGAGTTAGTATTTGTGGAATGTGTATAATGCGATGATGTCATAGTGATCGTTTTGCCTAACATTGTCCAAAAGTAGTATCTGTAAAGGTAAATGGTGATTTGTGATGGTCTCGTATTTTTGAAGTGTTGTAAATGTTTATTTGTGCTAATGTTCCGTAATCGTCAATGCGAATGTTTTGTTTGTGTATCAGTGTGCAATTCTTTTTTTTTTTTTATTTATATTATTTTTATTATAGTTTGGAGTAAAACTTTAACAAGAAAACAAAACAATAGAACCAGAGAGTGGTTCAGAATTCTTACAGGTAAATAGGGTTTTGTTACAGTAAATGTTGCACATATTATTAAATAGAGTCTTTTCTTCTTTGTCCCGTGGTTCAAAGTCTTTTCACAGTTTTGCAAATGTTATGGTAGGCTCGAGGTAGTTGAGTTGAGGAGAATGGTATATGAGCCTCTCCATGTTCCGTTAAGGGGGGACATCAGAAAATTATTTTCTCTTATGTCTAGTGCAGTTCTGTTATGAATTTCATGAATCCAAATTAACTTGTTCAATGTTACAATTGGAGAGAGAAATAGAAAAGGTGGAAAGGAAGAGGAGAGAGGAAATAGGAAAAGAGGAAAAAGAGGAAAGAAGCATAGACCAAATTGTTAGGAGTGTGAGTATATATCTCTGAGATGGGTTTATGTGTCTAGATCACTAAATTTGAAGGATTCCCACAAGAACATCATGTCCTGGTGTAGTGTAATTTGACCTAGTTTGAGGTAATATAGTCTCTCTAGGAGTAGGTTTCTATTAACTAATTCTATCCATTCCGACATTGTGGGCACTACAGATGATTTCCATTTTCTTGGTATTAGCTGGTTAGCTGCATTTAGCATGATATGGAATAGATGTTGCCGTATTTTGCATGTAATTGAAGGTGGGTGCCTTAACATTATTATTTCTGGACCAGGTGTTATTTGAGTGTGCAGTGTTTTATTAATACTCGAAAAAATAATGGACCAATATGGTTTAATATGTTCACATTCCCACCAGATGTGGGAAAGGTGGCCTTCTTTGTGACAACCTCTCCAGCATGAACCTGGGGATTGTTTGTGTATGTACTTGATTCTGGCTGGCGTTAAATACCACCTCATCAATAATTTGATGTTGGTTTCTTTTGCATGGGCTGAGTGAGCGGAGTGTAACAGAGATGAGAACCTGAGCGACCAAGTTTTAGCAGGGGTATTTAGGCGTAACTCATTATCCCATCTTTTAGTGTATGAGGGGAGTTCGGGAAAGGTATGTGTTAAGATGAGTTTATACAATTTGGAGATGGCTCCTTTTATCTCCTCTGTAGTGATACACATTTGCTCGAATATTGTGGGAGGCCTAGTGAGGTCTTTTTTAAATTTATGTGTCATTATGAAGTGTCTTGTTTGGTGTACATGGAGCCAAGATGATAAGAAAGGGTGCTCTAATAGGTCAAGTTGGGTTTTATCTTTAATAAACTTAGTCTCGTGAGTGATAAGGTACATGGGTAGGAGTTTTTGTGGGTCTGTAAGGAGTTTGCAATCTGAGGTTTTCCCGGGGCTGAATTCTGGGTTATTTAAGAGCGTGGTGAGGGGTGAGAATCTGGAAGAGATTTTATTTGACGTATTACAGAGAATTTCCCAGTCTGACCAGGTCTCATTAGAGATTGAGGACGAAGAGATGGAATGTCTGTTAAGGTAAACAGGGTTCCAACATGCTGTGCTGAGGTCATGATTAGGAGCTAGATCGATTTCAATTTGCACCCAGCTTTTGTGGTTGGAAGTGTTAAATTTGCACCAGTCTTGTACTCTCTGTAGCGATATGGCACGTTTGTAGGATAGGAGATGTGGGACCCCAAGGCCTCCTTCTGATGGAGGTTTAAAAAGTGTGTCTCTATTAATTCGCGGGGGTCTACGGTTCCAAATGTATCCGTTTATGATCTTTTGCATAGTGTCTAGGTCTTTTTGTATGCCTGGGATGGGGACTGTTTGGAGAATGTATAATACTTTTGGGAGCAGGATCATTTTTGTTGCTTGCATTCTGCCTATCCACGATATATTTTTTGGGAGCCAATGTGATGTTAAGGTTAGGAGCTCTGTGATTAGATTACCATAATTATATTTGCGCAAGTCTTGTTTATCTGGAGTAATGTGAATGCCAAGGTACTTGAGGTATTTGGTTTGTTGTTTTAGGGGACAGGTGGATTTCAGGTTGTTAAGGGTGGGGGTTGTTAGGTTTATAGGGAGGTATTCTGATTTAGTCATGTTTACTAGAAAATTTGAAACTGTGCCAAATTGTGTTAGTTCAGTGATGGCTTGTTGTAGAGATACTTTAGGGTTTGTAAGTGTTAAGAGGATGTCGTCTGCGAACATGGCTAGTTTATGTGTCTGGTTAGCAATAGATATGCCTTGAATTTGGTTGTTTAACCGTATTTTGATAGCTAGGGGCTCTAGGGATAAAACAAAAAGAAGTGGTGAGAGGGGACAGCCTTGTCTAGAACCGTTTCGGATTTCAAAGGGGTCCGAAAGGGTACCATTAATTTTAACCTGTGCAGTAGGGTTTGAGTACAAGGCAAGGATTTTATAAATGAAGGGTTCTGGGAAGTGGAAGTGTTGTAGGGTCGTGCGTAAGTAAGTCCAGTCTAGTCGGTCGAAGGCTTTTTCAGCGTCAGTGGAAACGAAAACAGTCGGGGTTTTTGTCTGTGTAACATAATCCAATAAATTTAATACTTTGACCGTGTTGTCTTTTGCTTCTCTCTGTGGGATAAACCCTACTTGGTCTTGATGAACTATGGAGGGGAGAATTTGATTAAGTCGGGTTGCTAGAATTTTCGCATACATTTTGAGGTCAATGTTCAGTAAGGAGATTGGACGAAAATGTGCCGGTGAGTTCGGGGGTTTGCCAGGTTTTGTTAAAACTGAAATGTTGGCTTGCAACATTTCGTCAGGAAAAGGGAATTTTTCTGGGATTGAGTTGAATAGGGATGTTAAATGTGGCGCTAGCAGAGGAGCGAAGGTTTTATAATATAAACCTGTGTAGCCATCAGGGCCTGGAGCTTTATTTTGTTTTAATTGCTTTATCGCTTCTGTAACCTCTGACAATTGAATTGGGCGATCTAATTGGTTGCATTGATCTAGGCTCAGTTTGGGGATAGGAAGATTTTCTAGGTATTGATTACAGAGGGATGCGTGGCTGTGAGGGTCTCTAGATGGGAAAAGATTATAGAGTTTGTGGTAAAATTTCTTGAACTCTTTAGCTATTGATTTTGTGTCTTCTAAGTGTGTGCCATCTGGGTTCTTTATAGCGTGGATATAGGTTTTTTGTTGTTGCTTTTTTAATGCTCTAGCTAAGAGTTTGCCTGACTTATTACCCTCCCTGTAAAAATTTTGCTGAAGGTGTAGAAGCTGTTTTTGTGATTTTATCTGTAGTAAAAGGTTCATTTGTTCTCTTTTGGATTGTAGTTGTTCTAGAGTGGATCTATCAGAGGGGTTAGATTTGTGTTTGTAATCTAAGTCTGATATGTCTTTAGCCAAGAGATTTATTTCCTCACGTCTTTTCTTTTTTATTTGGGCAGCAGTTTTGATAAACTCCCCTCTTATAGTACTCTTGTGGGCTTCCCAGAGGGTGACCACATTTACATCTGGTGTCTCGTTTATAGAGAAGTATGAGCTTATCTGTTCTGAAAATAACTCTGTTTGCTTTGGGTCTAGCAGTAATGTGTCGTCCAACTTCCACTGAAAAGTTCTTATGGGGGCCGTTGGCCATTTTATGGTGCATGATACTAGGGAGTGGTCTGACCAAGTTGTATGATGTATGGAGGAGTGTGTGGTGTGTGATAGGATTAGGTGATCAACCATAATGTAGTCCAGTCTGGAATAATTACATCTTGGATGGGAAAAAAAGGTAAAATCTATTTTTTGAGGGTTGAAATATCTCCAGGCATCATGTAAGCCGAGGAGTTTAAATTTTTGCCAGATACTAGGGAGGTTCGGGATTTTAGCTCTAGAAGAGGGGTTTGAGCAGTCGACTGTGGGGTCTAGGGGGAGATTCAAGTCTCCTGCCATGATTAAGGAGCCTTTTGCTTCTTTAATGAGAAGGTCTGCAACTGAGGATACAAATTTATCTTGGTGTGAGTTAGGGGTGTAGACGTTTATTAGAGTTACTGGTTTACCATATAGGAGACCTTTTAAACAAATGTACCTGCCTTCTTTGTCCCCTATGGTTTGGGTTTTAACAAAGGGGAGAGATTTGTGGATTAAGATGCTTACTCCATTAATTTTTTTGTGAGGGTTAGTGCTGTGGAAATGTAGGGGGTAATGTGAGGAGAAATATTTGGGGATATTTTTCCCCTTGAAGTGGGTCTCTTGGAGCATTAGTATGTGTCCTCCTTTTTTTTGGAGGTCTAGTATAGCTAGCCTTCTCTTGTTAGGGCAATTGAGACCTTTAGCGTTCTGTGTGAAGATAGTTAAATTTTGTGGAGAGTGGTTAATCAACATGTTGTAAATGTGTCAGAGAGGGTAGTATGTGTGAACATAGATTATATACTGGTGAACATATAAGTGGTGTCATATGCTTCAATAGAGAGCAGGACAGAAAAGAAAAGAAAGGAAGGGAGAAGAATAGGTAAAGAGGAAGAACAGTAAAACACAATAATTTCAATACATATTCAAACAACATAATTCTATTCTAGGGAGATAAACTCCCGGCTAGGTGAAAAAAAAAATTAAAGTCAACATTAGTTAACTGTTAACAATTTAACCTTTAAGACACTATTTTAATATCTCTGAGGTTCTGTATGCCTCGTGAGTTCTGGAGTATAGATAATACTTGCAGTTAGGGGTCTCCATAGGGGACTATTCGAGAGTTCAGGATATGTCCTTGTGTGCAGCAAAGACTTTTCATCCCTTTTCTTCTAATGATGGAGATGTGGATTGTGCAGATTTGCGGGGTTTCTTCTGAGACGCCTGTCTCCACTCACTCCTTTGTGGTAGAGGGTTCAGCTTGCTTGGACTTGTGTGTTTCTCTTGAGGCTCAGCATTTTCCTCTAGCTGAGGGATAGGGATGTCCAGATCCCTGCATATGTCTGGTATATCTTTAGTAGATGTGCAAGTGATGCGTCTTCCTTTCCAAAGGATTAACAGATGAAAGGGGAACCCCCATCTGTAGGGGATGTTTAGTTTTCTCAACAGCGACGTGAGTGGTTTAAGTTCTCGTCTTTTTGAAAGAGTTCTCTGTGACAAATCGGCGAACATTTGAATGTCCATGTTGTCATATTTTATGGGCTGTTGTTCTCTGGCTAACTTCATTAGCTCCTCTTTCTCTTGGAAATTAGTGATGCGGGCTATGATGTCTCTTGGTGCTTGTCCTGCTAGTGGTTTAGGTCGCAGGGCTCTGTGAGCTCTGTCTATGCATATTTTTGAGGGTGTTTCTTCTTTTTTTAACGTGCTGAAGAAGTCTTGGAGATATTGTTCAATATCTGGTGGTAAAATGGTTTCAGGGATTCCCCGTAGTCTAATATTATGACGTCTGCTGCAATTTTCGATATCATCTATCTTATCCTCCAGCTCATTGATAGTTGTATCTTGTTTCTGAACGGTGCTTTGCAGGTCTGTGATAGTGTCTGCATGTAGATCCTGGGTGTTTTCGAGTGATTCTACTCTGTGACCAATGTCAGAGATGTCCTTTTTGAGGTCTGAGATTTCCTCCTTGATGCATTGCTTGACCTGTGAAATAAGAGAAGAAAAGTCCTTTTTTGAAGGGATTGTTTTGAAGAGAGCTGTGGGGATGGTAATGCTTTCTGAAGCGAGGTCGCTTTCAGATTCTGAAGAACTGTGTTCAGACCTAAGGTCTGGCATTGCATCTTCTGTAGGCGCTATGTTTTTTGTTTCAAGCGTCTTGAAAAAATTGTTTACTGTATGAGTGGGTGTTTTCAGGGGTTTAGCATTCTTGCTTGGTTTATTAATTTTTTTTGGAGACATCTTTGGATGGATTTTGCCCCTCTGCCTTCACTAAATCCTTAAAAGATAAATAAAGATCTTGGTGCTGAATACAAAGTTCTTTGAGTTTATACTGTCGTTGCAGGTTCTTTATAAGAAGTATAATCTGTTAATCTGGCCCATAAAGAGTGAACACACTGCAGCTGTTAGTAGTTAAGGTGTGATCAAGTTTTCCATGTGCAGAAGCTTGTACAAATGTCCATATAATGTGTGACACTTTTTGGTTGTCTGTGCTTGGAGGGCTGTGTTTGTTTCTATGAGACTTTTCCACATGCAGCAACGTATGTTTTAATTGTAGCAGGGTATGTAAGCCTTCATTTTGTCAAATGCACTTGAGGGGATGTTTATAACACCTTTAATCTAGCTGTCAAAGTTTTTAGTGCACCGCTTGCTATAATAAGTCTTTAACACTGTGAGGGTGATGAAGCACAACTTTACTTTTATAGCAGGGTGAATATTATAAGATCCGTTTTTCTTACCCCTTTATTGCAGTGATCTATTTGCTGTAGCTTGCTCCCGGTGAAAGGCAATTTAAGTGCGCATCAAAACTTTAGTACAGGCTGCGGCCCGTCGCTGCATTATCTTCAGTACGTTCCTGTGTGGCATTTGAGGTGCCGGAGTTCTGGTAAGTCTATGTGCTTACCGGATGATTTGTCTCTGGGAATCCCTTAATGTAGGTGTCTCCGGACCCTGATCTTCCCTTACCATGCCGCCATCAGAGTTTGAAGCGAGGTGTATATGTGCGCTCAGTGCGCTCTCTCCCAAAAGGCAGATCTCTTGTAGCGAGGCACACAGGTCAAGCAGAACCTATGTCTGGAGTTAGTCGCTCATTTATCTGGCGGTTTATGGCCTTAAAGTGCGGGATGGCTAATGCCTAAGGCGTTTTCACCTAGCTGGGGCCTAAGAGCTCAGTCAGACAGCCGCCATCTCTCAGGCTGGCTAGCTCCGCCCCCCCAGTGTGCAATTCTTTTTTCCTGTTGTTTTGTTCCGTGTTACATTTGATGTGTGTTTTTGTTGTGCATTATGTGGTATACATAATATGACAGAGCAGTGTGTATTTCTCGCGAGATCGAGTGTTAGCTGAAAAATCTGTGCTTATTTCATTTATCATTGATCTCTATGGGAGAATGTTTAACGCGCCCATAATTACTCTTATTAAATAAACGCGGTAATCGTGTTACCATGATGCGTTACAAGGTTGTTTGGAGACTCGTAATACCTATGTTATTAAAAGAAATGCAATGGAAATAACGTACAAGTAACTACTGCACCCCTCATAACGCAAAACTCGTAATCTAGCCGTAACATTACAGAAGATATTAAAAACCTAACAATTACAAAAAAAAACTAACATTACCAAAAATAACAAATTGCTACAGTTACAAAAAAAAAATAAAAAAAGCTAACATTACAGAAAATAACAAACAAAATTATCCAAAATAAAAAACTTTATTCCTAATCTAATTCCCCCTTAAAACCAAACATTCCACCCCAAAATAAAAGAAACCCCTAATCTAACAATAAACTACCAATAGCCCTTAAATGGGTCTTTTGTAGGGCATTGCTCTAAAGAAATCAGCTCTTTTTCCTCAAAAAATACAAAGTCCCCCTTAAAATTACAACCTCCCAAAATAAAAATAACTTAACTAAAAAGAAAACTGCTCCTAAAAGTCATTTGTATGGACATTGACTTTAAAAGAGCAATCAGCTCATTTACTGCCTATTAAAAAAAACCCTAATCTAAAAAAAAACACCCCCAAAAATCAAACAACCAAAAACTAACACTAACCCCAATATAGGTACTCACCATTACTGAAGTTCGGCGATGCATCTTCATCCAGATGGCGAAAAGTTTTCATCCAGGCAGATCCATCTTCTTCCCTCGCAGGACCATCTTTAATGCCGGAGGTGCGGATCAGTCTTCTGATGCACGGATCTGGAGCGGTGGTCCTCTGTGACGGTCATCGGGATCCTCTTCATGTGATAGTCCGCCGCACACTGAAGATTGAATACAAGCTAGCCCTTTTATATTGGGATACCTTGCATTCCTTTTCGCTGAAAATTTCAAACCAGCCAATAGGATGAGAGCTACTTAAATCCTATTGGTTGATTTGATCAGCCAATAGGATTTAAGCAGCTATCATCCTATTGGCTGATTGGAAATGTTTATGTTTATGTTAGGGTGTTACGTTTTTGTAAAACTTTGTTTTCTCCATATACTTTAATGGGAAATTAGAAAATGCCATAGCATTGATCTCTATGGGGGGAAAAGTGCTCGAGCACGCAAAGTCTGAACTTTGTTTTTGTGCGGTATGTGGCTTACCGCACTATACTGCACAACAAACGAAAGTTTTAGGTTGACTTGTAATACCAAATTAGGGGTATGGCCCCATTTTGCTTGGTGTGTACGCTACGTCTATACCGCACAACTTGTAATCTTGCTCAATGTGTTTGGTTTTGTATTATATGCGCAAAATGCATTGTATTATTGGGAAGTAATACTCTTTTGCTTTTACAGTGAGATTAACTTTATTTTATTTGGAATTAAGTAGATTCCTTTTAGAAACACATTGTTCAACCACTTTTATGTATATTAGTTTAACAAAAACAAATGTAAATGTTCCACCAATGGTTGGTATTGGTTTAATTTAAAACAAGATGAATGCCAAAAAGCAATGGTTATAAACATTCACAATGCAAAATATTTTGAATATTTGGAAAAAATATTTTGCCCGTGCACATGTCTAATAATTAGCTGCATTTGTATTGTGTTGGAAATTATAACTCAAAAGGTGCTCTCTTCTAGCTACAGTTTTGCCACATTTTTATAGAACTGAGGGCACACTTATTTTATATGATTTATGCCATAATATGTGTTTTCACTGTTCTGATAAAAAAGTCAATTATGTTGTTTAGTGTTTCCAATATTCCTACTGTACATGGACCAAAAGTCAGTATATATATAACCTTTCAAGAAGACAATTAAGAATGGTAATATGTGCTAAGAGGACATAATGCTATAATGTTGTAGGCTGTAATTTTCTATCTATTTACAATCTTGCACTTTGGTTAATCTTGCTTGTACTTAAGTTGACACAAAGAATGAAAGCCAAGTAGTGCTGTGGCATGTTACACATTAAAAATAATAACAATACCAGAAAGCAGAGGTGTGAAGTTGTTTTGCAGACCTGTTTGAACTATTACTTTATAATGGAGTTTTTGAATATTAAAATATTTTTTAATAGAGCTCTGTAAGCTTATTTCATTAATATTTCACACAGCTCAAAATTAGGTGCTCAATAAGAACTGGTTGCGGAAAGTTAGTTTTTAAGCAAAATCTAATTTAGATGAATAGGGCTCTCAATTCCCCCTGTATTTGTCTGTAAAATTTTGTGTCTTATCGTATTGTTTCTCTACTGTACTGTTATCCTTGTACCCATGGGCAGCGCTGCGGAATCTGTCTGCGCTTTATAAATAAAGAATAATAATAATAATAATAATAATATTAGAATTTATTTTTTATTTTTACCCATAACAATATTGGCCGCAAGAACATGCTGGTTTACTCCTACTATAAACCCACACATAGGGAAATGATTAAAGGGACACTCAAGTCAAAATTAAACTTGTATTATTCAGATAGAGCATGCAATTTTAAACAACTTTACAATTTACTTCCATTAAAAAAGTCCAGTCCTTTTATATTTAAACTTTTTGAGACACCAGCTCCTACTGAGCATGTGCAAGAATTCACAGAATAAGCATATATGCATTTGTGATTGGCTGATGGCTGTCACATGGTACTGTATGCATCTGTGAATGACTGATGGCACTCACATGGTACAGGGGGAGTGGAAATAGACATAACTTTTAAAATTGTCAGAAAAAAAATCTACTATTCATTTGAAGTTCAGACTAAGTGCTATTGCATTGTCTTGTTATCATGCATTTGTTGATTATGCAAATCTACTGTGTTTACTGGTCCTTTAAAAAATACATAATAGATACTTGACAAGACCTCCAAACTGTATTTAATGTATAGTGTTTGTATCACACTGGTGTGATGTGTGTGTGAAGTGTCAGGGTATTTTTCCTGTTTTGTTTGCCATGTGCTGCTGGCAGCCATTTTACTCACCTCTCTTCCTGACTATGGTGCATTGTGGGGGATGCTGCTCATTTCCTGCACTTCCTTTTATGGCCAGACTGGTGTGCATCATCTATGTGAGATAGGATGCAGTCTCAGAATTGTGATGTCATCACATATTATTTAAAGGGCCTCTGTTCAGTATGCTTTGCCTTTGCGTTGTTTCAGACCTATTTGTGAGAGTTCATGTGTATTACCTGGCTGCCTGACGTCCTTCCTGGTTCTTGAGCCCTGGCTTGTTCCTGACTCTGCTGTTTTCCTTGTTGCTGATTCCGGCTCGTCTGACTATTCGCTTTGGTTCCTGACTCAGCTCGCCTGACTACCAGCTCTGGTTTTGACTCCTGGCTTGTTATTTGACTTGTGGACTTTTTATTATTTTTTGCTATTAATAAAGGTGTGATTATTTTTGCACTTCTCGTCTCAGTCTGATTCCTGGTACCCTGACAGATAGTGGCATTTTTTTACATCTGGCATGATTGTTTGCATCATTATTTCATGTGGTTGGCACTGCACAGATGATGTTTTGCTGGTATATTAGAGTGCAAATCCACATCTTTGCTTTCAAAGTATTTTGTGTTATTCTGATGCTTTTTAAGGTGATGTCCCTCCTTTCCTATGATCTATATATTGGAGACTGTATATAGTATCCTGAGTCTCTTTCTACTTTGATCTGCCGTTGCTGAACTTGGATTGTTTAACCTGATCTACCTTCATCTGTTTACTCTGCTTATGCCCTGACAGCTGTTGCCAAACCTTGCCTGTTTACCTGATCTCTCTTCGACTGAATTTACTGATTCTGCTTGTGACCTGCCTTTGCCTTCAGACTAATATACTGGTACCTGACCCCTTGCTTGAATTGACCCTGCTTCATTCTACCATGCAGCTATGTGCTTAATCTGGCCTGGCTACAGAGATTTGGTTGACAATTTTCTTTGACTCTCCTCTTGGTTCTCTGTACATTTGGTCTCAAGACTTCCTCTTACAAACTATAAATTACCTGTAAGTCAAATCCTGAAGTATTTCCAGGGAGTCTTAGTTGGTATATACCTTCAGGGGTGTAGCTTTAGCAATTTCAGAGGTCCCAAATGAGACTGGGTCATACCTCTTAGGGGTAGATAATTCAGCAAAAACAAAATCAATTCTGATCAGCGAAACTACTTTACTTTAAACAGTGACCCCCTCACAGACAATAGTCTGCTAGACTTTTTAGCAGAACCACCACTTTTAGGCATGATTGAATAAACAGGTAGACAAAGCAAGTTTTATTGTACAGGAACTGGAGACTCAGATATTGGAAGCAGTATTGGACAGCAGTAACGTCCACACAGGAATTGTAATGAGGAAAAGTAAACCACGTCAGGGCAGGGAGTGGTCTGTGAGGCTGCCTTAGATACTAGTGATGATTGGGCAACTATCTGCAGGTGGAGCCAGAGAGGTAGCCAGAACAAGAAGCAGCACAAATAAACTCTCAACCTGAGCCCTCCAGTGGCACAGAGACAGAGCAACAGGCTGAAAGAGAATAAACAGCAGAGGTCTCAGGTTTTATCCCGGGCATCACTGTGACAGCTCAAGATTATTAAGTATGCTCTAGTGATCAAGTAAGCCATAAACTCTATTGAATAGAGTCTTATTATGAGTGATAAGCTTTGCAGCTATCATTTCTCAGCAGATCTATGCTTAAAAGTCATGAAGATAGTTTTTCATCAGTAAATCCAGTGCAGTAATATCATATGTCTCCAACATGTAATAAAAAAGATCTTGATTTGGAACCAAAATTAAAATACAAATAAGTGCTCTATTAAGCATTTAAATTTGTTTATTATTAGGGTAACACTGAATAGAGCAAAAATATTGCTTAATTAGCATAAGTACTCATCTTCCTGGGGCAATCAGTGAGACTCAGTGTTATCTTTGCACTTTTGAAAAAAACATTTGAGAGGCGCACCGGAGTAAAATTAAAACATAACTTTTATTCTTCTTAGCACTTAGCTAAAATCAGATACTTATATTTACAGTGGCACAAACAGTTGTACACAACTGGAGTTGGATAAGTCAGATAAAACATTTCCGCATGCCCCGTAGTCCAATCTGTGACTTCGAAACTGGCTTTAGTCCTTAAAAAAAGATTGATGTGTTCTTATAGGTTAAAAACTTCTCCATTGTGCACTCCCTCCCTTATTATTCAAATAACATGGATGATGTTTGAATTATTCAGAGAATATGATAGTGGCAATCCCCTAGGTAATTTACATCTCATTACTTGGACACAAGTATTCACATATAACAAAAGCATTACTAAAGACATAGGATTACAAAATCTGTACTACAATAAGTTGTATCATACTGGATCAATTAAATCAATTTATTACCAAAGATTTATGACATTGTATTCTGAGTTTAGGCCTTCGGCGGGTTCTAGTTCCCAGTCTGTGGACAATGGAGATGTTTTTAGCCAATAAGAACAAATCAATCTATTTTAGGAGTGGACCTGGTGTTCTGTTGAGAACTCCAATTCCTCGAAAACTCCAATCTGACATCACTTCCGGGGACTCTTCTATTTTAATATCTGTTTTGCCTCTGTCTGGGGGGCGTACCGCCGATCCTCTGGCATAAACCCCAAGTAAACCCACCAGGCGGAGGCAAAATAGATAGTGAAGATAGGCGATTACAGTGCCCATCTGATTGGTTGTGAATCCTCACTGGACACAGACCAATCATATGTATGGAATCACCGAAAGTGACATCAGATTTGAGTTTTCGATGTAATGGAGTTCTTGATAGAACACAGGTTTAGAGGTCACAGCTTTGACTACGGTGCATGCCGAAACATGTCAGCTGACTCATACGACGCCAGTTTTGTACAACTGTTTGTGCCACTGTAAATATATGTATCTGATTTTAGCTAAGTGCTAAGAAGAATAAAAGTTATGTTTTAATTTTACACCAATGCTCCCTGCAAATGTTATTTGTCATATTGGAGGAGTTGGAGTGAGCACGGATAACGTCACTTCCGAGGACATTGTATGGGACCTGCCCAAGCTACAGAGTTGCTATGGCCATAATAATGACATTATCAACAGGAGACAAGCGTTGACCGAAGATGCACATGGAAGGTGAGATCGGCATGTATTAGAGCCATACCGCAACAGATGATCATTTCCACAACCACTTCAGAGAAAACTGTGCTTGGAGCCTTGAGTGAGGATTATCACAAGTGGATTGGACACAGAGTTTGTCAAGACATCCGAGACATGGCAAAGCCGTCCATCTATTAACACGCATTGGTAAGTAACAGACTGTCAACCATTGTATGTGTTACTACATTATTGGAGTTATGCTATTTGGAGCAGGATGACTGGGGTGTCTTTTCATGGCCTATGGATATATACAAGTGGGATTGAGGTTCCATATTTAAATGTACTAGTGGCTTTTTTGAGTGCCTTAAGTAATGGACAGGTGCCCAAATAAGGAGTATATAAAAAATCTTTGCACTTTTACCAAGAATTGATTACATTCCAGCTTAAAGGAGGCCCAATTATCAGATACCTACTACCAAAAAGTTATCAAGAGTTTACACATTAAACTAATCAGTCTAGATATATGCAATAAACCGAGTATATAGATGTAAAAGTGAAACATTGTGTAGCAGAGAATCATTTATTGATGGTGAAGAGAAAAAAATATATTTTACAGATTGATACTGCACAAAATTAATGTAAAACTCAAAGAAAAGTTACAGGTGCATATTCATAGATGTTTTTTTCTTTTCCTAAGACCAAAACATCACCTAATAACAAGCAATCACAGCTGGTGGTAATTAATGACCCAATAATGAAGAACATGAGTGCATGTTCTCTGTTTTATTTTTCATCTCCTATATAAAAATAGAATGTTTTAATTTTTCATATGTTCTAATATAAAGACCCTGTATCATTAGGTCAAATATTTTATATCCTCAATAAAAATGTAACTTAGTGTTTAACATCTTCTGCATTAATGCAATACTCCAATATCAGCGTACAGAACAAACATAAAAATAAAACATCTCAAAGCAAACGATTCTGGCACACATAAAAATCTGAAGCAAGCAGCAAATTTCAATTTCGGTGAGATTATTGATATACAAGATTGCAGCAAATATATCTACTATATGTCCTGAGAAAGTTGAACTGGCCAATAGGAAATCCAATTTAGCTAAATCACTGAAATGACTATCACTACATGCCATATAATAGGCATGACAAAAATTACATTACTCCAAAATGGCTTTGAGGCATAAACATATTCTCAATTTAAATAGCAATATATAGACAAGCACATTAGCATATTAGTGTTTACTATGCTGCTTGCGCTATCCCTAAAGGATAACTTTATTTGATGCACAAAGTATTACACCAGGATCAATTTCCACTAAAATATTTTTGCTATTTAGCTAAACAGTATTTTGGCAATTTGAAATGATTTAAAAATGATATAATTGCATTTCATTTAAATGTAATAAATTACAAATACATTTAATTTGTTACATAGTTATTGGAACAAAATAAAACATATCTATATTAATGCATGATCATTCTGTTAAACAAAACCTATGTTTAGACTGAATTTATTGTTACTACTGTGTCTTGTACTTTGTTACAAAAAAACAGATTATTCAGTGTGAACTACAAGAGTAATATATTATCACTTATTATATGAATGAAAAAAATAGGTTTCTGATCACTCTACTACAGGAGTTTTGTTATGCCTTGTGATGCCTTAGGCACAGAGAAATCTAACACCCACCCACCCTTGTCAATTTTATATAATTTTCTCTTCATAAATATTTTTCATTGATTAGCATTTATTTATTGACCTTGATTCAATATAAAAAAAATGCCTTACTGGAAAACTATTATGCAACATAAAAACTCAAATTAAGGAATACTTATATATTTGCCCCTGCTCCTCCTCATTATAATCAATGGAGTCAAATCTAGTGTGTAACGGCTCACTTCTTGGTGCAAAAAATAAGTTACAATGTGAAAGATACTGGGATAACAGAAATGTCTTCAAAACTTTATAGAACAAACAAAGTAAAGGACCATTAAATAAAGCAGAATTGTATAAACCACAAATGCACAATAAAAATACAATGCAACTCTGAATGTAAAATTATCAGTAGATTTTTTTTCTGAGTAATTTCAAAAATTGCTTCTCTTTCCATGCTCACTGTACCATGTGACAGCCATCAGCCAATTAAAGACTGATATATGTATACACTGAGGACTCTTTCACATACTCATTAGTAGCTGGTGCCTCAAAGTGTGCATATAAAAGACTGAGCACAAATTGATAATGGAAGTAGATTGGAAAGTTGTTTTAAATTGCATGCTCTCTCATGAAAGTTTAAGCTTGACTTGTGTCACTTTAAAATAAAATAAAACAATTAATTCTATAAAAATGTCCGGAATAAAATTTTTACAATAGAAACTTGAAAACAAATACAGAGAAACAAAAGAAAAACAAAAGAGACAACCTTGTTGGCTTTGAAATAATGAGACATAACCCTGAGAGGGCAATACGGAGGGCAAAACTGACATGCAAATATTCTACAATTACAAACATTTCTAAAAAAAACATTTTCTAAGGATGTTTTGGAAATGTGTATGTATATATATATATAGCAGAAAGAAGATGATTCACAGCAGGAGAGATGTAAGTAATGAATGTCAGATACGGAGCGCATACACAATCAAAAATGCTAAGTGTAATAATGTTCCATGAACTGAGCCGTTTTCTGAAATCGTAGTGCAGCCTGTATAATTGCAGAAAAACCACTACAAAACCAAAGGACGGTTACTCACCACCACTGGTAAAGAGGAAAATCTGTCCAACAGGGACGTGCACAAGGCAGCTGGCGTTGTCTTCGGTATGCGCTCCTGCTGTGTCTGAGCCCGGACTCCAGTGCACTTCCGGGTATCACGTGTTACAATCCTCCAATGGCAGTCTGGTAGCAGGTCTCCCAAACAGAACGTTACTTAGACGAAAAGATCCACAGCGTAATTGAGAGGTGCCCAAGCCGGTCAGGGAAAGTAGGTAACTTGGAAAGCAGAAGAAAAAGCTGGCACTTCTCTCAGGATACAATAAAAACGATCTTTATTTCAGTCAACTTAAAACAAGCAGGAGTGCAAAGCTATGATGTATGCTTTACATGTTTCGGCATTTCAGCCTTAATCATAAGCATACTACCAAGTAAAATGAGCTAAAATAAATAGGGCTTGCCCCTCACTTATTGGAAGAATTAAATCATGTGACTGATAGTACCTGGATTTACCTATGGGCAAAATTAAGGTTGACTCAAAGAGTTATATAAACCTCAACCTGAATATGACTGGTCAATGTGAATGGCAATATGTATTAGAATACAGTAAATATTAACAACACCCAAAAGGTCTGGTTACAGTTGTTCTCAATAGGCATAAACAATAATCAGTAAACCATATGTTGAAAGTAAAATAGAATACAATTAAAACAAAACAAAAGAATAATTGTCTGAAATTTTCTCAGACAGGCATAGTCTTAAACTTGGAATAATGCATAGTAACAATGTTAGTGGCAATAATGGTATCCATTCAGTGTGGAATGTAGACAAATCAATATTAATATTGAATGTGAAAGCTTATGAGGTAATTGTTTGAATATGTTTATTAGTGTACAATATACAATATACAAAACTAGGCTCATATAATGTGAACTCAGGACAAAAATCCTAGGGGTGTCAGTAACACTAATTTACAGCAATTATAGTGTCATAGTTAAAGATACTATTCCCAAAAGTTGATTAAAATGGATGGTGATTGAGGCTGTCAAATTGCCTAAACGTGGGTGCAACATTGGCAAATTACTTTTAAAACGTGCAGCATTCTGGATTTTTAATCTTGATACCAGGATACCTAAAGGTTACAATTCCATATTTGAATTAATCAACTTTTGGGAATAGTATCTTTAACTATGACACTATAATTGCTGTAAATTAGTGTTACTGACACCCCTAGGATTTTTGTCCTGAGTTCACATTATATGAGCCCAGTTTTGTATATTGTATATTGTACACTTATACACATATTAAGCTTTCGCATTCAATATTAATATTGATTTGTCTACATTCAACACTGAATGGATACCATTATTGCCACTAACATTGTTACTATGCATTATTCCAAGTTTAAGACTATGCCTGTCTGAGAAAATTTCAGACAATTATTCTTTTGTTTTGTTTTCATTTTATTCTATTTTATTTTCAACATATGGTTTACTGATTATTGTTTATGCCTATTGAGAACAACTGTAACCAGACCTTTTGGGTGTTGTTAATAATTACTGTATTCTAATACATATTGACATTCACATTGACCAGTCATATTCAGGTTGAGGTTTATATAACTCTTTGAGTCCACCTTAATTTTGCCCATAGGTAAATCCAGGTACTATCAGTCACATGATTTTATTCTTCCAATAAGTGAAGGGCAAGCCCTATTTATTTTAGCTCATTTTACTTGGTAGTATGCTTATGATTAAGGCTGAAATGCCGAAACATGTAAAGCATACATCATAGCTTTGCACTCCTGCTTGTTTTAAGTTGACTGAAATAAAGATGATTTTTATTGTATCCTGAGAGAAGTGCCAGCTTTTTCTTCTGCTTTCCAAGATATATATATATATATATATATATATATATATATATATATATATATATATATATATATATATATAAATATAATTCAGCTAGAACAAATCCTCCCACCAGGTACAACTACCTGGGTGCAAATATAGCTAATAATAGTTCCAATAAATATTGCACTCTCAGGATTTGCATGAAAAAGGTCAGCTTTAATAGATCTATTAAAGCTGACCTTTTTAATGCAAATTCTGAGAGTGCAATATTTATTGGAACTATATATATATATATATATATATATATATACACACACATACACATATATATATACACACACACACACACACATATATATATATATATATATATATATATATATATATATATATATATATATATATATATGTGTGTGTGTATATATATATGTGTATGTGTGTGTATATATATATATATATATATATATATATATATATAGTTCCAATAAATATTGCACTCTCAGAATTTGCATTAAAAAGGTCAGCTTTAATAGATCTATTAAAGCTGACCTTTTTCATGCAAATCCTGAGAGTGCAATATTTATTGGAACTATTATTAGCTATATTTGCACCCAGGTAGTTGTACCTGGTGGGAGGATTTGTTCTAGCTGAATTATATATATATATATATATATATATATATATATATATATATATATATATATATATATATATATATATATATATATATATATATATATAATTATAAATATATGGTTTAGCCAAATTAGATCAGTAGACAAGATGTCAGAATAAACATAGTATTGCAGAATGCAATGATACCTTTTTTATTGGACTAACATAATATTTAAAAGACAAGCTTTTGAGAGATTTACTCCCCTTTTCAAGTCTGAAGCTATGCTAACCAATAAGACAAGATGTAGTTAGAGAATAGGAGGGGGTAAGTAACCAAATTAGCAGCTGATAAAACAGTTATTATTACCCAAATAAATGGTTCACAATAAATTGACCTCAAAAGGCCGAAGGGCTGTATTAACCCTGCCGGGATATGAATCTATGACCCTTGGATCTAGAACAAGTATTTGTAGTCAGGACATTCACCAACTGATCTACATAACCGGACTAAAAGTAGGGCAGAAAAAATTCTAAACTTCCAAATAGTGGAGATAATAGAAATCAAACAACTTATTATCCTAACAAGCTACAGATAATAAAAAATAATTGAAATCATAACAATAGATATAGTAAACATAATAAAATTAATACATAAGAAGTAAATAAACAGTTATATACTTGAGAATCTAAAACTGCTTATGCTAACTGTCCAACAAAAGGTTGAGAGAACAGTAATGTCAGCCACAGATAAAGCTGAGCTAAAAATATAAAAAGTACGTGAATATGCTCTACTAAGGTTATATTCAAACTCTAAAGAATCCTAAAAATAAGTACCAATTTCCATAGAAATAGTAGTACAGTCCCAAAAGGGAATCAGGATAAACCATTCTTTAGAACATAATACAGATAATATCTTGAATTGGAAAAAACCTCAGGAGCAAAATTAAAGTTTTAACATTCAGATTTTAAAATAACTTAGGCCTAGATTTGGAGTTTGGCGTTAGCCGTGAAAACCAGCGTTAGAGGCTCCTAACGCTGGTTTTAGGCTAACTCCGGTATTTGGAGTCACTCAAAATAGGGTCTAACGCTCACTTTTCAGCCGCGACTTTTCCATACCGCAGATCCCCTTACGTAAATTGCGTATCCTATCTTTTCAATGGGATCTTTCTAACTCCGGTATTTAGAGTCGTGGCTGAAGTGAGCGTTAGACATCTAACGACAAAACTCCAGCCGCAGGAAAAAAGTCAGTAGTTAAGAGCTTTCTGGGCTAACGCCGGTTCATAAAGCTCTTAACTACTGTACTCTAAAGTACACTAACACCCATAAACTACCTATGTACCCCTAAACTGAGGCCCCCCCACATCGCCGCCACTCGATTAAATTTTTTTAACCCCTAATCTGCCGACCGCCACCTATGTTATACTTATGTACCCCTAATCTGCTGCCCCTAACACCGCCGACCCCTATATTATATTTATTAACCCCTAATCTGCCCCCCACAACGTCGCCTCCACCTGCCTACACTTATTAACCCCTAATCTGCCGAGCGGACCGCACCGCTACTATTATAAAGTTATTAACCCCTAATCCGCATCACTAACCCTATAATAAATAGTATTAACCCCTAATCTGCCCTCCCTAACATCGCCGACACCTAACTTCAAACATTAACCCCTAATCTGCCGACTGGAGCTCACCGCTACTATAATAAATGTATTAACCCCTAAAGCTAAGTCTAACCCTAACACTAACACCCCCCTAAGTTAAATATAATTTTTATCTAACGAAATTAATTAACTCTTATTAAATAAATTATTCCTATTTAAAGCTAAATACTTACCTGTAAAATAAATCCTAATATAGCTACAATATAAATTATAATTACATTGTAGCTATTTTAGGATTAATATTTATTTTACAGGCAACTTTGAAATTATTTTAACCAGGTACAATAGCTATTAAATAGTTAATAACTATTTAATAGTTACCTAGTTAAAATAATTACAAAATTACCTGTAAAATAAATCCTAACCTAAGTTACAATTAAACCTAACACTATACTATCATTAAATTAATTAAATAAAATACCTACAATTACCTACAATTAAACCTAACACTACACTATCAATAAATAAATTAAATACAATTCCTACAAATAACTACAATGAAATAAACTAACTAAAGTACAAAAAATAAAAAAGAACTAAGTTACAAAAAATAAAAAAATATTTACAAACATAAGAAAAATATTACAACAATTTTAAACTAATTACACCTACTCTAAGCCCCCTAATAAAATAACAAAGACCCCCAAAATAACAAAATGCCCTACCCTATTCTAAATTACTAAAGTTCAAAGCTCTTTTACCTTACCAGCCCTGAACAGGGCCCTTTGCGGGGCATGCCCCAAGAAATTCAGCTCTTTTGCCTGTAAAAAAAACACACAATACCCCCCCCCCAACATTAAAACCCACCACCCACATACCCCTAATCCATACCCCTAATCTAACCCAAACCCCCCTTAAATAAACCTAACACTAAGCCCCTGAAGATCTTCCTACCTTGTCTTCACCCTACCAGGTTCACCGATCCGTCCTGAAGAGCTCCTCCGATGTCCTGATCCAAGCCCAAGCGGGGGGCTGAAGAGGTCCATGATCCGGCTGAAGTCTTCATCCAAGTGGGAGCTGAAGAGGTCCATGATCCGGATGAAGTCTTCTATCAACGGCATCTTCAATCTTCTTTCTTCCGTATCCATCTTGCAGACCTCCGACGCGGAACATCCTCTTCTCCCGATGCCTACTAGCCGAATGACGGTTCCTTTAAGGGACGTCATCCAAGATGGCGTCCCTCGAATTCCGATTGGCTGATAGGATTCTATCAGCCAATCGGAATTAAGTTAGGAATATTCTGATTGGCTGATGGAATCAGCCAATCAGAATCAAGATCAATCCGATTGGCTGATCCAATCAGACAATCAGATTGAGCTTGCATTCTATTGGCTGATCAGAACAGCCAATAGAATGCAAGCTCAATCTGATTGGTCGATCGAATCAGCCAATCGGATTGAACTTGATTCTGATTGGCTGAATATTCCTACCTTAATTCCGATTGGCTGATAGAATTCTATCAGCCAATCGGAATTCGAGGGACGCCATCTTGGTTGACGTCCCTTAAAGGAACCGTCATTGGGCTAGTAGGCGTCGGGAGAAGAGGATGTTCCGCGTCGGAGGTCTGCAAGATGGATCCGGAAGAAAGAAGATTGAAGATGCCGTTGATAGAAGACTTCATCCGGATCATGGACCTCTTCATCTCCCGCTTGGATGAAGACTTCAGCCGGATCATGGACCTCTTCAGCCCCCCGCTTGGGCTTGGATCAGGACATCGGAGGAGCTCTTCAGGACGGATCGGTGAACCTGGTAGGGTGAAGACAAGGTAGGAAGATCTTCAGGGGCTTAGTGTTAGGTTTATTTAAGGGGGGTTTGGGTTAGATTAGGGGTATGTGGGTGGTGGGTCGTAATGTTGGGGGGGTATTGTATGTTTTTTTTTACAGGCAAAAGAGCTGAATTTCTTGGGGCATGCCCCGCAAAGGGCCCTGTTCAGGGCTGGTAAGGTAAAAGAGCTTTGAACTTTAGTAATTTAGAATAGGGTAGGGCATTTTGTTATTTTGGGGGTCTTTGTTATTTTATTAGGGGGCTTAGAGTAGGTGTAATTAGTTTAAAATTGTTGTAATATTTTTCTTATGTTTGTAAATATTTTTTTATTTTTTGTAACTTAGTTCTTTTTTATTTTTTGTACTTTAGTTAGTTTATTTCATTGTAGTTATTTGTAGGAATTGTATTTAATTTATTTATTGATAGTGTAGTGTTAGGTTTAATTGTAGGTAATTGTAGGTATTTTATTTAATTAATTTAATGATAATATAGTATTAGGTTTAATTGTAACTTAGGTTAGGATTTATTTTACAGGTAATTTTGTAATTATTTTAACTAGGTAACTATTAAATTGTTCTTAACTATTTAATAGCTATTGTACCTGGTTAAAATAATTACAAAGTTGCCTGTAAAATAAATATTAATCCTAAAATAGCTACAATGTAATTATAATTTATATTGTAGCTATATTAGGATTTATTTTACAGTTAAGTATTTAGCTTTAAATAGGAATAATTTATTTAATAAGAGTTAATTAATTTCGTTAGATAAAAATTATATTTAACTTAGGGGGGTGTTAGTGTTAGGGTTAGACTTAGCTTTAGGGGTTAATATATTTATTATAGTAGCGCTCAGGTCCGCTCGGCAGATTAGGGGTTAATAAGTGTAGTTAGGTGGAGGCGACGTTGTGGGGGGCAGATTAGGGGTTAATAAATATAATATAGGGGTCGGCGGTGTTAGGGGCGGCAGATTAGGGGTACATAAGTATAACGTAGGTGGTGACTCGGGGTACATGTTAGGGTGTTAGGTGCAGATGTAGGAAGTGTTTCCCCATAGCAAACAATGGTGCTGCGTTAAGAGCTGAAAGCAGCTTTTTTGCAGGTGTTAGGTTTTTTTTCAGCTCAAACAGCCCCATTGTTTCCTATGGGGGAATCGTGCACGAGCGCGTTTTAGAGGCTGGCCGCTTGCGTAAGCAACTCTGGTATCGAGAGTTGAAGCTGCGTTAAAAATGCTCTACGCTTCTTTTTTGGAGCCTAACGCAGCCTTTTTGTGGACTCTCAATACCAGAGTTATTTTTATGGTGCGGCCAGAAAAAAGCCGGCGTTAGCTACGCGGGTCGTTACCGACAAAACTCCAAATCTAGGCCATAGTTAATAGGAGGACTAGGCTCCTAAAAGCTAAAAACAACAAATTTTCCTGAACAAAGAACAAAGAGTGTTCAAATGAGAAATAAGGAGAATTTTTAACAAAACTGTCTCTGATACAGGATCCTTTGAACCAAAGAAAACATAAAATATAATAAATAAATGCCACATAATTGAGCTGAAGAAATAACAACAGCTTAATAATGAAAAGAACACACTTAGCTTTGTAGAATAGAGTTTCAGGACATCATAGTTTCTACAGTAACATCAGAGTCAGGATCAGAATGAGACATCTCTCAAAATGTAACAGAAAAAGAAAAATAACATTAGGCAAAACATTCAATTTCCACAATGTAACAGTTTCAGTAGATAGAAAAACAAAGATAGGATTTTTTTTTTTAAACAAAAAATAAAATAAAAAAGCAGGCATAATAACTTTCAAATTCATGAAATCAGCGAGCTATAGAGGGAGAGAAAAAAAATAACTAAATTTGGTGCCAAGAATGATGCATTACGCAAAAGAAAGTTAAACATTTTTGGCGCAAAACCAACACCAGAAAATGACACAACTCGCGTCATAACAAACGCGATTTTGCGCCAAAACAACTATCGTCAACAAAGACGCAGGAAATGATGAAATTTGCGCCATCAATGCTTTGACTTCGTGCCAAAAAAAATTTGCGCCAAGAATGACGCAATAAAAAACAGCATTTTGCGTCCTCGCGAGCCTAGATTTGCCCGCAAAAAAATTTGAAAAACAAGTCAAATTAGAAAAAGACTGAACCCCAGGTAAGAAAAAAGTTTAAATAAACTTTCCAACATGATTCCTATACTAAAACTGTTTAGACTGCAAAGGGAAATATACATAGACCTGACTCATGGCAAATATAAGTAAAATACATATATTTAAAACTTTATATTAATACATAAAGCGCCAAACCATAGCTGAGAGTATCTTAAACAATGATACATACTTACTGAAAGACACCCATCCACATATAGCAGATAGCCAAACCAGTACTGAAAACTATTAGCAGAAGTAATGGTTTTATATAAGAGTATATCATTGATCTGAAAAGGGAGGTAGGCGATGAATCCCTATAACCGATAACAGAGAACCCTTGAAAAGATTTCCCATGAGAGAAACCACAAAATCAATAGGAGATACTCTCTTCACATCCCTCTGACAAACACTCTACTCTGAGAGGAATTGGGTTTCAGAATGCTTAGAAGCGCTTATCATAGAGTAAATTTTAAAAATCAAGCACAAACTTACTTCACCACCTCCATAGGAGGCAAAGTTTGTAAACTGAGTTGTGGGTGTGGTGGGAGGTATTTGAGGTTTGGGAAACTTTGCCCCCTCCTGGTAGGAATGTATATCCCATACGTCACTAGCTCATGGACTCTTGCCAATTACATGAAAGAAATATATATATACTGTATGTATATATATATATATATATATATATATATATATATATATATATATAAGCTCAAATGGAATTATAGTAGGAGAAAATATTTTAAATAAATTAAATAAAATTATACATTAGACATTAATTTATAAACCAAAATTTTTTCTTTAATGGTTCAGATAGAGCATGCCATTTTATGCAACTTTTTAAATTACTTTTATTAGCAATTTTTCTTCGTTCTTTTGCTATATTTATTTAAAAAGCAGGAATTTAAAGCTTAGAGGCCAGCCCATTTTAGGTTAATCTCCTTGGACAATGCTTGCTTATTGGTGGCTACATTTAGCAAAGCAATAAACAAGTATTACCCAGGTTCTCAACCAAAAATGGGCCAACTCTTTACATTCCTGCTTTTTAAATAAAGATAGCAAGAGAACAAAGAAAAATTGATAATAGGAGTAAATTAGAAAGTTGCTTAAAATTGCATGCTCTATCTGAAACTTGGGTTTAGTTTCCCTTTAAGGCCCTAATGATCAACTTTGGATATACTTTTTGGGTTCTGATGATTTTTAAAAGGCCTTTATTACCCCACACCATAATAACATATTTTTAAAAAAATGAGGTTTCATTATTCAAATAAAGGGTTTCTTGTCCTTATAGCTATAAAGTTCTTGCTATAGTAATACTAATAACCTGGCAGTAACCACTTGCCTCATTTATTTGTATTGTTGATGTTAGAGTTCATAGAACAATGATTTTGACCGAACTAATAAAAAAAATAATTAAAGGGACAGTCTAGACTAAAATAAACTTTCATGATTCAGATAGGGCATGTAATTTTAAACAATTTTCCAATTTACTTTTATCACCAATTTTGCTTTTTTGTCTTGGTATTCTTAGTTGAAAGCTTAACCTAGGAGGTTCATATGCAAATTTCTTAGACCTTGAAGGCCACCTCTTTTCAGAATGCATTTTAACAGTTTTTCACCACTAGAGGGTGTTAGTTCACGTGTTTCATATAGATAACACTGTGCTCATGCATGTGAAGTTATCTGGGAGCAGGCACTGATTGGCTAAACTGCAAGTCTGTCAAAAGAACTGAAATAAAGGGGCAGTTTGCAGAGGCTTAGATAGAAGATAATCACAGAGGTTAAAAGTATATTAATATAACTGTGTTGGTTATGCAAAACTGGGGAATGGGTAATAAAGGGATTATCTATCTTTTAACCCCTTAATGACCGGACCATTTTTCAATTTTCTTACCCTTAATGACAATGGCTATTTTTACATTTCTGCGGTGTTTGTGTTTAGCTGTAATTTTCCTCTTACTCATTTACTGTACCCACACATATTATATACCGTTTTTCTCGCCATTAAATGGACTTTCTAAAGATACCATTATTTTCATCATGTCTTATAATTTACTACAAAAAAAATAATAAAATATGAGGAAAAAATGGAAAAAAACACACTTTTTCTAACTTTGACCCCCAAAATCTGTTACACATCTACAATCACCAAAAAACACCCATGCTAAATAGTTTCTACATTTTGTCCTGAGTTTAGAAATACCCAATGTTTACATGTTTTTTGCTTTTTTTGCAAGTTATAGGGCCATAAATACAAGTAGCACTTCGCTATTTCCAAACCATTTTTTTTCAAAATTAGCGCTAGTTACATTGGAACCCTGATATCTGTCAGGAATACCTGAATATCCCTTGACATGTATATATTTTTTGTTAGAAGACAACCCAAAGTATTGATCTAGGCACATTTTGGTATATTTTATGCCACCATTTCACCGCCAAATGCGAGCAAATAAAAAAAACTTTACATTTTTCACAATTTTAGGTTTCTCACTGAAATTATTTACAAACAGCTTGTGCTATTATGGCACAAATTGTTGTAAAAGCTTCTTTGGGATCCCCTTTGTTCAGAAATTGCAGACTTATATGGCTTTGGCATTGATTTTTGGTAATTAGAAGGCCGCTAAATGCTGCTGCGCACCACACGTAAATTATGCCCAGCAGTGAAGGGGTTAATTAGGTAGGTTGTAGGGAGCTTGCAGGGTTAATTTTAGCTTTAGGGTAGAGATCAGCCTCCCACCTGACACATCCCACCCCCTGATCCCTCCCAAACAGCTCTCTTCCCTCCCCCACCCCACAAATGTCCCTGCCATCTTAAGTACTGGCAGAAAGTCTGCCAGTACTAAATAAAAGGAGTTTTTTTTTTTTTTATAAAAAAAATAAAATATTTTAGCTGTGATGGACTCCTGCCTTAGCCCCAACCTCCATGATCCCCCCCCCCAGCTCTCTAACCCTCTCCCCTATCTAATTGCGGCTATCTTGGGTACTGGCAGTTGTCTGCCAGTACCCAATTTGCCCCAAAAACAAAAGTGTTTTTTGTTCTTTTGTTTTTTTTTATGTTTTCTGTAGTGTAGCAGCCCCCCACAATACCCCTATCCCCCTCCCCTTCCCAGATCCTTTTATATTATTTTATTAAAAAATCTTTCCCCCCCCCCACTCTTCCCTCCTCATTGGTGTCAGTGTCAGTGCCAGCTAATGCGCATGCGCGCACACGCACGCGCGCCCCCCCGCACGCTCCCGGCACCCGGCGTGCACATTGCACTTCTAGGAACCGGATGCCGGGTAGCGATGGGCCGCCCACCCGCCTCCCTGTTACGCTCCCACCCACCAACGAACCGGCACCATCGCTACCGGTGCAGAGAGGGCCACAGAGTGGCTCTCTCTGCATCGGAGTCTTCTAAAAAGGTATTGCAGGATGCCTCCATATGGAGGCATCACTGCAATACCCTGAGAGCTGCTGGAAGCGATTGCGATCGCTTCCAGCACTCTCTTAGACAACTGACGTACCAGGTACGTCCATTGTCATTAACTGCTTGTTAATGCATGACGTACCTGGTACGTCAGTTGTCATTAAGGGGTTAAAACAATAAAAATTCTGGTGTAGACTGTCCCTTTAAGAATCTGAGAGAACTTAAAATTATGTGATATTTTCTGAAATTCTATATATGATGACTTTTGGTACAACTATTTTATATTTTTTTATATGCATATTGTTTTGTTATGCTAAGTGATTTTGGATAGGTATAGGAACATTCATACATTTTCAAAATGGGTTAGACCACCCTTCTGGGAATTCAGATTTTTTTTTTGTAAATTATTTTAAATTGATGTAATATTTTTACGGTTATATATTGTATACCTACTAATTTTCTGCATAAATTACAAGATAGTGAATAGAGACAACAATAATTGTTCTTTTTTCTGATTTTAATTGTTCATTTTAATCGAGCCATAAAGTATAAAACCTTAAATTTTGCTATTTAAGTAGGTGAACTGTTGATAAATGTGGAAAATAAAATGTGTGTTTGAAATATTTAGGAAATAATGACTTACATGCTGCTATTTGCTATGTGCACCACTGAAAATGACACAAAAATTTTCAATTTTTTTGCATTTAATATGGTGGAGGTTTTTATAGTATTTCTGCAAGCTAAAGTTCTACATTTTCTAAAATTGCTTGGTGTGCTGGAAAAAATGAGGTATAATTTGAGTACCTCTCACGAAAAAAGTTAACATTTATGTGTAATTGTAATGAAGGGCAAACAAGTAAAAAATCTCTAGCACAAGGTTTGAAAATGGTTCAGCAAAGAAAAGATGTCTTTAAAAAAAAAAAAAAAATGTGATTTACTTAGTGCAATGTTAAAAATATGCACCATTGTAAAATGAAAACGTTGCGGAAACTGTCTTCATCAGAATAGGTCCACAGGCGACATTTTGTTCCTATAAATAAAGAACACATTTATTTACATAGCAAACATTCCGCTAGATTTGGAGTTTTGTCTGTAACGACCCGAAAAACTAACGCCGGCTTTTTTCTGGCCGCACCATAAAAATAACTCTGGTATTGAGAGTCCACATAAAGGCTGCGTTAGGCTCCAAAAAAGGAGCGTAGAGCATTTTTAACACAGCTTCAACTCTCGATACCAGAGTTGCTTACGGACCCGGCCAGCCTCAAAAACGTGCTCATGCACGATTCCCCCGTAGGAAACAATGGGGCTGTTTGAGCTGAAAAAAACCCAAACACCTGCAAAAAAGCCGCGTTCAGCTCCTAACGCAGCCCCATTGTTTGCTATGCGGTAACCCTTCCTACGTCTGCACTTAACACTCTAACATGTACCCCGAGTCTAAACACCCCTAACCTTACACTTATTAACCCCTAATCTGCCGCCCCCGCTATCGCTGACCCCTGCATATTATTATTAACCCCTAATCTGCCGCTCCGTAAACCGCCGCTACTTACATTATCCCTATGTACCCCTAATCTGCTGCCCTAACATCGCCGACCCCTATATTATATTTATTAACCCCTAATCTGCCCCCCAGAACGTCGCCTCCACCTGCCTACACTTATTAACCCCTAATCTGCCGACCGGACCTGAGAGCTACTATAATAAAGTTATTAACCCCTAATCCGCATCACTAACCCTATCATAAATAGTATTAACCCCTAATCTGTCCTCCCTAACATCGCCGACACCTAACTTCAATTATTAACCCCTATTCTGCCGACCAAATCTCGCTGCTATTCTAATAAATGTATTAACCCCTAAAGCTAAGTCTAACCCTAATACTAACACCCCCCTAAGTTAAATATAATTTAAATCTAACGAAATTAATTAACTCTTATTAAATAAATTATTCCTATTTAAAGATAAATACTTAACTGTAAAATAAATCCTAATATAGCTACAATATAAATTATAATTATATTATAGCTATTTTAGGATTAATATTTATTTTACTGGTAACTTTGTATTTATTTTAACCATGTACAATAGCTATTAAATAGTTAAGAACTATTTAATAGCTAAAATAGTTAAAATAATTACAAATTTACCTGTAAAAGAAATCCTAACCTAAGTTACAAATAAACCTAACACTATACTATCAATAAATTAATTAAATAAACTACCTACAATTACCTACAATTAACCTAACACTACACTATCAATAAATTAATTAAATACAATTGCTACAAATAAATACAATTAAATAAACTAGCTAAAGTACAAAAAATAAAAAAGAACTAAGTTACAAAAAATAAAAAAATATTTACAAACATAAGAAAAATATTACAACAATTTTAAACTAATTACACCTACTCTAAGCCCCCTAATAAAATAACAAAGCCCCCCAAAATAAAAAAAATGCCCTACCCTATTCTAAATTACTAAAGTTCAAAGCTCTTTTACCTTACCAGCCCTGAACAGGGCCCTTTGCGGGGCATGCCCCAAGAAATACAGCTCTTTTGCCTGTAAAAAAAAACATACAATACCCCCCCCCCCAACATTACAACCCACCACCCACATACCCCTAATCTAACCCAAACCCCCCTTAAATAAACCTAACACTAAGCCCCTGAAGATCTTCCTACCTTATCTTCACCATACCAGGTTCACCGATCCGTCCTGAAGAGATCAGCCAATCAGATTGAGCTTGCATTCTATTGGCTGTTCGGATCAGCCAATCGGATTGAACTTGATTCTAATTGGCTGATTCCATCAGCCAATCAGAATATTCCTACCTTAATTCCGATTGGCTGATAGAATCCTATCAGCCAATCGGAATTCGAGGGACGCCATCTTGGATGACGTCATTTAAAGGAACCGTCATTCGTCGTTGGCCAGGATGGATGTTCCGCGGTGGAGGTCTTCAGGATGCTGCCACTTCGCTCCGGATGGATGCCGCTTGGATAAAGACTTCAATCGGATGGAAGACCTCTTCTGCCCCGCTTGGATGAAGACTTCAGCCGGATCATGGACCTCTTCAGCCCCCCGCTTGGGCTTGGATCAGAACATCGGAAGAGCTCTTCAGGACGGATCGGTGAACCTGGTATGGTGAAGATAAGGTAGGAAGATCTTCAGGGGCTTAGTGTTAGGTTTATTTAAGGGGGGTTTGGGTTAGATTAGGGGTATGTGGGTGGTGGGTTGTAATGTTGGGGGGGGTATTGTATGTTTTTTTTTACAGGCAAAAGAGCTGTATTTCTTGGGGCATGCCACGCAAAGGGCCCTGTTCAGGGCTGGTAAGGTAAAAGAGCTTTGAACTTTAGTAATTTAGAATAGGGTAGGGCATTTTTTTTATTTTGGGGGGCTTTGTTATTTTATTAGGGGGCTTAGAGTAGGTGTAATTAGTTTAAAATTGTTGTAATATTTTTCTTATGTTTGTAAATATTTTTTTATTTTTTGTAACTTAGTTCTTTTTTATTTTTTGTACTTTAGCTAGTTTATTTAATTGTATTTATTTGTAGATATTGTATTTAATTAATTTATTGATAGTGTAGTGTTAGGTTAATTGTAGGTAATTGTAGGTAGTTTATTTAATTAATTTATTGATAGTCTAGTGTTAGGTTTATTTGTAACTTAGGTTAGGATTTCTTTTACAGGTAAATTTGTAATTATTTTAACTATTTTAGCTATTAAATAGTTCTTAACTATTTAATAACTATTGTACCTGGTTAAAATAAATACAAAGTTACCTGTAAAATAAATATAAATCCTTAAATAGCTATAATATAATTATAATTTATATTGTAGCTATATTAGGATTTATTTTACAGGTAAGTATTTAGCTTTAAATAGGAATAATTTATTTAATAAGAGTTTATTAATTTCGTTAGATTTAAATTATATTTAACTTAGGGGGGTGTTAGTATTAGGGTTAGAATTAGCTTTAGGGGTTAATACATTTATTAGAATAGCGGCGAGATTCGGTCGGCAGATTAGGGGTTAATAATTGAAGTTAGGTGTCGGCGATGTTAGGGAGGGCAGATTAGGGGTTAATACTATTTATGATAGGGTTAGTGAGGCGGATTAGGGGTTAATAACTTTATTATAGTAGCGCTCAGGTCCGGTCGGCAGATTAGGGGTTAATAAGTGTAGGCAGGTGGAGGCGACGTTGAGGGGGGCAGATTAGGGGTTAATAAATATAATACAGGGGTCGGCGGTGTTAGGGACAGCAGATTAGGGGTACATAAGGATAACGTAGGTGGCGGTCGGCAGATTAAGGGTTAAAAAAAATTTTTTGAGTCTCGGCGATGTGGGGGGGACCTCGGTTTAGGGGTACATAGGTAGTTTATGGGTGTTAGTGTACTTTAGAGCACAGTAGTTAAGAGCTTTATAAACCGGCGTTAGCCCAGAAAGCTCTTAACTACTGACTTTTTTCCTGCGGCTGGAGTTTTGTCGTTAGATGTCTAACGCTCACTTCAGAAACGACTCTAAATACCGGAGTTATAAAAATCCCATTGAAAAGATAGGATACGCAATTTACGTAAGGGGATCTGCGGTATGGAAAAGTCGCGGCTGAAAAGTGAGCGTTAGACCCTATTTTGAGTGACTCCAAATACCGGCGGTAGCCTAAAACCAGCGTTAGGAGCCTCTAACGCTGGTTTTCACGGCTACCGCCAAACTCCAAATCTAGGCCTTAGTAAAAATACACAATATCCTATATTATTTTTATTTAAAACACTGTATACACATGGGGACAGATAACAAGTGGCATTAATGCACATATTACAACTTGAACGTAAAAAGTTAGCACACAATCGAAAGACTCCGGTGTAATAACTTCAGGACTTCGGGTATTGCATCCACCCTAACTTCTTCTCCCTAGAGACTTCTATGGGGAGTGCCGAGAGAAAAAAAAATCTTTAGCACAAGGTTTGAAAATGATTCAGCAATGAAAAGATGACTATTTTTTAAAAAAAACATGATTTACCTAGTGCAATGTTAAAAATATTTTTTTCAAGGTATTTGACTGGGAAGGGCTCAATATGTGTATACATGTGTATATGTTTATGTATGTGTACACATACATATTTAAACCTATAAATACACATGTATACACATATATACACATTTATACATACACACTTACACATATTTTGCAATATATATATATATATATATACAGGTATATATATATGATACAGAGGGTTAACAGCGCTTACAAATCTTCCTAAATATATATATATATATATATATATATATATATATATATAGATGGATATGAGTCTCTGGAAGGTACAATAGAAATATATATAAAGTCCTTAATATAATGTAGAGGTGTGAATCCAAATGTAATAGGAGTGCATTAGATGCCCTTACCAAAAATTACCCCAATCGTATGAGGTAGGTTTGCCGCATTGGAGGGTGTATCTGGTGATGAAATGATCCTGGATGATATATTCTGTGTTTTCGTCTGCCTCTTGGAGTAGAAGGAAATGTAGATCCTTCTGTACTGGTCTCTTCTGGAAACTTCCTATGCTTGTTGCCTCTTGGAGCTGTGCTTTGTTGTCGTGGTATGAACTTTCTTGTCCGTATATGTACCCAGAAAGACAAAAAAGCAAGGATAGTGTAATACCGTTTTTATTCAATAAAACTTTAAAATAGACAAATGTTACACTCACATTTTATACCCTCAATATTATGAGGTATGTTTACAGCACAGAGGGTTAAAGGTGATCTCTTATCAGATTCACAAGATGTTGTATCCCAGATCAGTCACAGGTATATAGTGAGTCAAAATCCAGTAAGTAAGATTTGTCAGGCCAACAAGTAAAATAGCATAGGCAATTTAATTAAGATAAAAATAAACTGTTTCTCCACTGTATTGTTCCTGTCCTGCTAGTAGCTTAAGCAATCGGATAGCCTGTTTAAAATGCAGATAAATCCAGTATGTTTGTACTTATCAAGCCAACAGAAAAAGTGGTTAGGAGAAGTTGTATAAGTAGCGCAGACCTACATGTTTCAAACGCATCAGGGTATCATATTAAGTTACTTCATTGTTTTTTTAAACCTTTGCTTTTACTGCCTGCTTTATGTGCACGCATTGTTTTAACATTTATAACCATACTAACTGCTCTTACGGCCTCAATTGTTAGATCGTTATAATCTAACATACTGGCTAACATAAGACTGCGCTACTTATACAACTTCTCCTAACCACTTTTTCTGCTGGCTTGGTAAGTACAAACATACTGGATTTATCTGCATTTTAAACAGGCTATCCTATTGCTTAAGCTACTAGCAGGACAGGAACAATACAGTGGAGAAACAGTTTATTTTTATCTTAATTAAATTGCCTATGCTATTTTACTTGTTGGCCTGACAAATCTTACATACTGGATTTTGACTCACTATATACCTGTGACTGATCTGGGATACAACATCTTGTGAATCTGATAAGAGATCACCTTTAACCCTCTGTGCTGTAAACATACCTCATAATATTGAGGGTATAAAATGTGAGTGTAACATTTGTCTATTTTAAAGTTTTATTGAATAAAAACGGTATTACACTATCCTTGCTTTTTTGTCTTTCTGGGTACACATATGGACAAGAAAGTTCATACCACGACAACAAAGTACAGCTCCAAGAGGCAACAAGCATAGGAAGTTTCCAGAAGAGACCAGTACAGAAGGATCTACATTTCCTTCTACTCCAAGAGGCAGACGAAAACACAGAATATATCATCCAGGATCATTTCATCACCAGATACACCCTCCAATGCGGCAAACTTACCTCATACGATTGGGGTCATTTTTGGTAAGGGCATCTAATGCACTCCTATTACATTTGGATTCACACCTCTACATTATATTAAGGACTTTATATATATTTCTATTGTACCTTCCCGAGACTCATATCCATCTATAAATATATATATATATATATATATATATATATATATATATATATATATGTATATTTAGGAAGATTTGTAACGCTGTTAACCCTCTGTATCACATTTTCTTATAATTAACCTGGACTCATACTTCAGTTAATTATTTGCTCCCAATAGCTGACTTACTTGGTCTTCATATATCTGATCAGCGCTATTTTAGGAGTAACGCTTGCCTCCACTCAGATCTCTGAGTGGATACATTCTACTTACTTTTGTGTGTATATATATATATATATATATATATATATATATATATATACATAGACCACACACATATACACATAATGGAGTCCTTCCCAATCAAACACCTTGCCATATACCAAATCCCTTTTAACCCTTTTAAAATATTTCTATTAATATTAAAATGATATTTTATTAAAAAGTGTATATATGTTGTATATATGAATGTAATACTTTATTTTAATGTGTTTTGTGAGTTTTTGTTTTTCAATGTTTAAACTTTCCTTTAGGTCTTAAGTCGTTCTAAATATTCTAGTGCAATTTTGGCTTTTGGTCTAGCGCAAACTATAACTTTTACCTTGTAATACCAGCAATATTAAGCGATGAACAAAAGTTCACCACCAAAAATGTGAAAAACCATGTTTAGAATACTAAAAAAACTAAGTATGGCGCTCAGCTGTTAACCCTTAGCTCCCCTACTAATCAATCTTTCTCTAGGATTGATAGAATTAGATAGTTAAACACACAGTATAGAAGTTAGGGAGCGCTAGTGAGCTCAAGGGTTCAGGAAGATGAATCTATAAAACTTATTAAGAATAAAAATATATTAATTTATTAATGTAATCGCAATAAAATACAAATATAATTTCATAAACTTTTAAAAAAACAGGGGACGTCTCCCATAAAATTTATCTCTTACAATTCCATCAATATTAACGTGATACAATGTATAAAAACATTAGGATGTTGCGCACCAATTTTTCAATATGTAATAGATTCCACCTTAACAATTATAACGCTTGCAAAACTGATCGATAATCAACTTAATGACTAAAAATTTATTCAGTAAATAGCGGTTTGGAAAGTTCAAATATCAAAAATGTTCAATCTTGTTTTTAAGCGATTGAATTAACCCGCATCTGGTAGTGTCAGTATCTCCAGTTCCTGTTTGGAGATCAATCGATAATTCTGACCAATAGGTTTGTATAAAGTCTCGTATCTTAATGATCTGAAAATAACCTTTCATACCTGGTTCTTCAGGCTCTTATATAGTCAAGCGCAGACTTACTGTGAATATCCTCCGGTACTGTGTTTCATTCGTATGCTGTGCGTCACAGCAATACTAGTACCTTGTGTTTCACTGCAGGCTGACTCCAAATCAGCTGTGCTGACGTACGCTCCTGCGTGATGAAAGCGGGATGGTTTCCAACAAACGGCCGTTTGTGCTCCCTGTGTCTTGTAGATTACAGGATCCTCAAATCATGGGTGCCGCCATTTCAGGTATCTGAAGGAGAGTTGCTGAACGTGTGCACATGTGTTTATTGTCCTTTTAAAGCACTGGTCTCAAAGTACCGGCCCCAGGTCCATATGCAGCCCTGAAAAAAAGTGTATATATGTTTTATATATGAGTGTAATACTTTATTTTAATGTGTTTTGTGAGTTTTTATTTTTCAATGTTTAAACTTTCCTTTAGGTCTTAAGTCGTTCTAAATATTCTAGTGCAATTTTGGCTTTTGCTCTAGCACAAACTATAACTTTCACCTTGTAATACCAGCAATATTAAGCGATGAACAAAAGTTCACCACCAAAAATGTGAAAAACCATGTTTAGCCTCACAGGGACAGGGTCTTGGTGCAATTATCAAAGTAAATGGGCTGTCCCTGCGATTAGTGAGCTGTCTTCCATATGTCTGACCTTTATTTTATTATTACTCCTAATACAATTAAAATGACGCTGTTTTCAGTGCACCATACCTTAAAGTCGCTGTTATTTTTGTATTTATAGGTTGCCCTTCAGAGTAATTAGTATTTGGAGCAATTTCATAAAAGTTGCCATCTTTAAATTTTCTGTGATTTGAGAGATAATTTCACACGCAAATGGAACACCCATTTTCAGCACATTTTGCAATAAAAAAAATATATGTTTTGCATTTTATACTGTACATCCAGTCTACTTAAATTATGATCTATACTATACATATTTAATACAATTTATTTGTGTGCAGTTTACATACAAATGTTATATTTTTTATAAAATACAATTTTTGGTGAACAATTTTGTAACAATTTTTAACGCACCCTAACAATACATTTTTTTCCTTGTGTATTTTTGTGTTAATGGTTCAATTATTGGTTTTGTATCATTTTTAAATTACGATTTTAATTGTGCACTTTTGTAATGTATGCATCTCCTTCCCATATTACAATGCAGTTTACACCCATTAGAGAGACACCCTGTTTTTAAAGAATTCCACCAGGGAAATAGAAGCATTGGTGAGCCAGCCCAGACACCTTTAGATCATCGGACCCTTATTTTGATTATAGATTTTTTGAAGTAGTTCAAAACATAAACCATTTACGAAATACACATATTTTGTTTAAACATGTTTTCAAAATATGCAGCCTCCACATTGCTGAGATTCACATTCACTGGTGATGTGCTTGGAATGTTCAAAGACAGCGATCTTATCTGTACAGCAAGGGTCAACCAACTTTCTTAGAACAATTCAACCGATGAAACTATAATAAACATTTCCCAGCAGACCCGGCAATCTTTTCAGCATCGGGGCCCATAGAGATGAACAGTTGTTGCTGCACACAGACATCTTTTACTACCTCACTATAATTGTAAGCTTCTTGAGTTTGATCACATGAAAGCCACAACTGATAGCATAAGAGTTGTTTATGTGCATTCGCCATTGTTCCCAATCCATTCATTTACTGTGTTTTTTTTTTTTTTTATTACAAGCATGAAATACCTTGAGGTTGCAACATAAAATTTTTAGTTATGTGTATAATAAAAAAAATAAATATAAAAAATAATATCATTATATATTTCACCTCCTTTCCTGTGATTTAAAGTGACACTAAAGTCAACATTAAAACTTTTATGATTTCAGACAAAACATGGAATTAAAAAAATAAAAACTTGTGTACACTTTCTGAGACCTCATCTTTTACTGAGCATGTGCAAGTGTATATGTATATGTTTGACTAGCTGATGGCTGTCAAATTAAACTGGGGCAGGGAAACTTTGAAATGTGTTAGAAAGAAAATAAATATGTTGCTATTTTGAAATTCAAAGTGTTCTTAAACATGTGTTCTATTACCCTTTAATTCTGATCATTTTTGTTTTTCCTAATCTAAAATTTGGATGTGCACACTGCGGACAAATATAAAGCAGCTACATACTGTATATGTCCAATCCTGGCCTCAGCATAGGTGGTAAGTTTTGCTAACATAATGGAACTGGCTAGCATTGTGTACTTGAGCTACAAGTCCATATTTACTTCTCCAAACAAAGCAAGCAGTAGGGATCAGTATGGCCATAACAAAACGATTTCAAGAGGATTTCCCCCTGCTTTTATTATCACCTTCTATCCTTTTTAATATAAATTGTATATGTGTGTGTGTGTGTACATATATATATATATATATATATATATATATATATACACACTCACCAGCCACTTTTTTAGGTACACCTTGCTAGTACCAGGTTGGACCCCCTTTTGCCTTCAGTACAGCCTTAATTCTTCATGGCATAGATTCAACAAGGTGTTGGAAACATTCCTCAGACATTTTGGTCCATATTGACATGATAGCATCACGCAGTTGCTGCAGATTTGTCAGCTGCACATCCATGATGTGAATCTCCCATTCCACCACATCCCAAAGATGCTCTATTGTATTAAGATCTGGTGACCGTGGAGGCCATTGGAGTACAGTGAACTCATTGTCATGTTCAAGAAACCAGTTTGAGATGATTTGAGCTTTGTGTCATGGTGCATTATCCTGCTGGAAGTAGCCATCAGAAGATGGGTACACTGTAGGCATAAAGGGATGGACATGGTCAGCAACAATACTGAGGTAGGCCATGGCATTTAAACCATGCTTAATAGGTACTAAGGGGCCCAAAGTGTGCCAAGAAAATATCCCCCACACCATTACATCACCACCAGCAGCCTGAACCGTTGATACAAGGCAGGATGGATCCATGCTTTCATGTTGTTTACTCCAAAATCTGACACTACCATCTGAATGAAATTCTGACCCTACCATATGAATTTCACAGCTAAAATCGAGACTCATCAGACCAGGCATTGTTTTTCCAATCTTCTATTGTCCAATTTTGGTGAGCCTGTGCGAATTGTAGCCTTAGTTTCCTGTTCTTAGCTGACAGGAGTGGCACCTGGTATGGTCGTCTGCTGCTGTAGCCCATCTGCTTCATGGTGTTGTTTATTCAGAGATGGTATTCTGCATACCTTGGTTGTAGCAAGTGGTTATTTGAGTTACTTTTGCCTTTCTATCATCTCAAACCAGTCTGCCCATTCTCCTTTGACTTCTGACATCGACAAGGCATTTTCATCCACACAACTGCTGCTCACTGGATATGTTCTCTTTTTTTGGACCATTCTCTGTAAACCATAGAGATTGTTGTGCTTAAAAATGCCAATAGATCAGCAGTTTTTTAAATACTCAGACCAGCCCGTCTGGCACCAACAACCATGCCACATTCAAAGTCACTTAAATCTTCTTTCTTCCCCATTCTGATGCTTGTTTTAGCTTCAGCAAGTTATCTTTACCATGTCTAGATGCCTTAATGCATAGAGTTGATGCCATGTGATTGGCTGATTAGCAATTTGTGTTACCAAACAATTGAACAGATGTACCTAATAAAGTGACCAGTGAGTATATATATATACAGTATATATATATATATATATATATGTATGTGTATATATATATATATATATATATATATATATATATATATATTTCTTGTAAATATAACTAAAATTAAAAAATATGGCTGCTTTTTTTACCTCACAATAAACAGGTAATTATTCAGCCCTAAGATATAATCATTCAGTTACCACATAACTGTTCCTCTAACACTGAAAACAGGCATGTTCTTTTCTGTCTATCTGTATTTACTTCACCATTTGTTTCTCATCAGATTTTTCAACATGTCACCTGCTTCTCCACATAAGTTTATACTCTTAAGGGCTATGCGAGCCTGCTTCCCGCAATGTAAGAAACAGAGGTCATTAGACTGCTGCTTCCTACACCCTACGCCACCTCTTAGGTGGCGAAGCAAAATCACTGAGAGCACGCTCGCTCTCGGTGATTGACAGCCCCTTCAGTCGCGTGATTGGTCGCGCGATTGAAGGGGCGGGCATTACACACTCCGATGAGTGTGTAATGATACATACGGGCAAGCGGATCAATAGATCCGCTGCCCGTGTGTAGCGGAGGCGGGCGGACAGTTTCGCGAGTTAAGAAGCTGTCCGCCCGCCTCTTAGTACATGGCGCCCATAATGACACCACACAGGGTTTAATTCTCTCACTGCTTTAAAGGGACATAAAACTCAAAATTTTTCTTTCATGATTTACAAAGAGAATGCAATTTTAAACAACTTTCCAATTTATTTCTATGATCTAATTTATTTAATTCTTTTGATAGCCTTTGTTGAAAAGCATATCTAGATAGGCTCAGTAGCTGCTGATAGGTGGCTGCACATAGATGCCTCATTTGATTGGCTCACCCGTGTGCATTGCTATGTCTTCAACAATGAATACCTAAACAATGAAACAAATTATATAATTTAAGTAAATTGGAATGATGTTTACAATTGTATTATCTATCTAAATCATAAAAGAAAAATGTTGGGCTTCATTTCCCTTTAACAGGGCAATTGTACACAATTATTAGGGGTTCTTTCACCCAGGTTCCTTGCCTGAGTCAGGAACCAGCAAATAACACAGGACACCAACTTAGCAGAGTGACAATTGTTTGTTAACGAAGAAAGAAATTAAGTAGTAGAATAATTTACCTATAATATAGGCAGACATTGGTTACAGCCTTCAGCCTTTAATACCCTGCACCTCATCAATACATTATTAAAGGGGCATTAAAGTAAAAATTAAACTTTCATGATTCAGATAGAGCAAAAGCTTCGAAAGAAACTTTACAATTTACTTCAATTATTAAAAGTGCACGGTCTTTGTATATGCACACTTTCTAAGGCACCAGTTACTAATGAACATGTGCAAGAGTTAAAGGGGCAGTCAAGTCCCAAAAAAACTTTCAAGATTTAAATAGGCCATGTAATTTTAACTTCACAATTTACTTTTATCACCAATTTTGCTTTGTTCTCTTGGTATTCTTAGTTGAAAGCTAAACCTAGGAGGTTCATATGCTAATTTCTTAGACATTGAAGACTGCCACAAATCTGAAAGCATTTTGACCACTAGAGGGCATTAGTTCATGTGTTTCATATATATAACATTGATCTCATGCACGTGAAATGACCTAGGAGTGAGCACTGATTGGCTAAAATGCAAGTCTGTCAAAAGAACTGAAATAAAGGGGCAGTCAGCAGAAGCTTAGATACAAGGTCATTTTTAGATATAAGGTAATTACAGAGGTAAAACGTGTATTATTATAACTGTGTTGGATATGCAAAACTGGGGAATGGGTAATTAAGGGATTATCTTTCTTTTTAACCCCTTAAGGACCGGGCACTTCAGACAAAAACTTCCCCAAAAGACCAGAGCATTTTTAGCATTTTGCCATCACTACATTTAAACATAAATAGAGCATTTTTTTTTATATATTTACCTATCAAAAATATATATTTTTTTTTAGTAGACAACCCACAAGTATTGATCCAGGCCCATTTTGGTATATTTCATGCCACCATTTCACCGCCAAATGCGATCAAATAAAAAAAATCGTTAACTTTTTCACAATTTTAGGTTTCTTGCTGAAATTATTTACAAACAGCTTGTGCAATCATGGCACAAATGGTTGTAAATTCTTCTCTGGGATCCCCTTTGTTCAGAAATAGCAGACATCTATGACTTTGGCATTGCTTTTTGGTAATTAGAAGGCTGCTAAATGCCGCTGGGCACCACACTTATTATGCCCAGAAGTGAAGGGGTTAATTAGGCATCTTGTAGGGTTAATTTTAGCTTTAGTGTAGAGATTAGCCTCACACCTGACACATCCCTCCCCCTGATCCCTCCCTAACCCCTCTCAAACAGCTATCTTCCCTCCCCCACACCACCATTGTCACCCCCATCTTAAGTACTGGCAGAAAGTCTGCCAGTACTAAAATAAAAGGATTTTTTTTAAAAATATATTTACTTTTTAAAATATGTTTTGCAGTGTAGGATCTTCTTTTACCGACGCTGGTTGTTAAGGGGTTAAACAACAAAAATTGTGGTGTTGATTGTCCCTTTAAAGGTATACTTATATGAGTCTGTGATTGGTTGATTGCCTTTCACATGATCCAGGGGGCTGGCAAATAAGTAAATATTGAAATTCGTCTGAAAAAATAATCTATTTTTCATTTAAATTTCTAATTAATTGCTATTGCATTGTCTTTTGAATATGCATATATTAGTAGGTTATTCTATATTTTGCATATAATATGTTGACATAAAGTAATTTGTTGACATAAAGTAATTTATATATATCTACTTTTATATTTGCAAGCACAGATTTTTACTTTTTCTATATATTGTTTTTATATATATATATATATATATATATATATATATATATATATATATATATATATATATATATATATATATATATATATATTCTAAAATATTATATATGTTTTTAGGAAAATTTTTACTTTTTATGAAGCCTTTTATGTATTTGTATTTTTATTCCGATGAAATATGTTGGGGTAGAATAACCTCTGAATGATATATCTATTTATTATTAATTATTTATATATTTATCTGGTTATGTATTAGAATTTTAAATTGTAATTTTAATTATTTGACTATAGTATGTATTTTAATATACTCCAGTTTCTGCTTAGGTTTTATTTTAGTGATACGCTTTGTCATATTGTTATAAACCCCGTTTGGTATTGACACGCATAGCGGGCACAACCGCTGTCTCCTTTCTTATGGGATTAATGTTGTCTGTATCTATGACAACGGTCTATCCTGAGCTAGAGGTCCTGCTGTATGTGCATGTCCGGAAGTACGCCTTGCGTGTCACGGACCCCGGAAATGCCAGCGTGCGTGTCAAACCTCCCGCGGTGGATTTTCTAATTGAATGTAGCAACTTTGGGGCACTATTTATAGGTGAGTTTTATAATAGTCCATATCTCTGATGAAGAAGGGAATCTAATTTGCTCAACCCTTCGAAACGCGTAAGAAAATTTAGGAAGGTACATTACCTGTTGTATGAACTGTTTGATGCCTCTGTGACCGTGGAGCCTGTGACTGTTCTTTGAACTACTATCCCTACTACGGATATTCATTGGACGCCTAAGCTACATCACGTTTATGTGCTTTCTACATACCTCATTAGTTGAGGTCTTTTATCTGAGTGTAACTTATTGTGTGTCATTTATGTCATATTAAAGCAGTTTCACACTATGTTTGCTTTTCTGGTTCTCCTTATATGACACCTACACTGAAATTGGAAGTTACTACTCACTTAAGAGAGCACAAGGATACTTGGAGGATTCTACTATCTATATTCCAAGACACAGAAGGCTACTATCTGGGAGATCCAGTTGATCGTTCTATATCTTTTCTACAGGAGGTGCCTTGCCCATTTATGAAAGTGCTACATTCTTACCTCATTTGATTGAGGTTCTCTGAAGTAAGTGTACATCTAATAGGGGATACGCTTGAAGACTGGATTATTCCTGTTCTCTTTTCATTGTATTTTATTTTGTTTTATTGTTTTTATATTTTATTTTACTACTGATTAATAATTGTATTGCTCCTACTATATTGTCACATTATTACTGTGTATTGTATTTTATTTGTTGTGTTTTCTAGTTTTGGTTCTCTGCGCCACCCTGCTTCTTCCTACTTTCATTTTCTTTTAGAGGGGTAATAGGTCTCCTCTGTTATTTAGGGTTTGGCAGCTAGATATATCTTGCTAGAATCTTTATATGAGGTGCTGGGTATATAGTATATACTTTGTGGCATAGCTCTTATCTGACAGTGAGTGCCGAGGATTGATCCAGTGGATTTTTTCTACTGGTTCACTCATCTTGTGTACTATATATATATATATGTGCCAACAGCTTGAGGTTATGATATTCATATTATCTATAAAAAAGTTTACATCACATTCCCTATTCATGCCTAATGGAGAACGTGTGCATAGCTTAAGAATCCAATCCAATCCTTTTTTTTCTCCAAAATCTTATCCCTATTTCCACCTCTTAAAGATATTGTAGCAATATCTATAACCTGTAAGGAAAGATTCGCTTTATTTGTTAGATGAAAACTATTAAAGTGATCTGCCACAGTTGAATCTTTGCTAAAGTTTTTTACATCTCTGATATGTTCATTAAAGCGTGTTCTTACTGTTCGTGTAGTTTTACCTACATATTGAAAAAAACATAAGTCGCATGTGAGTAAATATATTACATATTTAAAACCACAATTGGCATAAAAATCAATTTGATATTTTTTCTTATTTACTTGGCATAAGAAATGATCTTCTTGGATAATGTTTGGACATGCTAAGCATGTTCTAGTTCCACATTTATAAGTACCTTTTTTGTTTAGCCAAGTTTTTTTTTTCTCATTTGTGTATCTATGCGGTTTGATCCTCCGCCTTGGCTATGGTACACCTGGAGTCCGGGGTTAATGCTTTACTTGCTTGAAAGAGCTTCTGGGTCAGTTAGCTGCACGCCAGGGTTGTGGTCTCCTTCTCTTGTGTATATTTACTTTAAACAGTTTTTAAATAATGATTAGTGATATCATGTAAACAGATCATAAGCTTTTGTGCACTAGTCTCTGTTGCGCACATTGTGGAAATTCTCCCAGCATTTTTTCATAAAATAAGTGACATGCACATATGTGATTGTTCTTTATCCCCTATGAAAAAAATAAATATAAATATAAAGGTTTATAGCAAAATAAATTGTCACCGAATGTGGAATATTACTTTCAGTTTCATACATTATCTTTAATAGCACAAAAATATACTTTTCTGATAATTTCTTGCTTAATCTATTCATTTAATTTTGTCTTTAAAGAATACATTTTCACTATCTTCATCTTTTTTAATCACTCCAAAAGAAAATTCCAATTTCATATTTTCTTGAGTGCTTCTTTCCTTTATAGTCACGGATTGTCTTCCTAATTATTATTATCCTTCCCAATGTCAGTCTTAAATATATATACTGATGTTTCTTGGAGATCTCTTTAATGCATTCTAAAAAAAAGTCATATTATAGTAGCAAAAGAAATAGACCCTCTTCTTAAAAGATTGAGATAATGCGATTTTTTATTATGTGTTTTTGTCCATTACATCAAAGGCATATTTAATTCTGAATATTTCTATTACAATGAAACTGTCAGATTAAACTTGGTTTGCAGACAATAACTTATTATAAATGGATAATAGGAAAAAACTTTTCGATATGTGAAAAAGTTTTAAAGTACAGTGTAGATAAATTTACTTTTATTCATTGCAATTTTTTGTTCAAGGTTAATAATTTTATATTTCACCATCAGTATTATAATTACCAGTTTATTATTACTAAACAGTACAAAATTATTTGTGTTTCTTAGTACTTGATAGCTCACCCATAAAATGATAAATATAAGCAAATCTTGACATAATATTACTAAAACAAAAACTAGCAATACAAAGATTGAAAAAAGAAAGCATACCAAAACAAATGAGTCTTATGAACATATAGGTAGAGACCATGCTAAGTCTAACGGCCATGTTATACGTTTGGAGCTACTATATCTGCTGAAGACCGAGCCTTGCTAAAAGACTTCGGGTTTGCATGGTCAACAGTGCAGGTTGCTCTAAACGCCTTTCCCTATTAAAGCTGGTCTTAGAAAGGTGCCTGTGGTGGATTTTGCAGCGGTACCCGAGATTCAAGTTTGCCAGTGAGAGTCACAAGCTCAAGAAGCCTTGTTCTGTTCCTGTGCTGTGTCTGTAAAGGAGGAATCATGATACTGGATTTCCTATGCAACAAAAGGACACCAGCTACTTTTCATGCTGTGGAGTTGCAGCTTAATTGAAGCGGCTGTTTTGGTTATATTCAGCAAAGGACTCTGTTCTTAAGGAAACAGGAACGACACCACTAGATGTGTTGAGGCTTTTCCAATATAGCTGGCTCATTTTCTCAATATGAGAAGGGTACAATTGTAGCAAACTTTTCTTGAGCATGTGAAATACACTAAGTGCGCCTAAATGGACACACTTTCTTCTACAAGATATGTATATTTGGCTACAATTTGCAACATTTATTTACAACCTTGTTTGCATATAAGTATAATTTTTACGAGTGTGTGTTAACACTTATGTGCTCTCTTAACTTTATGTAATTTGGTTATATTTACCCAGGCCTGGTAATTCTGGTTATATATATGTTATATATGTTTAACACTTTATCTCATTGGTGATTATGGTGTCATGGACACTAGCGGAGGAAGTTGAATAAACCACTATTTTGTTCAGGGATATGAGTGCTGCCCTGTCATTCTTTCAATAACCACATATTTACTGGTTGTTCTCACTTTTAAATATTTTTATATGCACTAAGATTAGCTCACATGATTCTCAGTCTTCTATTAACTATACTGCCGGTGCGGCTTGAGCTAAGGTTAGCACTATGTGTGACATAGATGTTGGTAGTAAGCCTGCAGGTGTTTTGGTGCCAAGACCTATGGGGAAGGTATTAAAAGCCTATTGTTAGCATCAGTCTATGCTTTATTATTCTTAATGAAAGTCCTACCATTCTTGTTTTTGACCTGTACCTTTGATTCTGTGTTTCCTGGCTTTTGTTTGACACATGCCTGTATCTTGAACTGTGGACTGATTACCTAGCTGCTGACGTAAGAGAATGCATTTTGGATTATTCTTTGGTTTATTCCCTTTGTTTGGATGTCTGGTAGTTGCCTGCTTACCCATTGCTAAACCCTGGCCTTATAACTGACTACTCTTCTGTTCATCTCCTAGCTACTGGAGTTTACTTTCATCTTCTGGAGCGGATTCAAGTCTGTTCCTGTCTTGAATCTGAAACGCATCCCCTGCAGTGTTGGTTCCAACAAGGTAATTACTAAACATGTGCACGGGTGAAAAACAAATATTTCAGGACGAATATTCTGAAAAATTAGTTTTTCGAATATTTGGCTGATTGTTCATGAAACTTTTTCTTTCATATTTGATAAACAAATGTAAATGTTCCTTTGCTACAGGTGAAGAAGCGCACTATAGATTAGTGTAGTGCACTGTAGAACCCAGGGCACTATAGGTATTTTTAACCCCTAAGGTAATTGCAAGAAAACTAATGGATACTGACAAATTTTGTCAGCATTTATTTGTTTTCTTTAAATTTCGTTGTGCATTTGTTCAGATATTCATTTTATGAAAACAAAACGCATATCCATGTTTCATTAACGGATTTGCATTCATAACAAAACAATTGCACATGTCTAGTAATTACCTACTTACCTTATATAATAACCAAGCTCAGACAGATCCAGTGGAGATGGTGAGTGTTATTAGTACTCTGGCACAGAAATGATATGCCTGATGCATACCGTGTAAGAATAACAAGATTCTCAGTTAATTTGCTACAGCAAGTTCAGACTTCAGGATCAGTCACAGTCTGCTGTGAGAACCTGTATCACTGCAGCTTCAATGTATACATCTTCTGCTGAGGTTCTAGTTTACCTTTTGCATCAGAGTTTCAGAATGGAAATTTAATTTATACAAAGCTAAATTTACCACTTTCAGAAAGGTTTGAATGTAACAGATAACAATTTCATACCTTTATTACAGCTTCCCAAATCCAGATCTCATTCAAACCAGTAACTTATGCTTCAGACTTTATTAAAGTTCATACTGCAATTGCCTTACTTGTGAACAACAGATTTGGGACCACAATCTAATTCAGAGAAAAAGTGACATACTTAATATGATGATACTATGCCTGCGATGTTTGCTAGTGATGCTAACTGGAATGCTCCAGTCCGCTTAGATCAGTTTTGTCTGAGTCTCTTTGAATAATCGAAGGATGAACTTGCTGATGTGGGCCCACCTACTGATTTAAGGCTGTGACACACTGCAGGCGATGCGGCGCGAGGCGATGCAGCTGCTTCGCATCGCGTCGCATCGCTTCTGAAGTTCAATTATTTCATCTCTGAGCGCTCAGCTATGCGACCTGACGCAGCAGAGTGCTCAGAGATGAAAAGGCAGGACACACTGAACGCGCACAGCTGCATCTACACGCTGTGCACCGCTCCGCTTGCAGTGTGTCAAAGCATGATTCCCTTAGTATCCAAACTGATAGCAGGGTTTGTGTGAGATGAAGAAGTCACTGATACACTGGCAAGTGTGGTCATTTTCTACGTAACTGTCCAATAAGACCTAAAACAGCATCTAAGGAAGGTTACAGTGATTTGGCAGCTCTGTTCCTGAATTTCCTGTTGCTTTCTACTTATCTGTTCCTCATTACTTACATTGCTCAACAAAGTTGATCAGAACTGATGCAATCATTGATATATGACACATATTCGTTTATGTGTCGTATATATCTTTTACCTTGTTATGTTGAGGAAAACTGGGCTTTCAGTGGTCAAGGCAGATTAATATAATTAGACTTAATAACTTTTTACTATGTAAGGATCTTTTTCTATAGATTGGTAACTAACACTGTTAAATATCAGGGATATGAGTATACTAGTTTGATCACCTCTAGTTGGGAAATGTGCATTATCAGGTTCCTTTTATGATAGCTGTGGTATCTGTCCCAATTCTTTTACTACCTATACAATGATCTCCATAGCCCTTTAATAGGTTCTACTAGACTTTAGGACAAGTATTTTATCTTAGGTATACTCAGAGCACTCCTCCCAGATCTCCTTAGTTAGTAGTGATTCTTATATTGTAACACATAACTACTGTATTTTATCATTTCAATGTAGATATTATTGAAATATTTCATAAGAGTATCTCTGTTTTATTTGTAACTTGCTCAGGCCCAAGAGCAACCAGAAGCCTTGCTAGTTTACCTCCATTAACTCATGTTGCTATACACAGGTCTAAGAGAAGCCTTTTAGTTATATAGGAGGTCCATATAATAAAAAAGGAGGTTTCAGTTTTATTCACCTAACCTTCATTTAAACTATTTGTAATTAAGTAATGATGTTGTGTTTTGAGAATTGTTTTTGTCTTTGTTTCTTTTGTGACATGGCAAATTCTATTTGTAATGTCTTCCTAAAAACCTCAATAAAAGAAAAAGAAAAAAAAAAAACCCCAGTCATTACTAGGTAGAGCCATCTTTAGGTTAAAAGCAAAATACTTAAAACATAAACATTTTTTTTCGAAAGATAACAATCTCTAATTTCCTAATCTTATACAGTATAAATTCCCAATTAGCATAACTTTTTAAATTAGAAGGAAAAAAACACACATAAGACCCTAATCTTATTGAGAATATCCTGAACATCCACACCTAACACACTCTCCCATTTCCCATACACTCAGATTTATTCATATTCATCTTAAAACCGGGCTTTATTTGCACACCACCACACCTGACACATGCACACTCTTTACCATTTTCTCCTCCCTAATCACACATAACAAAGGTCTAATAGCACATATAAAAAGTATTGGTGACAATGGACAACCTTGTTTCACACCAGACAAAATGTTAACTTCTTTGGTCAAGAAAGTTAAATTCACAGAAAAAACACTAACACTATTCTCATACAACACACAAATCTGCTTCCTCACATTTTCTGGCACACCTAACTTTTCTAAAACTGAAAATAAAAACCCTATCAAATGCTTTCTCAAACTCTGTAAATAAAATAGCTAGATCAAGATTATTAAAAAGGGAATTAAAAAATACAGTCCCATGATCTATACTTCTTCCAGGGATTGCACATGTTTAATTGGGACCAATAACTTTATTTATCATTTGTTTTAATCTAGAAGCAAAAATCTTGCCATAAATTTTATAATCTGCATTAAGCAATGTAATCTTAACCCCATAGCAACCAGTGACGTACCCTGTCAGAGGTCTTTCTATGGGGCTTTTTTTTTAATAACATGGTTTTGCTGCTGGAGGAGAGGCTCACTCTATTATAGGCAGGAAAACCCTTGATCAACAAAATACAGGGTACAGGTTGTTGTTAAGGAGTTATAGAATAAAGTAACCATAAAAGCATAAAACCTTCTATTAAGATATTCCAAAAAACTATATACAATTCAGGGCCAGATTATGAGTGGTTTCACAAATGTTTGCGATCTGGTTTTCGAGTTTGTTTTTGCGCAGGTGAAATTGTGCTCGTATTGCAAGTTGAAAGTAATTACGATCGCAATTGAAGTTAACGCTTGTCGTATTAGCCCATCCTCAGCTGTGGTTAACTGTTTTGCAAAACAAAAAAAGTATCGCAAAACACATCAAAAACGCATTACACAATACAGTTACACTCATAATAATACCATCTAATAACAATTATTCAAAAAATATATTGCACAAAAAAGTTATAAGGGCTCAAAGATATGAGATCTCAGGTGTTAGGGAAAACAGGCAGGCAAAGGGATTTAACTTAGAGATATATACATATACATTTCTAAAGACGTATATGTGTATGTATATATATATATATATATATATATATATATGTATATAAATGTGTGTGTATATATATATATATATATATATATATATAAATACAAACAAAAGATATGTGTCAGCTCTAAAATATATACCAGATATTAAATAAAACTTCGAAGAAAGAATACCAAAAACCTGTATGTGGTTCTAAGAGCAAAAAAAACTAGTGGGCCTCTAGAATGCTGCTATCTAGAAAATAGACTGAACCTTTAAAGTCACTGAAATAAAGGAAGTCTATATAAAGTTAATGTGCAAAAAGGAGGTTTTAGACAGCATTCTCAAAGGGGGAGATGGTATTGCCAAAAGCCAGAGAATTATAGCTAGATGCAAGAAAAAAGACAAAATAACATCATAATGTAATACTGTCAAAATTTATGTAAAGAAGTGATGTGTAATTGCGCTCATATAGTTCAACCTCATCAATATGAGGTACAGTATGTAATGAGCACAAAAGGATGTATAATCCCCACTGAAGTAGAGTACCATCTACTGTTATATGAATATAAATGAGTAGAGTGAATAAAAAAAACGCTTTATTTTCACTGGATAAAAGTAACTGTTAAAATGTCAGAGAAGTCCTATTGGACAATATCCCAGTCTTAGAAGACTCCGTGAAATAATATTCGTAAAAAAAATGTCTGCTTCTAAAATAGTCAATGAATATTCAATTGGTGCAAAAAGAGACAAAACAATAATCTTGGCTGTATACTGATGTGTCTCTTGTAGCAAGTAGAAACTCCAAATGTTCCGTTGTGGAGAAGTGACAAAGTGAGGAGAGCCTGATGAAATGTGTAAGGTCGGAGCTATCGTCGTGTGACGTCACATCCGGTCCCGCAGTCTTGGAATTCAGAGACCTATACTGGCAGCTGTTTTCTTCATTCCTTCACTACGGAATATTTCAAGTTTCCACTACAATAAGAGACACTGAAGCACAGGACTCTATAGCGGAGATGTTCTCTTCATTTCTCCACAACGGAACAATTGGAGTTTCTACTTGCTACAAGAGACACTGAAGCACAGGACTCTGCATAGCAGATGAGTATACATATCTATCAGTATACAGCCAAGATTATTGTTTTGTCTCTTTTTGCACCAATTGAATATTCATTGACTATTTTAGAAGCAGATATTGTTTTTTTATGGATATTATTTCACGGAGTCTTCTAAGACTGGGATATTGTCCAATAGGACTTCTCTGAATGACATTTTAACAACAGTTACATTTAACCAGTGAAAATAAAGCGTTTTTTTTACTTCACTCTACTTATTTATATTCATATAACAGTAGATGGTACTCTACTTCAGTGGCGATTATACATCATATTTGTGCTCATTACATAACTCATATTGATGAGGTTGAACCAGGTGAGCCAATTACACCTCACTTCTTTACATAAATATTGACAGTATAACACTATGATGTTATTTTCTTTTTTTCTTACATCTGGCTATAATCCTCTGGCTTTTGGCCACACCATCTCCCCCTTTGAGAGCACTGTCTAAAACCTCCTTTATATATATATATATATATATATATATATATACACACTACAGTGTTTGCAGCGTTGCACTCTGCCTTACCCTCCACGCATGCTGTCACGGCACACTGGAGCTTCAGGGGGGATGACGTCATCTGAATATCCCGGATATGCTACTGAGTAAGTACTGCTCGCCTAACAGTAAATAGATAGGTAACATTGAGGACTCAGGCACTTCCCGGATAAAAAATCAAGGAGCTTTATCATACAAAAATGGTCAGATATAAAAACAGGCAATAGAGTGGTATACAAAAATCCACGCTGACACAGCTATTACTGCTATTACTCAGTGAATAAGGACTGCTGGGATCCTGCAGCAGACATGTTTCGTGCTTGGACAGCACTTGTTCACTGCTTACAGGATACCCAGACTCTTCTGTCCTTAAATAGGGAATTTCTTAAAGGTACATTTACTCTATTTCATCTGTCCTTATTGCTAAATCAATTAATTAAGCAATTCAGTCTGAACTAAGTTACAAATGTGACATTATGCATAATATATGTATTCCTCAATCCTAATATTTTTTGTTTATAATTAGTATCAAAATTTTTTCTTGTGTATTCAGTAACCATATATATAAACAACCACCCTCAAATATATTACTACACAATGTCAATCATTAGTTATAACCTTAGTTATATTTCATAGTGCTCTCCTATATCTATTTCTTTCCTTTACTTCTATATTATATCCATTTAATAAGTTGATAAAATAAATGAACAAATAAATAGATAGTCAGTGTGTAATTTAGACACATAGGTCAATATCTCTCCTGAAGTTTAGACCATAAGGGATAGAGGTATTCATTGTAAAAATCCAAAAAACCTCTCTTAGATCTAATTTTTCCTCTCTATCTCCCCCTCTCCTCCACTGTGGGACGTGATCAATAGCTTGGACAGATAATAAATTAACATTGGAATTGTGATTGTTTCTAAAATGCCGTGCTATAGGGGTATCAGAGTCAGGGTCCTCAATGGATCTCACATGAGCTAAAAACCTGTCCTTGAGGGGTCTTTTCGTTTTTCCTATATATTGCTTGGCACCCCCTACAGGTTAATAGCTAAACTACATGTGTTGTAGTGCCATTAAAGAAGAAGTTTATTTTGTGTATTTTATTTGTAGTTGTTGAAACAAATGTGTCTCCCTCAATTACATGATCACAGGTCTTGCAGATTTTTTTCCTGCACTTAAAGAAACCTTTATGTTGTCTTAACCAACAAGTATTACTAGACCTTTTTGAGCAGTCTGACGATGACACATGATTTCCGATTGTTTTCCCTTTCCTAGAGATATAATCACAGCCCTCCCTTACAATCTCCTTTAGTCCTGGATCTGTATGTAATATAGGAATATTACGTTTTATGATGTTGCAAATCTCTTTGTACTCCAAGCTATACGTTGTGATAAATTTTGGCTTGTGTTTTGTGGCTGTGTGGTGATATCTCTTTTGTTTGTCTTTATATATCAATAGTTCTTCTCTCTGTATTGCATCAACCTCAGTTCGTGCTTTCCTAAGGATATTAATATCGTAACCTCTGCTTATTAACCTTTCTGTTATAATGTCAGCTTGTTTGTTGTAACCTTCAGCTTTAGAGCTATTTCATTTAGCTCGAATATACTGTCCCTTAGGTATACCATATATTGTATGTCTCGGATGACATGAGTTAAATTCAAGAATAGTGTTTCCCGATGTCGGTTTTCTATAAAGGTCTGTTTCAACTGAGCTTGAGGTATCACTTACTGAAATGATTATATCTAAGAAGCATATTTGATTTATATTTTGTTCTCCTACAAATTTGATCCCACATTGGTTCATATTGAGATAGTTACAGAAATTTTCCACTTTTTGTTCATCACTATCTATGATGAAAATCAGGTCATCTATGAACCTAGCGTATAGGATAATGTTGTTTTTTAGGGGGTTCCCATCTCCAAAGACGTGGAACCGCTCCCACCATCCCATAAAGAGATTGGCGTAGCAGGGGGCAAACTTAGCCCCCATAGCGGTTCCACGCCTCTGGAGATAGAAGCCCCCCTCTAACATAAAAAAATTGTGTGTAAGTATTCAATTGAATACATGATGATCTGTTTAGTACTCTCATCATAATTACTTTGATTTTCCAATAAAAATTATATCGCTTTAAGACCTTGTTGGTGAGATATAGAGGTGTATAGGGAAGCTATGTCTGCTACCAGAAACCTATAACTTGGCTTCCATTGAATTTTCTTTAACTTTAGTAATAAGTCAGTAGTGTCTTTAATGTAACTGGGTAATGTATTGACTAAAGGTTGTAAATATGTGTCCATATAAGGTAAATATGTAAATATGTGTCCATAAGGTCTGACAGTGGTTCATTAAGTGAATTAATGCCCGCTATAATGGGGCGTCCCGGATGATTTACCATACTCTTGTGGACTTTTGGGAAGTAGTGAAATATGGGGATGATAGTATTCTCAGGTATTAGCGCTTCCTCAATTGATTTTTTTTTTTTTAAATAGTTTTTTATTGAGGTAAAATGGCAAACAAACACAAAATTTCAGAAAGAAACATCATGGCAACATGCCCATTTGTCATACAACAGGAGTTACATAGTTAATCAAACAAGCATGGCTTCACAGCTGTAAGATCAAAGCATATCCTGACCCAAAGGTACATTTCCCAGCCATGGATATTACCTCATTTTACAAAAGTACATGTACAAAGGACATATAGCACAAAACAGACACCCAGCTTACTATGAGCCTAAATGCAATAACAGATTTGTAACCTATGCAGGCTTATACGTGTCCTTGATATCTTCAGCAGAACATATATTATATACAATTTCAGTAAACACCCAGCTTACTATAAGCCTAAATGCAATAGCAAATTTGTAACCTATGCAGGCTTATACATGTCCTTGATATCTTCAGCAGAACATATATTATATACAATTTCAGTACTAAAACATTTCAACAAGAATATTAACACTATAGGTGTTCAGCATTTTGTCATACACTTCCCCTAAAATATGCTAAAGTATGAATGAGACATACCTCAGTTGAGAGTTAACGGCCACTTTCAGGCCATACATCTTAAAAATAAGTACTGTGGGAAACGTAGGGGGTAAAGTTACAAGGGCCCTCTAGGACTCAACCTATTAGTGAATTCTATATTAACATTACTGTTAGTGGTATAGGCCACCATTTAACTCGGAAGAGAGCCTATTAAGGGTATGATACAGAATGCTGCATAGATCTATCATTTGAAAAAATTTATATGGAAGATAAAAATTATTTGTGTAACTAAGGTCGATTGTAAACTAAGCACATGTGTAGGGCGCACAAGGGGTAGTTAAAACTAGGAAAATTATAGGTTTCATGCAAACTTTTATATAAAACTTAATATGCATAGACACCATTGGTGTCAAAAACATGCTAATCTGTCAAGGAACAATAGGAAAAATAAAAAACACCCCTCAAATCTATTATATAGAAAATGAGAGAATATTACCCTATAAACTGTACAGCACCATAGAGAGCATATAGTGCAATATACTCACAACTTGTAATCAGTGGCTATATTCTGGGCTAACGTATCCCCCAACCAAATGTGGACTGGTGCATAAACATACATCAACTGAGAAGAACATAACATCAATAGCAAAACATGGCACCTTTTTATGAACTTATTGAGTGCTTGGTATCCCACATGTCTAACCCTTCCCATGCCGGTATGATAAGTGAAAATACAGAATACACCTCAAACCCATCATGTACATAATGATAGAAAATTAGCATATAAGTTGTACAGTTGTGGGCTAACGTATTACCCTACAAGAGGTGGGTTATTGCATAATACATTTCAGCTAGGTCCTGAATACAGTAATAACTGACTTATACACATGTGTCCCAATTCCTGACCTTTTAAGGTCTCAAAAGGAGTTTAAATCCTGTAAATGAAACATGCAGCAGGGTCATAGATTAAGGAAGGCCCAGGCCACTTCTAACTTTCAGCTTCAAAACAGCAGCTGTTCAGTTCTATTGTATATTGCAGGGCTATGACTTCATAAGCAGAGAGGAGCCTATCAGGATATTAGTAAGGGGAACAGCTTTATCTTCCCTGTGAGCTACTATTAGCATCCAACTTCTAGAATAGTACTATCTAAATATAGGGGTTCAGCTGACTAATGAATATTTATAGCAAAGTCATTTTTAGTGTCTCTAGCATGAACTATGAGTCCATAATGCCTAACATACTCATATTCTATAGACAACATAAGCAAAGTCACATAGGTACCATGTCCCAGGATCTCTAAGTTCCAGCTCGGAGGCTTTCATTCATGAGGATATCAAGAGTACATAGAGGATATAGCATACACAGACAGATGAGTAGCCAGCACCTCGGATGACTCATATTCACCGTTACCCCACTCCCGTTGTGTCCAAGTGATTTGGCAGAATTTCTCCAGATGGGAGCTGTACACCCCAGACTGCAGCGGCGGATGACGATGAGACAGGATCCACAAGGCCACCTAGGGATATTGCTGTACGCTGTCTCGGGCTTTGCATGGCCGCCTGGGACCCATTCATTCCCTGCACATCCAGCTGACATAGATCCTGTGGACTTACTTTGCCGCCCCAATCCAGAAGGCTGGCCGCTTCCCTCCGGACAAGGACGGCAACTTTAGGCATAGTAGCCGGATCCACCCATGCGTTCACCCTCCGAGCCGACAGTAAATTGGACTGCCATCGCTCCCCAGTTTCTATCTCTTCCTCCGGCGAGACTGTTAGGGAGACTATCTCCTCCGTGACATGTGAGTAGCTCCACTGACCGCTCCCAACGGAGGGGTGCCGATAGCTCTCCAGAAGGCCGCTCTCTGTCCCAGCACACTTAGATCTCTCTAGTTCACACCTCTCTGAGGCCCAGGGAGGGAAAGGGCCCTCAGATACATTTCTTGTTCGCCCTCTATCTTCCCCAGCCCTTGGGCTGTGTAACGGGGTACTCTGCGGTTCACTCTGCGGTGCTTCCCAGCAGTCAGCTGAAGCATTTACTAGGGATAGTGCGGACTGCTGCTCCGCTAGTCGGTCGATTCTGTTACAGATCAGCTCCTCCCGCCTCTCCATTAGGCCTTTAATAAAAAAATAGATCTCCTCCATGCTAGTTGCGTGCTGGTGGATATTTAGTTATCTGCTGCTTCCAGAGTAGCAAGTAAATGCAGAGGCACAGTGTTTACTCTGCTTACCCCGGTTCCCCGGGGGGGGGGGGGGTGCTGAGTTCCCTTTCCTTACAGGCCGCCAAGAGATCCCTGCGGTCCAGTCTGGGAGACTTCTTTTCTCACAATATAGATATAATCCAGTCCAGTACAACGTTATCTACTGTTTAAGGATTAATTTTCTTTGGATGGATATGAAAAAAAAAACTCAATTACAAGGCGGATTGCAATTCTTATTTACAGAGCTCCCAGTTTAGCAGCCATCTTAGGCCATGGCCTGGACACGCCCCCCTTCCTCAATTGATTTTGTTATCACATTATTATATCTTGCCCTTTTAACAATTTCACTCAACACTTCCTTATATTGTACACTGGGATTTTCCCTTAATCTACTATATACCTCACTGTCCTGTAATTGTCGTTTTACCTCAGTTACATAAGCAGATCTATTTAATACCACAACATTTCCCCCCTTGTCTGAGGGGCGTACAACAATTCTGTCATCATTAGCAATTTTATTCAGTGCTTCCTTCTCTTTAGGTGACATATTGTATTTACACTTTTTAGATTTTTCACTCAGTTCTCTAAGCTGCTCTTCTACTACTTTCTGAAATGTTTTCACAGGATGTGTTCTGGAATTCCCAGGGTAAAAATTACTCTTTTTTTCGAAACTTAGAAAAATCTAAGTTCCTTTCCCTAACAAGATTTTCTTCTACTCCTACATCCAATAATCCCTGTAAGTCTATCACTGAACACACTTCAGAAAATGTTAAGCCTTCCTCAATTATTGCATTCTCTGAGGTTGCAGTCCTTTCTTGTACCTCCACAGCATTAGCAAAATGTTTGCGCAATATTAATTTTCTAACAAATCTGTTCAAGTCCAACACTGTGTTGAACAAATTAAAATGCTGTGAAGGTACAAAATTAAGACCCTTTGATAGAACCTTCCATTCATTTTCTGTAAGTAACACATCTGACAAATTTAATACATCATTGTTCATGCATATTTCTTCTGAGTTTCTGATCTTGTCACATAAACTCGTTGTTGTTCCTTCTTCTTCTTCTTTCCTTGTTTCCTGTATTCCATTGTTTCCTTCTGCTCTGCATTTCCTTCCTTTCCCCCTTTTTCCTCAATGTGCTTTTTTCTTCCTGGGTTTAGAGTCTTTGATTGTCCATTTTTTGACTGTGTTTCTTTTGGTCCTTCAAAGGAAGCCTGTAATACTGTGGGTTCTTCATCCTCCATGTTTGTTTCTCCTTCAGATGACTCAACCTCATATTCTGTATCAGAGAATGTGACCTGTTTGGCCTTCTTATTACAGTTCTTGAACCATCTTCTTCCTCCTTTCTTAGATTCTCTTCCAAAATTAATTGTCAGTGTTGTCCCACCTGTACACATTGTGATGGTTATAATCATACTTGTCATGATTCATTTTTCTGGACTTGAAGTCCCATAATTCTTGGCGAAATGTCGTCATACTTTTTTCAATTTTTTTGTCATAAAGCTTGAACTCAGGATCTTTTTGCACAGCTTTTAATTTCTCCTGTATAGCTTTCATTTCCTCTAACAATTCCATCCTCTGTTTCTGTTTATATTCTATCAAGAGTTCAATTAGTGCAAAGGTGCAAGTGTCCAGAATGATGTTCCATTTGTTAATAAATTCTACATCCAGGACCCTAAATGAAGGGAATTTACGTACTCGCAACCCTCTTGGTATCCTCTTATTGTGCTTGTAAATTAGAAAATATTTTATATCTAATTCTAGCTTTACTCCTCAATGTTACCTATATATATATATATATATATATATATATATATATATATATATATATATATATATAAATGAAGGAAAGCACTCTCTGGTCTTTTGGTGAATATTTAATCAAGCGTGACGTTTCGGGGACACACTCCCCTTCCTCAGACAAAGTTTTTGAAAACAGCAAACAAGCCAAATGATCAGTGGGAGTCAGTCCAGGACTCAATTACAAGGCAGTATTTCAGGAGGCAACTGGTAACAAACAGCGGACCTCAATTGTGGACACCTCCAGAATCAGATAAGTGCATGCTTATGGTTTAACATAGGAATATAGCTGCTTTCACTTGCAATATGGGGGGTTAGCCTGGACTGACTCCCACTGATCATTTGGCTTGTTTGCTGTTTTCACACAACATCTTCAGCAATAAGAAGTACTATGCTTTACTAACACGCATGCAGCTTTGGCAGCACTTATCCCATTTTGCATACCTTGGACTTATGCTAAGTCTGGCTGAAGACAATACCGCTATATATGGAAAATCATCCTGGTGTGATTTGGTTGTTTTCTTCAGCAATACACTCTTGTGAGAATTTTATCTCAATATACAGGGAGTGCAGAATTATTAGGCAAGTTGTATTTTTGAGGATTAATTTTTTTATTGAACAACAACCATGTTCTCAATGAACCCAAAAAACTCATTAATATTAAAGCTGAATAGTTTTGGAAGTAGTTTTTAGTTTGTTTTTAGTTATAGCTATTTTAGGGGGATATCTGTGTGTGCAGGTGACTATTACTGTGCATAATTATTAGGCAACTTAACAAAAAACAAATATATACCCATTTCAATTATTTATTTTTACCAGTGAAACCAATATAACATCTCAACATTCACAAATATACATTTCTGACATTCAAAAACAAAACAAAAACAAATCAGTGACCAATATAGCCACCTTTCTTTGCAAGGACACTCAAAAGCCTGCCATCCATGGATTCTGTCAGTGTTTTGATCTGTTCACCATCAACATTGCGTACAGCAGCAACCACAGCCTCCCAGACACTGTTCAGAGAGGTGTACTGTTTTCCCTCCTTGTAAATCTCACATTTGATGATGGACCACAGGTTCTCAATGGGGTTCAGATCAGGTGAACAAGGAGGCCATGTCATTAGATTTTCTTCTTTTATACCCATTCTTGCCAGCCACACTGTGGAGTACTTGGACGCGTGTGATGGAGCATTGTCCTGCATGAAAATCATGTTTTTCTTGAAGGATGCAGACTTCTTCCTGTACCACTGCTTGAAGAAGGTGTCTTCCAGAAACTGGCAGTAGGACTGGGAGTTGAGCTTGACTCCATTCTCAACCCGAAAAGGCCCCACAAGCTCATCTTTGATGATACCAGCCCAAACCAGTACTCCACCTCCACCTTGCTGGCATCTGAGTCGGACTGGAGCTCTCTGCCCTTTACCAATCCAGCCACGGGCCCATCCATCTGGCCCATCAAGACTCACTCTCATTTCATCAGTCCATAAAACCTTAGAAAAATCAGTCTTGAGATATTTCTTGGCCCAGTCTTGACGTTTCAGCTTGTGTGTCTTGTTCAGTGGTGGTCGTCTTTCAGCCTTTCTTACCTTGGCCATGTCTCTGAGTATTGCACACCTTGTGCTTTTGGGCACTCCAGTGATGTTGCAGCTCTGAAATATGGCCAAACTGGTGGCAAGTGGCATCTTGGCAGCTGCACGCTTGACTTTTCTCAGTTCATGGGCAGTTATTTTGCGCCTTGGTTTTTCCACACGCTTCTTGCGACCCTGTTGACTATTTTGAATGAAACGCTTGATTGTTCGATGATCACGCTTCAGAAGCTTTGCAATTTTAAGAGTGCTGCATCCCTCTGCAAGATATCTCACTATTTTTGACTTTTCTGAGCCTGTCAAGTCCTTCTTTTGACCCATTTTGCCAAAGGAAAGGAAGTTGCCTAATAATTATGCACACCTGATATAGGGTGTTGATGTCATTAGACCACACCCCTTCTCATTACAGAGATGCACATCACCTAATATGCTTAATTGGTAGTAGGCTTTCGAGCCTATACAGCTTGGAGTAAGACAACATGCATAAAGAGGATGATGTGGTCAAAATACTCATTTGCCTAATAATTCTGCACTACCTGTATGCAGGCATCTCTATGTAAACTGCTGTGTCTCTATGTAACTGCTGTACTGAGGCAATTCATTATGGAGGATGTATTACTATGTTCCACTGTCTATCTTATTGCTAATAACCATTGCAATAGTTATTCTTCATACTTGCATGTAACTCACTATCTATCCTATTGCTAATAACCATTGCAATAGCTATTCTTCATACTTGTATGTAATTCTTTGTAATTGTTGCTATACTGCCATTATTGTTGTTCCTGAAATCTTTACAAAGTACCTATCACTGCTTAGATCCCTAAAAATTTACCTGTCCGGTAATTATCCCTTGTATTGACTTGGGTACCGTGTACAGCTTGGGTGTAGCAGTGTACTAGGTGTCTTTGGACTGTATTTTTGCCAATATTATGATTATGATGTGCACATCTTCAGGGTTTTAATTGGCCACATGTACTATATTGTTTGTTCAACATACTTTACTTTGTGTTGCTAACATATACCCGAGGCCAGCGCACAACTGGCCTATTGCTATGTTTGGACAGTTAGGATTTACTTCTTTCTGTACTATTAATAAATTATTTTTTGTTCTCAGTGATTGTACTGGTCAGAGATTCATTCCATTTGTTTAATTTAGCTACACTTTTGAGCTATTTTTTATAAAAAAAGAGTGCTTGATTCCCTATCTATACAGGGCCTTAAGAAATGTTTGATGGTCCTTGTTCTCCTCTTGTCGTTTGTTGAAGAATAATTGTTTTATAGGGTCTGCACCACATTAAAATTATAATCTAGCATAACATTAATGTTTTCTAAAGTTTGATAAAAAAATTTTTGGAAAAAGACAAAAAAGACACATTTATAGTAGCCATTTGTCCTGTACCCTTTTTTTTTTTTTTTTTTTTTTCAAATAGTTTTTATTGAGGTAAGATGTCAAACAAAAAATAGAAACTTCTTACAGCTTTATCATGGCAACATGCCCATATGGCAAACATTACGTTTTACAAGGTGCATTAAACAAGCATGTCTTAATAACTGGAGAATCTGGACTTAGCTCAATCCAAGCATATACCATCTAGCCATGAGCATTACCTCAGTTTTACTTAAGTGCATGAAAATAGGACAGGTACAGCACTTTCAACAATATATCTGATTGTAAGCCTAGCTTCAATAGCCAAAATAAAACAATTTGCGGGCTTGTGTTAGTCCTTGGAGTATTCAGCAGGATCTTTGACTAAGTGACATAACAATCTCCAGATATCCTAAAGGTTACTATAGGCTTGTGTAAGCCTTAAATTATAAAGTAAATTAAATAAAATACTGAAACCTGCAAGCAAGTGCATCAAACATATAACATCACTGGTTTCATACAGTTACAGCAGAACATTCAAAGAACAAAAAAAAATTAGTATTGTGAATTACATATGCTTTGTTCTAAAAAACATGAACTCAATAAGTTAAGTGCATGAAAACAGGACAGGTACAACACCTTCAATAATATATCTGATTGTAAGTCTAGCTTCATTAGCCAAAATAAAACATTTTGCAGGCTAGTGTTAGTCCCTGGAGTGTTTAGCAGGATCTTTAAGTAAGTGACATAACAATCTCCAGAAACCCTAAAGGTTACTAAAGGTTTGTGTAAGCCTCAAATTACAGAGTAAATTAATTAAAATACTAAAACCTGCTAGCAAATGCTTCAAACATATAACATCACTGGTTCCATACAGTTACATCAGAACATTCAAAGAACAAGAGAATTAGTATTGTGAGTTGCATATACTTTGTTCTAAAAACTTGAAATACTTGCTCCCCATTACACAACAATATCTACGTGGGTATATAAATTCGAAGGGCATATAAGGCAGACCCTCAGTTTCCACCTCCTGAGCTTACTAAGGCCACTTTTGGACCCTTGATATTAGTTATTTAAAACATGGGAGGATTATTCAGATGATAGGGCCACTCTTGGACCCTTAGCCCCTACAAGTAAATAACAGCAGAAAGGGTATAAATCTAACCTCTACATAGATAATAGCATCATAGAGGTATATCCTCTATATTATGGTAATAGTAACTGACTTTGTGTGTATATCTAGGTACATGTATCAGTTGATTCCGCCTTGAGGTAAAATATAAGTTCAAAAAATAGCAAGTTAGGCTATTCCACTTTAGGTAATGTTCAGGTACTATAGTGTACCCTTTTTTTTTATTGTATTTATGAGTAATTAGAACATATTCTGTTATATGAAGAACATTGGAATGTGAAATATTCATATTTTCATGTGGGGTTAGTGCACTTGTGATTGGGTTTGCAAGCGAGTTCCAGTTGTTTGTCTTCATTGACATCTATGGGGGCATAGGTTATCTTGCCCGCAATATTCTAAGTTCGGCTTTTTGCAAGCGTCAGTTTAGCACAAGAGTGATAACTTTTTACTTTCAACTCGTAATATGAGCGCATACCAACGCATGCAAAAAATGTACTTCTACTGCAATCCCTATTTCACTAACACCCTCTAATTTTCTAATACACTCCTTTTTATTACCTACTTTCTTAAAAATATCTTGAACATTTTTCATCTTTCTCTAAACCTCAACCTTGGAATTAAAATGTATTGCTTTCCCTTTTTCATTTAACAACTTACCTATCTGCTTCTTAACTTCTAATAAATTATTCTCAACCGTAGTATTATCATATATTCTGTTTCATCCAATCCCACCAAACACGCATATCATTCTGCACCTTCCATTCCGCATACTTTCTCCTAAACCTAATTCTAACATCCTCATCATCCAATAAAGACACATTCAACTTCTAAAAACTCTTTTTCCCAACGACTGCATCCCCAAAGGCGCACTCAAACAAACATTTTATGGTCTGAAAAAAGCATTCTCATGTAAGGAAACATTTTTAATTCTAAACAAATGTATCTAAAAATAAAAAATAAAAAATTGAGATTTAACATAAGCATTTGACCATGTGAACCCTTCCCCCCTCCCAGCTTTACTCCAAACATCCTGCAATCTAAAACCCTCAATAACGCCATATACAACAGCTTGGGAATGCAGGAAACATCCACTGACTCCATTGTCATCATACCTGACTCACCTGACTCACAATGAAGAATCCAAGGCAAAGCAACAGTGCTAGAATACAAATCTGCAGAGTCCTTGTTACAGTAACATGGGTCTGGACTTCTGCCATTTTGTACTCTTCATCTGAACTTTCACACTGAAGAACAGAGAATCTATTACCAGAATTCCAATCCCTACTTTTTTTCCACACTGAAGAGAATCTTTACCTTCCAAGGACCTCTTCTCAGTCTTCCCGTCAACAGAAGATTTACTAATTTCTTCAGAAACCTTCCTGGCTTTATACTGCTCCCTGGCTACCCAGGAACCAACATCCGAACCAGCAGGAGTACTCTCATGCCTTACATAAGTATTCCTCAGCATTGTCTACACCTCATCCTTCAAAAGCATTCCAGGTTCAACCTGCTGAACAGAAGTCCCCACATTATCAGCAGAGTCCTCTTGTGCAACAGAAGATTCCTTACTCTCAGAAGATTTTTGCAATTTCTTCCAAAACAGAAGAAATGTCAAACACCTATTTTTGGGAAGTCCATAACACAGATAATCTTGTGTCTCTGAGCCTCCAAGGCAACTTCAAAACTTGTTATTGCAATAAAATGAATATCGTTGACACAGCAAAGCTTAGGATTCACCTTGAAGCAAATAATCAGCCTTCTCATCAGTATCAGCTCCCATCCAAAGCCAGGATTCTGGATCTTCAAAGCAAAAGATCTTCCTCAACTGCATAAAGAAAACTTCAACACAAGTGTTGAATGCAGCCTTTATTTAGTATAGACCCCTCCCCAATAGCAGCAGGTGGCTTAAGACTCCATACAAGGATGCAAAGACACCAGTCAGAGGAAGGGTGTTCCCAACAGTATCTCAAGACTAAACCAGCAACTACTGAGTATTGTTAGTGATGTGCAGCCATGTACCTCTACGCACATTGGTCAAGGAGTCCACATCTAGTTTCCCCTATCAGCCTTAGGGAGACTTTCCCAAAGGTCATAATACAAATTACAACAAGCAGAAAGAAAAACATTCTGCCAGGAATAAACAACAGCTCAGTGGCGTGTTATATGGTCCAGTTACCACTTAGTAGCTTCTTTTAGCCCAATTGCACTTTTTACATAGGAAAACTTTGCTGAACTGTATCAGTCTAATGTTGCCTAAAAAAGTCAGTGCAGCCTGAAATACCTGACAATTCTCCTCTAAACAAAGGAAATGGCAACTCCAGATGATTGGTTCGGCCTTCTTTAGGCTTTGTCAGTGAGGTGCTATCATATCATATCCCTCTAAGCACATTGGCAAGGAATCCACATCTGGTTTTCCTCATCACCCTTAGGGAGACTTTCCCAAGGCTTATAATACAAATACAAACAGTAAGAGAAGCAGTCTGCCAGGAATGAACAAAAGCCCAGTAGCTTGTTCTATGTACCAACAGTTATCACCTAGGAGTAGTTTATTTTAACCCAATAGTGCTTATCACAGAGGAAAACTTTCCTTAAGTATATCAGTCTGATCCCTCCTAACAAGGTCAGTCCAGCCCAGAAATACCAGACAATTCTCCTTTGAACAAAGGAAATGGCAACCCCAGATGATCATTTCAGCCTCCTTTTGGCCTTGTCAGTGAACACAATTTGGTTACGCCCAGGTGGTAACCAGGCTATAGAACAAGCCACTGAGCTGTTGTACTTTCATGGCAAACTGCTTCTCTAACCATGGGGAAAGTCTCCCTAAGGGTGATGGCAAAACCATATGTGAACTCCTTGCCCAATGTGCCTATAGGGATAGGTTTGCAGATCATGTTCGAGGGCCAAAGGAGACCGAAATAACCTTGGGATGCTATTTCCTTTATTCAGAGGAGAATTGCCTGGTATTTCAGGGCTGGACTGACCTTGTTAGATGGGATCAGACTGATATACTTCAGAAAAGTTCTCCTCTGTGTAAAACACAATTTGGCTTAAAGTAGCTACTTCCAGGTGGTAACCTGGCCATATAACAAGCCCCTGAGCTGTTGTTCATTACCGTCAGAATGCTGCTCTTTCTGTATGTATTTGTATTATGACCTTGGGGAAAGTATTCCTAAAGATGATGAGGTCAACCAGAATTGGATTCCTTGCAAAATGAGCCTAAAGGGATATGGCTTCACCTCACTAATCAGGACCAATGGAGGCCAAAACAATCATCTGAGGTTGTCATTTCCATTGTCCAGAGGAGAATTTCATGGTATTTCCATGTTGAACTGACCTTGTTAGGCGGTATCAGTTGAATATACTAATGAATACTACTTAAAAACAGAGACATATTGAAAGACTGATAAATGTTATACTTGTGGAGCACTGAATAATTTGTTTTGGACTAATCATTCAGAAGGAATATTCTGAAAAGAAAATCTTAATATATTTTTGAGCTACATTATTCTGTATTCAGTTTGTTTTAGTGCAGCACATGGATATTTCTTACAAAAGATTAATCTAAAACAAATTATTCAGTGCTGCACAAGTCTAAAATTCACTAGCAAGATCTCTTCTTTTTTTGCAAAGTATGACTTTCATCCTACAGTTCATTTGGAACTCCTTTCTTCTTCATCTGTTCCAGATCTAAATCAACATTTATCCTTTCCTTCCAAGAATAATAAGTTACTGCAATAAAGTTTGCTTACAGCTCCGTACAACATAAATTCTTTCTGGATGTCTTCACTTTCCCAATCCTCCTTATTCTTGTGGTGACCTGGTTTGGAAATCTACACTTAAAATTAATCTGAAGTCATCATTTTCTTTAAAGAAGGTAGGTCCATGTTTTGTTGGTCATTTTAGGATTATTAAGATTATTAATCCTGTAGCAGCTCAACTTGATCTTCCTGATAATTAATCCGGTGTTCAAAGATGTGTGGATAACCCTTTTCCTCAGCTTCATCTTCCTCTTTTTCTTCCTGTTTCAGTGGCTGATTCTGATGAATATAAACTTGAAAAGGCAGTTTACTATTTAATTAAATTGAAAGGTTATGGTTTGGAAGCATGTTCCTGGGAACCAGTAACAAGCATTTATGATCCCCCTTTGCTACACCTTTTTTTATCAAATACATCCTTCTAATATTGATCCTGGTCATTCCCTGAGTTTTGTGTTTAAAGGGATAGGAAAGTCAAAATTAAACTTGCATGATTCCAATAGAGCATGTCATTTTAAGATTATTTTCAAATGTGCTTTGTTCTCTTGTTATCCCTTGTTGAAACATAATACGCACATATCCTACAATGGGGGAGCTGCTGCTCATTGGTGCCTGCACATATTTGTCTTTTGGGATTGGCATACTAGATGTGTTCAGCTAGCAGCCAGTAGTGCAATGCTGTTCCTTCAGCAATAAATAACAAGAGAACAAAGCAAATTTGATCATGAATTTTTGGGGTTTCCTGTCCCTTTAATAAGAGGGCTTTATCTTGAGCATGCTAGAGACCATGCTAAGTCTTGCAGCTTGGTGATTATTTATAAGAAGTCAGGGTGCACTATGTTTGAAGCTACTCCATTCAGGTGTTTTTGGAACCAAGAACTATGGGTGGAGGTATAAAAAGGCTCTTGCTAGTGTTATTCTTCATGGAAGTCATGGATTTCTTGTTTTTAAAGTTGTACTTGACCCTGGTTTGTTTCCCAGACTATGCTTTTTGTCATTTGTTTATTCCATTTACTGTGATATCTGGTACATATCTGATTACCTGTTGCTGAACCCTAAAACGATAACTGACTACTTTCCTGTTCATCTCCTGACCATTGGATTTTTCTATCATCTTCTGTGAACTAATTTAAGCCTATAGTAGTACTGGACCTGTAAAACATCTCCTGCAGAGTTGGTTCCAGCAAGTAAACAAGGTAATTATCTAGTCACCTTATAGTTATCATGCAGACCTAATAGCAAAGGGATACAAATATGACACAGAAAAGAATATAACAGTTTGTACACATGACCATACATCAGTTGACAGTTAAGTAAAATGTTTCTAAATTAAATTATTACAGCAGTTTGAAACATAAAATTAAGTTTTATAAACTTAATTTATAATCACAACAAACCGAGGGCTGGTTTTCATTGAGCTGTAATTTGTTTTGTTTGAGTTTGCAAACCAATAAATATGGTGTCGGAAGAAATTTTGTGTATCGACTGCTTCCAATGGCACATCAGATCACAATATCGGCAGTTTCGATTGATGGCAAAAATATTTTCATGTCCTATAGAAAGATTTAGAAGCTGTTAAACGCTAATTTACACCAGGAATGAAAGTGCAAACCGTTCATACACTGTCAGAGGCTTTCGGTACATTTAAAAAAAAAAATTACACCCAACTCAAATAGGTGTAAAAGAGGAAAAAATAGCGTTTGAAATCTTGTTCCCATTGAAATTTTAAAACTTGCAAATAATGCAAGTGTTTTAATGTAGAAAAAAGATGTAATATTTATTGTTGTCCAATGCATAGGAAAAGTTGCACTTATGTTCTTAGAGAAATGTTAAAATGTATTTACGTATTAGAATATATGCAAGCACATATCTACAAAGTTCAAACTAGACCTATGCCTAGGGCAGCAATAAATATTACATATATTAGTAAAGTAGAAAATGGGATTATAATTAATTGTATAATGTATAGTTGTATCTGTTTTTGTTTCTCTTTAGAGGTCATCAAAGGTAAGGAGCACAGGCATTAAACGTAAACCTCATGTAAGGTTGAGTTACCATAGCAACTAAATTGTTATGGCATGATTTTCAAGAAATCAAATGTTGGATGGAAGCGTTATCTTACACCTACATGAAAAGAGTGACTGCACAGTGCAAAAAATGGAAATGGTAAAAAATGGTATTAAAATGGAGTCAGAAACAAGTATTAGCTGTCTACAATTTCGGTAGTTTATGGCTACATTTTTTATGACTCAATGGAAACTAAGCTGGTACAAAAGCTTAGCTAGCATATGCAAGATGGGATATATTTTACTTTGTAAAAATGTTTTATCTATGGAAACAATTACTACTTGTAGAGAAAGCTTCCCATCTACAGCAACATTTACAACTAAATATATATATATATATATTTAGCTGTAGATATGCTGTGTGTATATATATATATATATATATATATATACACAGTATATATATATATATAGTATGCAAGTGGTATAAACCTACACAGTGCTATACTTAGATAGAATCAAAATGTGCTGTATAATATTAGTTATGTATTTCACAGTTATATTCAAAAACACACAAATTGGGTATAATGTGCATATGAAAAAATGTCACAATGTCAATGTGTATTTGTATAATATTAATTGTTTATTTCAAAGTGCAGTCTACACAGATACATTCACAAGCACGCAAATTAGGGTATAATATGGATAAAAAAGAAGATACTATTTACAAATAAACTGTCAATTTAAACTATAAAGAATACATTTAAAAAAACATAATTTATGTAAGAACTTACCTGATAAATTCATTTCTTTCATATTAGCAAGAGTCCATGAGCTAGTGACGTATGGGATATACATTCCTATCAGGAGGGGCAAAGTTTCCCAAACCTTAAAATGCCTATAAATACACCCCTCATCACACCCACAAATCAGTTTAACGAATAGCCAAGAAGTGGGGTGATAAGAAAAAAGTGCAAAAGCATATAAAATAAGGAATTGGAATAATTGTGCTTTATACAAAAAAATCATAACCACCACAAAAAGGGTGGGCCTCATGGACTCTTGCTAATATGAAAGAAATTAATTTATCAGGTAAGTTCTTACATAAATTATGTTTTCTTTCATGTAATTAGCAAGAGTCCATGAGCTAGTGACGTATGGGATAATGACTACCCAAGATGTGGATCTTTCCACGCAAGAGTCACTAGAGAGGGAGGGATAAAATAAAGACAGCCAATTCCTGCTGAAAATAATCCACACCCAAAATAAAGTTTAATGAAAACATAAGCAGAAGATTCAAACTGAAACCGCTGCCTGAAGTACTTTTCTACCAAAAACTGCTTCAGAAGAAGAAAACACATCAAAATGGTAGAATTTAGTAAAAGTATGCAAAGAGGACCAAGTTGCTGCTTTGCAAATCTGATCAACCGAAGCTTCATTCCTAAACGCCCAGGAAGTAGAAACTGACCTAGTAGAATGAGCTGTAATCCTTTGAGGCGGAGTTTTACCCGACTTGACATAGGCATGATGAATTAAAGATTTCAACCAAGATGCCAAAGAAATGGCAGAAGCTTTCTGGCTTTTTCTAGAACCAGAAAAGATGAAAAATAGACTAGAAGTCTTTTGGAAAGACTTAGTAGCTTCAACATAATATTACAAAGCTCTAACAACATCCAAAGAATGCAATGATTTCTCCTTAGAATTCTTAGGATTAGGACATAATGAAGGAACCACAATTTCTCTACTAATGTTGTTAGAATACACAACCTTAGGAAAAAATTCAAAAGAAGTTCGCAACACCGCCTTATCCTGATGAAAAATCAGAAAAGGAGACTCACAAGAAAGAGCAGATAATTCAGAGACTCTTCTGGCAGAAGAGATGGCCAAAAGAAACAAAACTTTCCAAGAAAGAAGTTTAATGTCCAAATGAATGCATGGGTTCAAATGGAGGAGCTAGAAGAGCCCCCAGAACCAAATTCAAACTCCAAGGAGGAGAAATTGACTGAATGACAGTTTTTATACGAACCAAGTCTTGTACAAAACAATGAATATCAGGAAGATTAGCAATCTTTCTGTGAAAAAGAACAGAAAGGGCAGAGATTTGTCCTGTCAAGGAACTTGCGGACAAACCTTTATCTAAACCATCCTGAAGAAACTGTAAAAAAATTCTCGGAATTCTAAAAGAATGCCAGGAAAAATGATGAGAAGACACTAAGAAATATAAGTATTCCAGACTCTATAATATATCTCTTTAGATACAGATTTACGAGCCTGTAACATAGTATTAATCACAGAGTCAGAGAAATCTCTTTGACCAAGAATCAAGCGTTCAATCTCCATACCCTTAAATTTAAAGATTTGAGATCCTGATGGAAAAAAGGACCTTGCGACAGAAGGTCTGGTCTTAACGGAAGAGCCCACGGTTGGCAAGAGGCCATCCGAAAAAGAATCCGTCCATGCTGGAGCTACCAGCAGAACAAACGAGCATTCCTTCAGAATCTTGGAGATTACTCTTGGAAGAAGAACTAGAGGCGGAGAGATATAGGCAGGATGATACTTCCAAGGAAGTGATAATGCATTCACTGCCTCCGCCTGAGGATCCCGGGGTCTGAACAGATACCTGGGAAGTTTCTTGTTTAGATGAGAAACCATCAGATCTATTTCTGGAAGTTCCCACATTTGAACAACCTGAAGAAATACCTCTGGGTGAAGAGACCATTCGCCCGGATACAACGTTTGACGACTGAGATAATCCGCTTCCTAATTGTCTATACCTGGGAAATGAACCGCAGAGATTAGACAGGAGCTGGATTCTGCCCAAACCAGAATTCGAGATACTTCTTTCATAGCCAGAGGACTGTGAGTCCCTACTTGATGATTGATGTATGCCACAGTTGTGACATTGTCTGTCTGAAAACAAATGAACGACTCTCTCTTCAGAAGAGGCCAAGACTGAAGAGCTCTGAAAATTGCACGGAGTTCCAAAATATTGATCGGTAATCTCACCTCCTGAGATTCCCAAACCCCTTGTGCCGTCAGAGACCCCCACACAGCTCCCCAACCTGTAAGACTTGCATCTGTTGAAATTACAGCCCAGGTCGGAAGAACAAAAGAAGCCCCCTGAACTAAACGATGGTGATCTGTCCACCACGTCAGAGAGTGTCGTACAATCGGTTTTAAAGATATTAATTGAGATATCTTTGTGTAATCCCTGCACCATTGGTTCAGCATACAGAGCTGAAGAGGTCGCATGTGAAAATGAGCAAAGGAGATCGCATCCGATGCAGCAGTCATAAGACCTAAAATTTCCATGCATAAGGCTACCAAAGGGAATGATTGTGACTGAAGGTTTTAACAAGCTGATATCAATGTTAGACTTCTCTTGTCTGACAAAGACAGAGTCATAGACACTGAATCTACCTGGAAACCTAAAAAGGTTACCCTTGTCTGAGGAATCAATGAACTTTTTGGTAAATTGATCCTCCAACCATGATCTTGAAGAAACAACACAAGTCGATTCGTATGAGATTCTGTTAAATGTGAAGACTGAGCAAGTACCAAGATATCGTCCAAATAAGGAAATACCAATACCCTGTTCTCTGAATACAGACAGAAGGGCACCGAGAACCTTTGTAAAAATTCTTGGAGCTGATGCTAAGCCAAACGTTAGAGCCACAAAACTGGTAATGCTTGTCTAAAAAAGAGAATCTCAGAAATTAAAAGTGATCTGGATGAATCGGAATATGCAGATATGCATCCTGTAAATCTATTGTAGACATATAATGCCCTTGCTGAACAAAAGGCAGGATAGTCCTTACAGCTACCATCTTGAATGTTGGTATCCTTACATAACGATTCAATATTGATAGATCCGGAACTGGTCTGAAGGAATTGACCTTCTTTGGTACAATGAAGAGATAGAATAAAACCCCAGCCCCTGTTCCAGAACTGGAACTGGCATAATTACTCCAGCCAACTCTAGATCTGAAACACATTTCAGAAATGCTTGAGCCTTTGCTGGGTTTACTGGGACACGGGAAAGAAAAAAAATCTCTTTGCAGGAGGCCTTAACTTGAAGCCAATTCTGTACCCTTCTGAAACAATGTTCTGAAACCAGAGATTGTGAACGGAATTGATCCAAATTTCTTTGAAAAGAACGTAAACTGCCCCATACCAGCTGAGCTGGAATGAGGGCCGCATCTTCATGGGGACTTAGGAGCTGGCTTTGGGTTTCTATAAGGCTTGGATATATTCCAAAATAAAGAAGGTTTCCAAACTGATACCGCTCCTGAGGATGAAGGATCAGGCTTTTGTTCCTTGTTGTGATGAAAGGAACGAAAACAATTATTAGACCTAAATTTACCTCAAATTTTTTATCCTGTGGTAAAAAAGTTCCCTTCCTTCCAGTAACAGTTGAGATAAAAGAATCCAACTGAGAACCGAATAATTTATTACCCTGGAAAGAAAGGGATAGCAAAGTTGACTTAGAAGACATATCAGCATTCCAAGTTTTAAGCCATAAAGCTCTTCTAGCTAAAATAGTTAGAGACATATACCTGACATCAATTCTAATGATATCAAAGATGGCATCACAAATAAAATAATTAGCATGTTATAGAATAATAATGCTATGAGAATTATGATCTGTTACTTGTTGCGCTAAAGCTTCTAACCAAAAAGTTGAAGCTGCAGCAACATCCGCTAAAAATATAGCAGGAGTAGAGAAAGCCCCATTAACCTTAGGGATTTTGTCCCAAACTCTAATCTGTCAGATGGCACAGGATATAATTAAAACGTTTTAAAAGGAGTAAATGAATTACCCAAATTATTCCATTCCCTGGAAATTACTTCAGAAATAGCATCAGGGACAGGAAACACTTCTGGAATAACTACAGGAGATTTAAAAACCTTATTTAAACGTTTAGTTTTAGTATCAAGAGGACCAGAATCCTCTATTTCTAATGCAATTAATACTTCTTTAAATAAAGAACGAATAAATTCCATCTTGAACAAATACAAAGATTTATCAGCATCAACCTCTGAGACAGAAACCTCTGAACCAGAAGAACCATTATCAGTATCAGAATGATGATGTTCATTTAAAAATTCATCTGAAAAAAAGAGAAGTTTTAAAAGACTTTTATGTATACTAGAAGGAGAAATAACAGACATAGCCTTCTTAATGGATTTAGAAACAAAATCTCTTATGTTATCAGGAACACTCTGAGTATTAGATGTTGACGGAACAGCAACAGGTAATGTAACAGTACTAAAGGAAATTTTATCTGCATTAACAAGTTTGTCATAAAATTTAATACAAACAACAGCTGAAGGAACAGATACCAAAAGTGATACACTTAGCTTTGGTAGCTCCAGCACCGGGCAGCGATTTTCCTGAAGTATCTTCTGACTCAGTTGCAACGTGGAACATCTTGCGATATGTAATAGAAAAAACAACATATAAAGCAAAATTGATCAAATTCCTTAAATGACAGTTTCAGGAATGGGAAAAAAATGCCAGTGAACAAGCTTCTAGCAACCAGAAGCAATAAATAATGAGACTTAAATAATGTGGAGACAAAAGTGACGCCCATATTTTTTTAGCGCCAAATAAGACGCCCACATTATTTGGCGCCTAAATGCTTTTGGCGCCAAAAATGACGCCACATCAGGAACGCCGAAACTTTTGACGCAAAAGAACGTAAAAAATGACGCAACTTCCGGCGACACGTATGACGCCGGAAACAGAAAAAAATTTTGCGCCAAAAAAGTCTGCGCCAAGAATGACGCAATAAAATGAAGCATTTTCAGCCCCCGCGAGCCTAACAGCCCACAGGGAAAAAGTCACATTTTTTAAGGTAAGAAAAAATGATTGATTCAAATGCATTATCCCAAATATGAAACTGACTGTCTGAAAATAAGGAATGTTGAACATCCTGAGTCAAGGCAAATAAATGTTTGAATACATATATTTAGAACTTTATAAAAAAAGTGCCCAACCATAGCTTAGAGTGTCACAGAAAATAAGACTTACTTACCCCAGGACACTCATCTACATGTTTGTAGAAAGCCAAACCAGTACTGAAACGAAAATCAGCAGAGGTAATGGTATATATATATAAGAGTATATCGTCGATCTGAAAAGGGAGGTAAGAGATGAATCTCTACGACCGATAACAGAGAACCTATGAAATAGACTCCGTAGAAGGAGATCATTGCATTCAAATAGGCAATACTCTCCTCACATCCCTCTGACATTCACTGCACGCTGAGAGGAAAACCGGGCTCCAACCTGCTGCGGAGCGCATATCAACGTAGAATCTAGCACAAACTTACTTCACCACCTCCATAGGAGGCAAAGTTTGTAAAACTGATTTGTGGGTGTGGTGAGGGGTGTATTTATAGGCATTTTAAGGTTTGGGAAACTTTGCCCCTCCTGGTAGGAATGTATATCCCATACATCACTAGCTCATGGACTCTTGCTAATTACATGAAAGAAATACAGTGTTAGTTTAAAATGTCCAATAGCTATAGTAACGGTTATAGAAAGAAACTATAGTTGGGGTAGAGTTGTTTGTTCTGAAGCAACATATAGTATACAATATCCCCAAATGGGCAAACAATCTACTTACATCCACCAACCTTAATTGTATGAGGTAAGTGTAGAGCCAACAGAGGGATGTGACAATGGTCACTAAAGGTCTATGCTGCAATAAATCAGTGGGTGAACTTGTCTCCTTTGTTGTCAAAGATCCATGCAGGAAGCTGTATGGAAAGTTGTATTGCTCTCTAGATTCCTCCAATGGGTGCTTCTACACTCTGTTTTCTTTAAAAATGCCTGATGAAATAGCTACCACAACAGAGAACGCGTTGCAATCTGTTGTTTGAATTGTTTTTACATACTTTGTTTACACCCTCAGTTTTTTACCTTGTCTGAGCCTGATTTTATCTTACCAGTACCTGGATACCTGGGCCTCTACATCCCTACCAAGGATCAGTTTGCTGGCACACTGAGAGTTACCAGCTTGTGTCATTTAGCACATTTGGTGCTGCTTTCCTTATTGCAGCAACTGGACAAGCATTGTCAGAATAGCGCCCAACAGATTGTAGAAGTGCTCAGTAAACGGAATGAACTGATGAAGGAGAGGAAAATACTTACCCAAGAAGTACAGTTTTTAAACTTAAAATTTAAATTAAACTCCCTCATTACTATAGAGGAGGTTCTACAGCATATTCATTTAGCTAAGGCAGGTAAATCTCCAGGACCCGATTTCATACTGGCGGAACTATATAAATCTCTTAAAGAGGAGATTGCCCCTACACTAGTCAATCTTTTTAATCAATATTTTATTGAAAATAGAATGTACTCTAAATATTTTACAGCCTCTTCAATCACACTAATACTGAAAAAAATAAAGACCCTACCAGAATGTTCAACTTTTATTGTTCAGATATAAAATATGTAAAATGATAAAAATAAGGTAAATCCATCGACAGGAACAGCAGTGGCAGGAGTCTGACTTTCAGACTCTCCTCTAACCAACAGAGAGAGACTTGGGAAAGTTTATATACTACTTGCAGCTAAGGACTAATCAAACCTGACCTTTCAACCTCTTAATGTACGCATTTGCCATTGTTGATTACAACATTTGTTTGTTTACTTGTACTTAAATAAAGATTTACCTTTAAAAAAAATAAAAATAAAAAAAAAATAAAGACCCTGAAAATATAAGCTCTTACAGACCCATAGCCCTTCTTAATAATGATTATAAAATTCTTATGTCTATTTTAGCACATCGACTTAAAAAATATCTGGGCTCTCTGATTCATGAAGGCCAAGTGGGGTTCATGAAGGGCAGAAACATCTCTAAATAATTTGCAGGGTGCTTACAATTATGGAATATTTCCTGAATAAGGAGAGTGAAAATAGAAAGACTAAGAGACCGGACCTAGCAATACTCTCGGTCGATGCCGAAAAGGCTTTCAAACTAATTAGCTGGGACCATCTTAGGATGGCTCTAAATAGTTTTGGGTTCCAGGGTAATTTTTCAAACCTTATACAATTGTTTTATAAACAGCCTATATCTAATCTTAAAATCAACAATTGTTATTCCAATAACTTCATTTTAGAGTGAGGGACGAGGCAGGGATGCCCACTCTCCCCATTATTATTTAATATCTCACTGGAACCATTCTTTTATGCCAGGAGATGGCGGGGATTATGGTTGGTCAATTTAAATCTGTTTTAACACTCTTTGCAGATGACCTGCTTCTATTCTTAAGTAATTCAGAATCTACCATTAAACAGTTTATAGTCCTTGCAGATTTATTTGGATCAATTTCTGGATATAAGATCAACTTGGAAAAATCAGAGCTCCTATGGATTATTCCCCCCTATTTAAGCAACTTCCACTGCCCCTTAAAAATAGTAGAGTCAATAAATTATTTGGGAGTTAAAATATGTAGAGATCCAAATAGGTGGTACAATCTTACTGCAACCTTTCTTACACTGATGATGTTCATCAATTTGGCCATAAGAGGGTGCCTAAGTGAGTAAGCAGTGTTACACACTCTGCAGCAGATTCAGTGAGAGAGGTGAGTAAAATGGCAGCCAGCAACAAATAGCAAACAAAGCAGGGTGAAACTCTAAAATACTTCCCTTATTTTACAAAAAAAGGCTTACGTCTGTCTCTGAGTTAAGGCCTCTTGGCTGCCTCTGTATACAACAATTTTTCTGCATAGTTGCTCCCTCTCCAATTAGGTTTAACTTTGCAGGCACCTCAATATTTTAGGTCCTTCATATTATTGTTGTGAACCTTCCTAAAATGTTTATATATGTTGGTGTCAAGCATACATTTTCTCTAATTATATATTTCAAGGATCAAGTAGTTTCTCCTAAATAGTGTTTCTTACAGGAGTATTCTATTACGTAAACTACACCTCTGTCTGAACATCTAATGATATCTTTCATCTCAATTTTAGTGAGGTTCACAAGAATAATATAAAGGACCGAAAATATTGAGGTGTCTATAAGTTAAACCTAATTGGATAGGGGGCAACTATGAAGAATAATTGTTCTATAAGGAGGCAGCCAAGAGGCCTTAACTCAGAGATAGAAGTAAGCCTTGATTTTTTGTAAAATAAGGGAAGTACTTTAGAGTTGTATGTTTTATTAAACATAGGGAATATTGTCTTTTCATTTTTTTCAAATGGCAGCTCTCCCCATTTATATACATATTTGCATATACTTCCTTGAAGTGTGTGCATGTATTAAGTACTTCATCAGCTACCATCTAGAAATACAATCTTTTCCTTACTATAAGTATATGTAAATGTCAGGCCTTTATTTAATTCATGGCTTTCATATATGTTTCTAACAAGTTCTCATCTCCTTTCCACAGAATCAAAATATCATCTATATATCTCTTACATGAAACCAGATTCTCGCCAAGTTCGCCTTCCCTTAGGAACACTTGTTCCTACTTACCCATGAACAGGTTGGTATAACTTGGCGTGAACCTGGTTCCCATTGCTGTATCTGCCTTCTGATTATAAAAATATTATCAAAAGAGAAATAGTTAGGTCTCAAAATAAAATTGACGCTATCTATAATGCTAAATTCATTTTATCATCTTTGTCTAGAAAATACTTTATTTCTGAAAATAATTGGTCTCCCTGGGGGATTCCCAAGGGTTTTATGGATCTTTGGGAGAAAAAAGAATATAGGAACTTTTGGAAATAATGGGGTGAGAAATTTGAATTATTTTTTATTTAATATTCCTAATCCTTTAGCCTCCTCTAATAATATAATTTGTCTTTTTTTGTATATTTCTGTAGGATTATTTTTTAGGTCCACATAGGTGGAAGTGTCATTAAGTAGCTTATATGCGTCACTGTGTGTACTGTGTGTGTTGTGTATGTGTGTGTAGTGTTTGCTATGTGTTTTGTGCATGTGTGCATAGTGTGTATACATGGTGATGTCACAAAAGGACTGAACCAGGATATACCTGTAGTTGCAAGGGAGCTGGATGGGGGGAGGTTCTATCAAACCCCTCAATCTCAGCTTCCTTGCAAGCTACAAACCTCCAAGACTCCTCATTTTAAAGAGCATAGTCTTAGAGCAATAAGCGAAAGCAGATCTTTAAAAAAATAAAGTAAAAAAAACAAGGATTTGCTTAGAGATGTTACATTATATATGCACAATAAAAAAAAAAATCTGGTATGTCTACAGACCCCTAATAATGTTCATTTTCTAGTATAGAAAATATATGAATTTAATTTGTAAGTGTATATGGCAACACTTAATATTTTGCGAGAAAAAAAAAGTGATTTTATTTCTGAACTGCAAAATAAGGCCTCTCTAATCTATATTATAACCCCCAAAAGTCTGTATGGGTACTTTGTTAACCTGAGGATACCCTTGATGACAATTTAGTAAGGTGATCATAGTAACAGCAGTGGTCACAGGGTCATTTTAACTAACTCACTGTAAATCTGCTGAGCTTGCTACAAATATATATATACAGTTAAAGGGTTAAACCATTTTAAAGTTATAATGAGTTGTGTGGATTAAATTTAAATCTAAAAGATGAACATAGACAATGCCGACATAATGGTAAACAATAAAATCATAAAATATCTACAAAAATAGGGAGTATGGAGCAAAAGTCATTTTTTGGCATCCCTGTAGATAACTCATTTTACATTTAAGTCAACGCACACCATCTGTTTAATCTCATCACAGATTTAGTTGATTTTATGGACTTTTCTGGATTCTATTTTATGACTACACAGACCAAAATAAATATTCATTTTCACTTAATCATTCATATCTATACTTACTCAGGCTTCATCGGTCTTCTGACTCCCACACATTGTCCAAATTAAGGTTAAAAGAAGTATGAGTAATATTAAAAGTGTTTTTTATATGAATTACACACATCTTGCGTGATAGCTCTTTATGAACTTTAATTTAATCACTTTTCATACAGAACATTTCTTAAGTTAATATTTTTTACAAAGATGTTGTATCAATCAGTCAGTATGAGCAGTTTAACCAAAATTCTAAACTTTAAAAATATAGGGCTAATTTACAAATGGCACGCTAAAGTTAGTGCGGGTTTGTGATAGACAATATTGTACTAACCTATTACAAGTTGAAAGTAAATGGGTGAGCACAAGCGCAAACATAATTTGTACTTGTCAGGTTAGTGTGACTGAAGACCTTGCATAACGTGTAAGGGGTAAAAAAAGGTGCACCAAACACAACATAAGCTCATTAAAATAAAGTGATACACTCATATATACAGTTTCTGATAAAATTATTCATATAAATATTAATAAAAATAATTATAAGAGTTAAAAGGTATACGGTAAACGACAAGGTATATATATATGGGTGTATGTAGATATACATATATGTATATACATATGCATTTATGTGTTTATAAATGTATATATATACATATATACACATGTATATACATATGTGTACATATATTTACACTTTGAAGCCCTTTCCACTCAAATAACTTAAAACTTGTAAAATCATTTTTTAAATATGCTTAATAATGTCTTTTACTATGTATTTAACATAAATATTTGACATTCCAATGTACTTCACTTAGATGAAAATGTTCTTATTTTAAATTTATATATATATATATATATATATATATATATATATATATTTATTTAAAAAAAAATCATATATATATTTAAAAAGAAGATTTTCTTATATATGAAGAACAATTACATTCAAAATATTCATTACTACCTTCGGGTTTAGTACTGTAGGTCTTACGCGGTGTTGGGTTAGCGTGCGAGCAATAAGTGTTATTTTTTTTTTAAAACATGCTCCATTGAAGTCTATAAGGAAAAAGTTAAATGTCAACATGATATCCGAAGTCCTGAAGTTAGCGAGCATCAGGTTTCGCTCTTGTGCTTTTCACTGATGATTATTTCTATTTAGGAATTTTTAGACTTGAATCTCCTAACCACCCCCGCCCCATACCTGAATGGGGGATGATTTGGTGATTATTGAAGGTTACCATTTATTAGGCCTTAAAGGGACATTGTACACTAACTTTTTCTTTGCATAAATTAATTCTAGATGATCCATATATATAGCCCATCTAGGAGTGTTTTTGTAGCAATGAATAGTTTTGTTTATTTGTTAAAAACATTATGCTGATTTTCAGACTCCTAAGTAATAAATCCCCAAAGTATCAAATGTATGCATGCTTTACAGACTACTGCTGGTTCCTGTTTGTCTAATCTGTCTTTTCATATGCAGGGAATGTGGGGGGGGGGTCTTCTCCCAACTCGTTTTACTGGGTGTTCCAGCTAACGTCATCAACAGTGCTAAACTGGGAGCTTCTAAGTAAGTTTCTAAAAGGTTTTATACTGGATTTTTAGATCAATATATGTGCATATTCCTCTTTATAGTAGTGTCTATTACATGCAGTTATATTAAAATTGGTGTATACTTTCCCTTTAATTGCCTTACCACCCCTCATACCTGTATGGGGGTTGATTAGGTGATTAAGTTAGGGCAGCTTATGGGTTAATAGTGCATTTATCTAAATTTTTTAAATTATTATGCATTCTCTTGCATTATACATATTCTTTTAACTATTGTATATAAATTATTATGTATTTAATTTTTCTTGTTGTGTTTTTTATTTTAAATATAAATATATATTTTAAAATTTATATTCATGTTACAAAAGGCATTCATGTTATAATTGTTTTATTGCATAACAGGCATGCAGTTATGTGATATAATTTATGCAGTTTTACTGTTTTAATGGCAATCCCTAATACAAAGATCAAGTGTTGCTAGCACAAAAACATTAATAGCCCATTAAAAAGTTTTGGTTTGCTGAATGTTGACTTTAATGGTTTCAAGTGTTTAGTTATCTTTAAAGGCATAAAGATACAGAAATTATTTTACAATTAGCATTACCAAAGGTTCAATAAATAATCAAATATTCAATAATATCTACAGTATATTGAATAATTATGTCAACTCTAATGTTTTTTATATCAAAGGTTATATTAAATATGAACATAATCGAAAAAACATAGGAATCTTGCATAACTGTCAATGTAAATAGTTTATTAAACAATTTTAAGTCTATTTGTGTGTCTATTGCTACTGTAAAAATAACAGGTAAAGGTGGCATATACAAATTGTATAACAAGTTGAATGTTAATGTAAAATAGATATCCATACCTATATGTCTAGAGGAATAGATACATAGGTATATATATATATATATATATATATATATATATATATATATATATATATATATATATACATATATATATATATATATATTTGTATAAAGAATAAAAATAACATTGTTGTCTAAGTGAAAAACATTGGAATGTGAATTATTCACAACTCCTTTTGGGTTAGCGCACACTTGAGATAAGTGTTAGATTTTTTATCCTGTTAGTTCTTTTATTAATAGAATATCACCATAAATATTATCCCAGCGGTGTATTCCAGTTATGTTTTATATATATATATATATATATATATCCTAGGTTACACTATTATTTATTATATTTCAGCAGTAACCTCCAAACGATGTGACTTATCTTAGCAGTTGCCACCAACATGTTATATACTTACACAACAATAATGCTAGCTAAAATTTAACATTTAATCCTTAGTTCTGATCAGTTAGCTTTATAGACACATTGAATATATTTATGTAGAAAATAGATTATGAATCAGTTATATATGTCTATGCTGTTACAATTTTCTATACAAAGCTAACCATAAAATATATTTCTATAAATTAACCTTAGCTCCAAATGAATCACCAATTAAAATATCACAGATGAGTATACCAGAACAAGATATAATTAGCCAGCAACTCTGATTCAATAAGTCTAATGGAATTTCCAGGGAAATAGAATTCACTATTTTTGAACCAATATAACCTAATATACTTCACTTAAACCCAGATATTGTTACACAATACTACCAATTCAAAATATGCAAATTAATATAACATGAAATAACTTCTTATTTAGCCACAATAAAACTAATTCTAAAATATATCACAACTGCAATTAACTTATGACATAAAAATATATAAATCCTTTCTTAATAATAATATTTAACACCAGTATACTTACTACCCTAGTCTAATAAATATTACAAATAAGAATAATATACCTTTTAGCTCACAGCTACAGCTATACTATGCTATAAAGAATTGATTTGCTAAAATATATTACAAATATAAAATAACAATTAAAGGGACACTGAACCCATTTTCATGATTCAGATAGAGCATGAAATTTTAAGCAACTTTCTAATTTACTCCTATTATCAGCCCATTTTAGGATCAGCACCATGAATAGCGCTTGCTTATTGGAGGCTTACATTTACCCACCAATAAGTAAGCATAACCCTGGTTCTCAACCAAAAATGGTCCGGCTCCTATGCATCATATTCCTGCTTTTTAAATAAAGATAGCAAGAGAACAAAGAAAAATTGATAATAGGAGTAAATTAGAAATTTGGTTAAAATTGCTGCTCTATCTGAATCCTGAAAGCAAAAAATGTGGGTTTAGTGTCCCTTTAATACATTACCAACAAACCAGTATGAGAATTCAGCTTATCCAGATAAATTATTTTCACCGTCATATAAGAGAGGATGCACAAGTCTGGAAGTAAATGTTAGGCCCAATTTTGTCTTACAAAACTCCGTGTAATTCCAAGGAAGCAGTTTAAGTCAGTAAGTTAAGTTAAGCAGGATCCACCAGCATTGCTTCCTCGTTACTTCCTGTGCAAGAGTTTTTATCTCTGTGATAAAACCCACCTATTTTCTAATCACTCAGGGAAATTTGGGAATGCCCTTAATCGGAGCTTGTCTCTCATTGGCCCTTGGGAATACATATGGTAATTCAATCTCCCCAATTGAAAATCCTTGGCCGCAATACCTTACATCAGACACTGGAGGGCAACAGACAACTGAAATGTAGCTTCACTAGCAAATACCACTGAAAAATGTATTCTTATACATTTTTAAAACGTTTATTTATTAGACTCATTATTTCCTAGCCTTAATAAACTATGGCCTAGATTTGGAGTTCGGCGGTAAAAGGGCTGTTAACGCTCCGCGGGTTTTTTTCTGGCCGCACCATAAATTTAACTCTGGTATCGAGAGTTCAAACAAATGCTGCGTTAGGCTCCAAAAAAGGAGCGTAGAGCATATTTACCGCAAATGCAACTCTCGATACCAGAGTTGCTTACGGACGCGGCCGGCATCAAAAACGTGCTCGTGCACGATTCTCCCATAGGAAACAATGGGGCAGTTTGAGCTGAAAAAAAACCTAACACCTGCAAAAAAGCAGCGTTCAGCTCCTAACGCAGCCCCATTGTTTCCTATGGGGAAACACTTCCTACGTCTGCACCTAACACTCTAACATGTACCCCAAGTCTAAACACCCCTAACCTTACACTTATTAACCCCTAATCTGCCGCCCCCGCTATCGCTGACCCCTGCATTACACTTTTAACCCCTAATCTGCCGCTCCGTAAACCGCCGCCACCTACGTTATCCCTATGTACCCCTAATCTGCTGCCCTAACATCGCCGACCCCTATGTTATATTTATTAACCCCTAATCTGCCCCCCACAACGTCGCCGACACCTGCCTACACTTATTAACCCCTAATCTGCCGAGCGGACCTGAGCGCTACTATAATAAAGTCAGATTGAGCTCGCATTCTATTGGCTGTTCCGATCAGCCAATAGAATGCAAGCTCAATCTGATTGGCTGATTGGATCAGCCAATCGGATTGAACTTGATTCTGATTGGCTGATTCCATCAGCCAATCAGATAATTCCTACCTTAATTCCGATTGGCTGATAGAATCCTATCAGCCAATCGGAATTCGAGGGACGCCATCTTGGATGACGTCCCTTAAAGGAACCGTCATTCGTCGTCTAGTCGTCGGAAGAAGAGGATGGATCCGCGCTGGAGGTCTTCAAGATGGAGCCGGTCGTCATCGGATGGAAGAAGATAGAAGATGCCGCTTGGAGAAGATGTTTGCCGGTCCGGATGTCCTCTTCTTGCCGGATAGGAGGAAGACTTTGGAGCACCGGATTATGGATCGCCAACCCCCGCTTGGGTTGGATGAAGATCTTGGAGCCAGGACGGATCGGTGAACCTGGTATGGTGAAGACAAGGTAGGAAGATCTTCAGGGGATTAGTGTTAGGTTTATTTAAGGGGGGTTTGGGTTAGATTAGGGGTATGTGGGTGGTGGGTTGTAATGTTGGGGGGGGGGTATTGTATGTTTTTTTTTACAGGCAAAAGAGCTGAAATTCTTGGGGCATGCCCCGCAAAGGGCCCTGTTCAGGGCTGGTAAGGTAAAAGAGCTTGTAATATTTGTATTTTAGAATAGGGTAGGGAATTTTTTATTTTGGGGGGCTTTGTTATTTTATTAGGGGGCTTAGAGTAGGTGTAATTAGTTTAAAATTGTTGTAATATTTTTCTTATGTTTGTAAATATTTTATTATTTTCTGTAACTTAGTTCTTTTTTATTTTTTGTACTTTAGATAGTTTATTTAATTGTATTTATTTGTAGCAATTGTGTTTAATTAATTTATTGATAGTGTAGTGTTAGGTTAATTGTAGGTAATTGTAGGTAGTTTATTTAATTATTTTATTGATAGGGTAGTGTTAGGTTTAATTATATCTTAGGTTAGGATTTATTTTACAGGTAAATTTGTTATTATTTTAACTAGGTAACTATTAAATAGTTCTTAACTATTTAATAGCTATTGTACCTGGTTAAAATAATTACAAAGTTGCCTGTAAAATAAATATTAATCCTAAAATAGCTATAATATAATTATAATTTATATTGTAGCTATATTAGGATGTATTTTACAGGTAAGTATTTAGCTTTAAATAGGAATTATTTATTTAATAAGAGTTAATTTATTTCGTTAGATAAAAATTATATTTAACTTAGGGGGGTGTTAGTGTTAGGGTTAGACTTAGCTTTAGGGGTTAATACATTTATTAGAATAGCGGTGAGCTCCGGTCGGCAGATTAGGGGTTAATAATTGAAGGTAGGTGTCGGCGATGTTAGGGAGGGCAGATTAGGGGTTAATACTATTTATGATAGGGTTAGTGAGGCGGATTAGGGGTTAATAACTTTATTATAGTAGCGCTCAGGTCCGCTCGGCAGATTAGGGGTTAATAAGTGTAGGTAGGTGTCGGCGACGTTGAGGGGGGCAGATTAGGGGTTAATAAATATAACATAGGGGTCGGCGATGTTAGGGGTAGCAGATTAGGGGTACATAGGGATAACGTAGGTGGCGGCGATTTGCGGTCGGAAGATTAGGGGTTAATTATTTTAAGTAGCTGGCGGCGACGTTGTGGGGGGCAGGTTAGGGGTTAATAAATGTAATACAGGGGTCGGCGGGGTTAGGGGCAGCAGATTAGGGGTACATAAATATAACGTAGGTGGCGGTCGGCAGATTAGGGGTTAAAAATTTTAATCGAGTGGCGGCGATGTGGGGGGAGCTCGGTTTAGGGGTACATAGGTAGTTTATGGGTGTTAGTGTACTTTAGGGTACAGTAGTTAAGAGCTTTATAAACCGGCGTTAGCCAGAAAGCTCTTAACTCCTGCTATTTTCAGGCGGCTGGAATCTTGTCGTTAGAGCTCTAACGCTCACTGCAGAAACGACTCTAAATACCGGCGTTAGGAAGATCCCATTGAAAAGATAGGCTACGCAAATGGCGTAGGGGGATCTGCGGTATGGAAAAGTCGCGGCTGAAAAGTGAGCGTTAGACCCTTTAATCACTGACTCCAAATACCAGCGGGCGGCCAAAACCAGCGTTAGGAGCCTCTAACGCTGGTTTTGACGGCTACCGCCGAACTCTAAATCTAGGCCTATATGTTCAATGAATGGCCTGTCCAATCTAACTGAGCACGTATTTTAAATTACAAGTCCAAACATGGGGTATATTGATTTAGTATGTATTCCTATACATTCTAAATATTAGGTCTATGCATAACATTAAATCTATATAATATACCTATCTGATGTATGCTTCCATACAATTCTACTTATAATATTAATATTGCTATAATTTTGAGTATATCTCTAAATATCATACGTACCTGCAATAGAGTTCTGTAGCAATTTAATCATGATATATATATATATATATATATATATATATATATATATTTATATATATATATATATATATATATATATATATATATATATATATATATATATGAGCATTATTATTATTGACTATATATATTCAATTTTATTATGGCACATGTCTCAACAATGTTTAAAATATGGACCCCTATCTATTACATATTAATAGGATAACTTATTGCATCTGCATTCATTCATATTTGGACTCTCACTGGGCTATCAGATGCCTGAAAGAAGCAAAGAAGATGGTATTTATTCTGAAGTAAGTTGGTTAAACATTTTAAATAGACAGTTATATAATTAAATATTTAAAAATCAGACACAAGTCATTTCATATGAAATTTGGACTCCTATATGCTGGTATCTGAGCTAGCAAACTTTTCCAGACGTATATGTGGATTAGACTATCAACGGAACTCTCATTTGTATATCATACAAGTGCTAATTACTTCTGCTAGCTTCAAAGGTCAGTTTTAGACTGCATGCCTGATATCTTCACAGGGGGTCTATGGTGATCTTTTTAGACAGGAAACCCATATATGGGCACACAAACCAGAGAACTCCATCTGTTAAAATTAATTGAAGTGGCCCATCAGTTTTATCTATACAAATGTCTGCTCCTTTGTTCTCTAATGTGTAACCAGAAAAAGGGGATTTTATTTCTGAGTTTAGCTTCCAAATCTTGACAAATGGATTTGCATTTAGCAATGCTCAGGGCATTTCATAGAATATTAAAATACAACACATATCTGTTGAGATTATATATATATATATATATATATATATATATACACACAGAGAGAGAGAGAGAGTATTACTCACCAATACCCTGACACTCCTATGGGACTTAAAATCTAAAACAATAAAATCTAACAATCTAATCTAAAACAAAGAAATATGGATACTTAAATGTAAAACTTTACACAAAATGTATATTCAAAATATATAATCAAAATTTAATAAAATGTTTCACAAAAGGTAAAATACATATAAATCAGAGCAAACTTTTCTATATAGATATATCATGCATGATATAGAAAATAAATCAGCTAAGGAATTCCTATACTAAAGTTCAAAAATATATATAGGTACCAAAAAAGTACATTTCCCAAAGGTAAAAGGACGTATATTTTCATCAGATAATGTAACAAGATGAAGTTTAGAATAGTGTCTATTTATATATATCTCTAAGCCCTAGAATGTTGGTCCAATTCTTGGGCAATAGGCAGTTTCCTTAAAGTGCTGCTTTTAAGCATATCTTTGTATCACACCGCAATTATTCAATAGCTGGTGTTAATATGAGCTAACTAAGCTCTAAATAAATTTAGGTACAAGGTAGTGAATTTTATATAAGATGTGACAGGTGGGTAACAATTATAAGATTAAATCTAAATGTTACCTATCTGTCTTAATATAGCCTTAACATTTTAGGTTCAGAGTAAACAAACCGGTGTATCTGAACTGCAGAGAAGGCAGATAGAAAATGGATGTAGTCAGCTGTATTAATCTGACAGCAGAATCTGCTTACAAAAGTTAGCATACAACTTAGGTGGTAATTGTTGGACATGTACACAAACACTTGACACAGTATTGCAGTAAGTAGAGAGCAGATCTGAGTAACAAAATACGGCTGAAACAGGTAAGAAAAGTCAAGCCTCCTAGAATCACAAGTTACTGGGTAAATGGATCGGCTATACTGTTAAATAGTGCTGATAACATAGACATACAGTTTAGCATACGACCTAATCAGAGGCACAAGGTACATACGATATCCTCGTTCTGTTTAGCGTGACACGCTGTGATCACAGAAGCTGGGAGAGAAGGGAGAGAGGTGGCGGCTGCAGATGATGACGTCAGGCAGCGCTACCTCTCACAGTCCTGAGCCAGAGAGCTGAATGCTGTAGGAAGTAACAGAGAGCTAGTGCAACTGCTGCGGCTTGGCTCTGAGTGCAGGTAGAGTTACAAGGAGGTTCCATTAGCAGGTAGGTAGTAGCGTCCAAGTCTGTCCACTAAGATTCTTCAATAAACCAGCAATTAGGAAGCGTAAGGAGGAGCCTTTTATAGGCTGATGAGAGTAAAATTAAAGGGCCAGTAGGACAATAATGGAATAAAAAAAGGCATTTGTAGTAATGTCGGGTGTCTCCAGTATCTTCCAAAAGTAACTTGGTACATCCTGCAAACAACCAATCCACCTCTACCAGAGATAATTTTTTAGAGAGAGGTCCCTTGCCAAACAGACAGCCACTAATAGAGGAAAGGGCACCAAGACAGGGCCAAAAAAAAAAAGAAACTATTCAGGAGGAGAGGAAAACGAGTGAGGGGTTTACATAAAACCAACAGACAAACAAAGAAGATAACCAACAATAAAGAGAATGGTATCTATAATTTGATCAGTTATACACTGAAAGAAGAGAAATGTGTCCTATCCAAAGGGTTATCATTTGTCCCTAGTACTAAATTAAACAAATTTAATGCTTACATAGATGCAAATAAATTTATTAGATTGTTAACACTTAAAAGATATTTCAATAAATCAGCTATAGAGAGAGAAGTACAATAACAGATTCCGAAAACAAATATAGAATCAAATGGGTTTATTCATTCAGGTCTAAAGAATAAATCAGTGTTTTACCCAAAACATGAAAAGGGTCCAATTATTGAAACATTCAAGAAACTAGTACTTAATGATAAAAAAAATTATTAAAATATAAGATTTAATCTATGTAAAAAACAAGAAAATCTAATCAAACAATTAGAAAAGAATCAAGATTAAGGGGCCGATGTATTAATGTGCAAGTGGACATCATACAATGTAGTGTATCATGTCCGCCACACATCGATAAATGCCAACAGCATATGTTGTCGGCATTTATCATTGCACAAGCAGTTCTGTCCGCAGCCTCAGATCAGGCAGACAAGTTATGGAGCAGCGGCTTCATAACTGCTGTTTCCGGCGAGCCTGAACAGGCTCCATTCGGAGCTTGATAATTCAGCCCCATAGTCTTTAAAAGTGCGGACAAGGGAGGAGGAATTGTAATTTTGGACAATACCCACTATATGAAGATTTGTGATGACTTATTAGCAGATACCAATACATATAAAAAGAGTAAAATGGGGGGGGCGTGTCTGGACAGCGATCTGAATCGGTCGCAATTTCTAGGGCTGATGCTCTGTTAATCTGCCGTTTGAAAGGAGAAATACATCAGCTAAGCAAGCTAAATCATCATCTGAGGCATCGCAGTACACTGTGAGATCTAACATATATAATTCTCAGCTGTGTGCATGAAACCGGAGCTCTGAATCAGACATTAAAGGACCTGGTGCGGCAGCACATAACAGGTGGCGCTTCCCCCTCGGGTAACCGAGGTATTCTGCCTTATCCGGACACCATTGTCTTTAATTTCAGTCTCCCGACAAACAAGCAAGGAAAATTATTATTGTGATATTGTTATGACATCCCAACTTACTACAGGTGATATCAAAATGGCGGAGGAAGCAGACCCAAGCGGACTCTTTAGCATTCAGTGGCAAAAGCTAGAAGCTTTTTTTCAACGTCTCATAGATAACGCTCCACAAGACTTTCTCATGCAGTATTATCGAGTGGAGGGCAAAACTCAAATAGACTCAAACTATATACCGAAGGCAGACATTCCTAAGCTGCGCAACCAGATGAAAGGGCCTAACCACGTGGAAACAGTGCCTGGAATGGTACAGTAGCTGCATAACGTTAAAGCATTGCCTAACTACCCGCAGATAGCGGACATGAGAGAGGCCAGCACTCACGGCTCATTACAGAGAAGATACTCAGAGAACAGAGGATTCCAGACAAACACCACCTGCGCAAAGGGGTCAGAGGGGGACCCTCGGATCAACATAAGCAAAACTAAGGTACCCTCTTCACCCGCACACTTGACTTTGACAGCCACAAGGCACAATATGGATTGCTTTATAGAAGCCTCTTTCATCACACACGCCAAAGCGTATCAGGGGACTACTTGTACAGAACCACTGAGAGGAGCAACATCGACCTTAACATGTAGAGAAAAACATCTGCAGCTGGCCTATGTGTTATCGCAAACTCTCCTTATGGCACAGCCTAAAGCATGGGGTTGAAACGCTACTTCTAAGATGAGAGAACTCAGTAAAGTCGCTGACAAGTTATGTTATGCAATGGTTTATTATCTTTCCATTTTAACAAGTTATTTGTTTTGGGTTAGGATTTGGTTGTTCCTTATTTTTTAAATACTATACTGTTATAATTATAACTGACCCTATGTAGCACTGGACTCTGCACATCTTCAGGGGTTACCCACACATATCAAACAGAAGCCCTTAAATGTTTTTTAGTGTCTGGCGGGGGTTGGTGGGGGACCCCAGCGGGGATACTCACAACACTGAAGCTAAAATAGGGCCTGCTAAATACCGTAAGCCATTACCCCATTCCTTAAGTTTGATTATATTGATGTCTCCCTCGTGGCTAGCGGCCGGGGCTATGAGAGGAGAAAAATCAGGCACAGTTATGCTGTGTTTATGTGTTAATGTAACTGTAGTACACTGCTTGCAATGGGGGCTTGGCATAATTATTTGTGATATGGAACTATATATGGCAAACAGTTACAGATGTGCGCATTTGTTTGGGAGGACATTTACAGATGTCTTCTTGAACTTACTAGGTGTCTACATCTAATTTATATTAGTTTCTTTACACGACAAGTTGTTTGAAGGCAGCAGAGTCACAAAAATTATCTGTGATCCTGAGCTATAGGGTCGGAATGGGAGCAACTAAAATAGATGCTTAAATATATCAGCTGATTTATATCTTTATTCATGTTTAATACGTCAAGGAGTAATGTAACATTAGGGTGTCCAGATTTGGCACTAGCATCTCAATAATTCAAGTGAAACTTCGGCTTTAATATTACTTGTCACACAGATGCAGTTTTTCTTTTTGAATGTTTTCTTTATTTTTCTTTCCTTTCACTATATTATTTAACCCCTGGAAGCAAATAAAGAACAGTTCAAAAGGGTCCAAGAGTGACCTATCTCGACAAGGGGCAAGAAAATGAGGACTATATATGTTCAAGAAATTTTAAGCAAAGATAAGTTGAGAATATGTGATTTCCTTTTACTTATTTATGTACTTATTTTTTCCTTCTCATGTAACAAGTGTAATGTTTGTCCTCAATAAAAATATATATAAAAAAAAAAAGAGTAAAATGAATACTACCACTTTCTACATCCGGGAAACTAAAATATTATTAGATAAAAATAAAAATGTGGGTGTCATTAACGAACAGGAATTTGACTTTCTATATAAAAAATTGCCAAAAATACCAGCCTTCTATATTTTACCTAAATACATAAATCCTTGACAAACCCCCCAGGAAGGCCGATAGTGTTTGGTATTGAATCAGTAACTGCAACTTATCGCAATACATTGATCGATATTTGCAGAAATATGTGGTAACTCTGGATTCTCTTTTAAAGGACTCCACAGAAGTTATATCAATGTTAAATAAAATAGTTTGGAAAGATGATATGTGACTTATAAGCAGTGATGTAACTTCACTCTATACTATCATCGCACACTCACATGTAATTGAGGCGGTAAATATTTTTTGGAAAAATACACAATTATTAAAGTAGAGCAGAAAAAGTTTATAATTGAAAGTTTCGAGTTTATTCTCAGCCACAACTATTTTCTTTATAATGATAATTTTTTTACACAGACTTGTGGTACAGCTACGGGGACTAGGTTTGCACCCAGCTATGCAAATCTCTTGATGGGATTATAGGAGAACATGTTTTTCTCCCATGCAGAGCTGGGTGCGAGCCTAGTCCTCTATAAAAGATACATAGATGATATATTAATTGTCTGGAAAGGTATCCAAGAATCTTTTGATACAACGTTTGAACACATGAATAGTAATGAATGAAATATAACATTTTCGAAGGAAATAAGTAAAAATAAACTGACTTTCTTAGATCTGGAAATTTTCATTGCTAATAATACAATTAACACTAAAACATTTTTTTTAAGCAAGTGGATAGCAACAATGTTATCCACTCTACTATTTGTCATCTCCAAACATGGAAGGATAATATACCTAAAGGGCAACTTTAAAGGTTAAGAAAAAACTGTAGTAATATTGATGATTATATGGACCAATCCAATATTTTAAAATCTAAATTTTAAAATTTAGGATATCAAGAACAAACTATAGAATAAATTAGACAAAAAGTAGGAATAATTAAAAGAGATGATTTATTAGTGAAACGTCTGAATCCCCAAATAGGGAATAGTGCAGGAACTAGTGAAATACAAATCCCTTTTATTACTAATTACAATAATAACTATAAACTAACAGAATTTAAAAAAAAACACTGGTATGTCTTAAAAGAAGATAAAATTATAGGACTTCTCATTACATGAAGACCTACATTTGTATATAGGAAGGCTAATAATGTAAAAAATAGATTGGCCCCCTACTATCCCAAAAAAAAAAAAAAAGAAAGCTGATAGGGATCTGTTGGGAAACAATTTAAGATACTCTAAGAAAAGTAAATCTGTTCACTCTAATGTAAATAAAAAATAATTAAAAATTCATGATTGTATCAGATGTACAGCTAAAGATGTTGTATTCGTCATCCAGTGTAAATATGGGATGCAATATGTTGGCAAAATCAGAAAGACCCTTAAGAGAGAGGATTCGCGAGAATATGGACCAGGACAGAAACAAAGACTTGCCTGTCCACAAGCCTTTTAAACAATGTAATGGGGGAAACTTAAAACACTTGATAACTATACAGGGATTGCCAAACTTCAAAAACAAATAAGAGGAGGTGACAAGCATAAATCTTTGTTATAACTAGAAAGCAAAAGGATATTCAATTTGGACATTCTGACTCCATATGGCCTTAATTTAGAAATAGAGTTAGTTTTTTTTTAAAATAGTGTGACTTCTTTAGGAAGGAATATATAGAACTTATCTATTGTAAATAATGTACCTTTTAGTATCAGTATTATTTCTTAAAACATCAATCTATGTGTATCTTGAAATTTAACTAGCCTGTGATTTGTTGATATGGACAAACTTTTTTGAATAATGAAAAACTATAGATAGGCTATTAAATAAATATTTTATTAAATTATAATTTTATATATGTTTTAATAAATTTGTTGCTGAAGATTATGCTTCATGTAACATACATTTTGTTTAGAAACATGTTTGTTTTAATAAGGATCGATGTCAGATAAGAAAGTGACTTCTAACAAGCACAGCTAATTATACCAATGCGCCCCTTTTGGAGAATTTAAAAGGATAACTTCCAGTAGCTCCAATAGAGGCTTGACAAAGGCTCTTTGGAGCTATAATGCATTGCTGTCACAGACTACTGCTGAAAGAAAGGTGACGTCATCCCGCACCAGTGGGCGTGCTGACACGGAGCACGGTTGTTTGCAGGACGCATCGAGTTACTTTTGGAAGATACGGGAGACACCCAACATTACTACAAACGGCATTTTGATAAAAAGAAACGGTCTGGTAAGAATCACCACATAGGTGATTAGTAACAAGTATTACGGAGATACATTAGGGATTATTAAGAAGCATGGAAACGTATAACAATAATGTGTATATGTTTAAATCCAGCACCTTAAGGGAACTGTTTATTGCCAAAGATATGCTTAAAAGCAGCACTTTAAGGAAACTGCCTATTGCCCAAAAATCGGACCAACAGTCCAGGTTTTGGAGATATATATAAAAATAGACATTATTCTAAACTTCAGCTTGTTACATTAGCTGATGAAAATATATAAGTCCTTTTACCTTTGGGAACTTTACTTTTTTGGTACCTATATATTGTATATTTTTAAACTTTAGTATAGGAATTCCTTAGCTGATTTGTTCTATATCATGCATGATATACCTATATAGAAATGTTTGCTCTGATTTATATGTCTTTTACCTTTTGTGAAACATTTTATTAAATTTTGATTATATATTTTGAATAAACATTTTGTATAAAGTTATACATCCCATTTTTAGCACTTCTATAAATTTTTCAGGTTTAGGATTGCCTGATTTTTAATGTGTGCAAAACAGTTCTATGGGATACAGCACTACTAGTGATACAGTGCATGGTGAATGGGGTAAGCTGCATAAACCCAAAGACAATGTAAGAAAACAAGTTGTCACCAGCACAGTATAATGTAAAAAACTTTATTGAATTACATAAAAAGCAACGTTTCGGGGCTTAATCCCTTAGTCATGCTAAAACAAGCATGACTAAGGGGTTAAGCCCCGAAACGTTGCTTTTTATGTAATTCAATATAGTTTTTTACATTATACTGTGCTGGTGACAACCTGTTTTCTGATTTTTAATGTGTAGCATAATCTAATACTCTCAGCGCAAGTTTTTTCTGACTTAGTCCATCACACTATGGAGAGTACATTAATGCAGTCACAATATCGCAAAGCCGGAAGTTAGCGCGCGTCGGGTTTTACTTGCACACAAACTTTTCGCTTTCAACTTGTAATACAAGCACAACCCAATGCTTGCAAAAAGATTACTTGTAGCTAAGTTTATGCAAAATAGCGAGCCACTGTAATCTAGCCCACAGTGTGAAGTTTTAAAAATTTTATTGGTTTGTGTTACTTTGTTTTTTTGTGCTAAAGGACAAGTACATATAGTACAATAGCATAATCAACAAATGCATGAAAAACACATTTTAAATTTCCGTGACACCCGTTTTATGTGACAGCCATCAGCCAATCCCAGATACATATTTGTATACACTCAGATAGCTTATAAAAAACTGAGTGCGATTTGATACTAGAATTGTTTTTATTTCATTTTTTATTGTGTGCTCTATCTGAATCATGCAGCCATAAAAAAAATGACTTTAGTGTCCCTCTAATTATTTTATCATTATATGTAAAAATTAAATTTCATTGCTGGGGCATCCTTAAATATTACAAAAATAATACTACCTTAAGGTATACTTTTTAAAAAAAAATGGTAGTGTGTTTAAATGAACAATACCATCTTCAAAAAGAGAGATGATCCTTTCAAACCATATTGTGTAGGTGTTTGTAATTATCCAAATAAACAAAGGAGCAGATATGTTGGAGCACTATTACAAAATATTATTGCTGCTCTGTCATTATCTCTGAAGAAGTATTGCTCTGACCACAGGAACACATCAAATAAATGCTTAGCAGCTGTCACAGTTTGTCACCTGATTCCTTACTTTAGCATTATTGAAATAAAAATGTGTGAATTGAAACCTTCAATTGGCCATCATACTATTAATATTTTGTTACAGACATAAGGTATCCTTATAACAGTTCTTAACTAAAAAAAATATAGCAGTTATGGTATTCTTAGTTGAAATCTAAACCTAGGTAGGCTCATATGCTAATTTCTTATCTAAATGTATTTGACAGTTTTTCACAGCTAGTTCTTGTGTTTCACATAAATAACATGGTGCTCATGCACGTGGAGTTTTTTAAGAGTCAGCAATAATTGCCTGCAAGTCTTTCAAAATATCTGAGATAAGGAGGCAGTCTGCAGAAGCTTAGATACAAGGTAATTACAGAGGTAAAAAGTATATTAATATAACAGTGTTGGTTATGCAAAACTGAGGAATGGTAAATAAAGGGATTATCTATCTTTTTAATCAATAACATTTTTGGTGTTTACTATCCCTTTAAAGTCCCATTACATTCTCTTTACCTAAGATATCCAACCACCACAAGGCTTGTTTTGACACTACGCTCTGAATGAGAAGTGAGAGAGAGATCTGCTTGTCTTAAGGCACACTGTAAACAACTCCTTTCCTTAAGACCTGTGTATAGGACAATAATGGCTACAAGAAGAGGGGGAAAGGGAGAGAAGCTTCCTAATCCAGGCACCCCTTCCACAGTGTCCTCCTTCTTTAAAACCACACACATACCTAAAGCTAACAAAGACATGGAAACAGGAGATGATTCAGAACAATCTCTACCGCCATCCTTTGAGGATCAATCTCCGATTACCAGAGCTGATCTTCAATCCCTGGTATCAAAGAAAGACCTAACGGATAACTTCGAAAAATTGTGGGGGAAAATAGACTCTATACATACTTCGGTTACCTCCAGCTTAGCCGAAATCAAATCTGACCTTACAGATATGGGAAACAGAATCGATATCTTGGAAGACCAGAAGGACTCAATGGTGGAAAATGTAGATGAATTAACACAAACAATCTCCGATCAACAGCAACTCCTACAGGAAATACAAGATACAATGGAGGACTTAGAGAACAGAAACAGAAGGAACAATATCAGATTAAAGGGAATACCAGAAGATGTCACACCCAAGGAAATTCTGCCATATATAACACAACTCTTCCACCAGATTACAGACTCACCCCCCGAGTACACGTTCCATGTGGAAAGGGCACATAGAGCTCTCAAAGCCAAAACTAAAAATGGCATCCCCCCAAGAGATGTGATAGCTCGGATGACCTTCTTTCCAGACAAAGAAAAAATATTACAGGCTTCCAGAAAGAAACCAACTTTTAAGTTTCAAGGAAATGTCATTCAATTCTTCCAAGACTTAAGCTTACGTACCCTACAACGCAGAAGCTCTTTGAAACCACTAACAAATATACTCCGCAAACAACAGATCCCATACAGATGGAGATTCCCCTTTGAACTAAGCATTACTAAAGACTCCAAGATCATAAACATTAAACACCAGGAAGATATCCCAGAGGTATGTGGAATATTGGGCCTTGACCCTCCGACTATTGCAGATCAGGAGGCCCCATCAGCAAAGAAAAGTGATGCAACAAGATCCAACACCCATATGGCTTGGCAAAAGGTCAACTACAAAAGGCAAAAAACAACTGAGACCAGAAACCAAGAGTCATGAATTCCCTTCTTCTTTTGTACTGAACCTCCTCTCATGCTCGACCAATTAGAGTCTATAAATAATTATGATTGAGTTTAGAGAGAGACATGCTTTGCACTAGCACTACTTCTATTAACACTTTAAAGGGGGCTGATAAATGTCCCCCCTTACATTGAGGTCCGGTGGCTTCCGCCCGACCTCTGGACTGTTTCCAGATATTGTTAAGTTATCCCCTTTTTGGGGACCAGTTAAATGTTATTTGTTTGCTATTTTGTTGTTTAATCTTTTCTTCTTTCTCCCCTCCTCCTAGCGATCCTCTCGAGATACAGTTCCACGGGTGGCAACTCACCACAACAGACCAGAAACTCTGGGGTAAGATGACTTACTTTGCAGATTACTTGCCCACATACACTCCATATTATATAGAACTACAGACAAATACATACACCTATGGACACCAAGATTAGATTGATATCTCACAATGTCCGCGGCCTCAACACGGATATTAAGTGCAGACTAGCAATGAATCAATATAGGGCACTAGACGCTAAATTGGTGTTTCTTCAGGAAACACACTTTATGAGAGACAACATACCAAAATATTGGAATAAACAATTCCCAACACACTACCATGCTACGGCCCCTAATAAAACACGGGGGGTATCTATACTGATCCACTCTTCTGTAGATTTCCATCATACAAGCATGTTGACTGACCCAGATGGTAGATATTTGATAGTGCGGGGACGCATTCTAGATAATGAGGTTACCCTGTGCAATGTGTACGCCCCCAACGACAACCAACATACGTTCTTTGCCCACATCGCGCATCTACTGACGGACTGGTCACGAACTAAAATTTTACTTGCAGGAGACTTTAACATTACTATGACTTCTACCCAACCATCACACAATAAAGCACTAACCCCTAAACAACACAGGCATAATCGCATTGTCAAAGCTATACAAGACTCTTTTACTCCACATACCCTTAGAGACACTTGGCACACGCTGTACGGGACAACCACCGACACTACCTTCTACTCAGCTGCACATAACACTTATGTCAGACTCGACAACATATATCTAAGCCAGATCTTACAACCCATGCTACGTGAATCGGCAATCCATGCTTGTGTATGGTCGGACCATTCTATCATCTCGATTGACCTAGACGGACTAAGGGACATTAACAGAAACAGAACTTGGACATACGACAAAACTCTTTTAAGAAATAATCAAGATCACAAAGACATGGTACGCTCCATGACAAAATTTTGGTCCATTAACACAGACTCAACCGCGAACCCAATATATACCTGGGCAGCCCATAAGGCAGTGGTTAGAGGATTGCTGATCCAACTCAAAACTAAGATTACTAAGAAATGCAGGACATACATAGATCAGCTCCATAAAGAGATTGAAGCATTGGAGAGACAACATAAAATAACTAAATACCCAGCGGCCCTACAAAATATCCAGAACAAAAGACAATCCCTAGCAATGATATTAAACTCACAAGCAGCAAAAGCGGCACAGAGGCTTAAATCGCAGTACTTTATCTATGCAAACAAGCCAGACAGATATATGGCACACAAAATAAGAGAGAGATGTAGGGCATCGGCCATAGATCTGATAGAAACAGAGAAAGGGACCCTGACTTCACACCCTAGGGAGATAGTAGAATCTTTCGCTAATTTCTATGGCAAGCTTTACGATGGTGAAAAAGTGACTCACAACACAGAGACCTTACACCAAACGAGAACATTTTTAGATAAATGTGATCTGACACCACTGACGACAGAACAAAAGACTACCCTTAATACCCCGATATCCCCTATGGAAATCTCAAAAGCCATCAAAGACTTAAAACCAGGGAAAGCAGCTGGCCCTGATGGGTTCCCAGGGGAGTATTATAAACTTTTCAAAAACGCCCTAGTCCCACATTTAACCAAATTTTGTAATTCCATCATGGATGGTAACCCAATCCCTCAGGAGTTGCTAGATGCGAAGATAGTCGTTATCCCCAAACCAAATAAAGATCACAGGAGATGTCAAAACTACCGACCCATCTCACTAATTAACCAAGATCTCAAAATATTCACTAAAATTTTGGCCAACCGTCTTAAATCAATTATGCCGCACCTGGTTCACCCGGACCAGGTGGGATTTATACAGAACAGGGAAGCCCCAGATAACTTAAGGCGGGTGATTAATTTAATTCACCATCTAGGGGAAACTCGGACGCCTTCTCTAATTCTATCTTTGGATGAGGAGAAGGCGTTTGACAGAATAGACTGGAGATATATGTTTGCGGTCATGGAAGAATTGGGTTTTAATGATGCCTTTTTGAAAGCTTTGCGGGCAATATACTCAAACCCACGGGCCCAGGTTGCCACGGGGGGATACAAATCCGCTCTTTTCCCCATATTAAATGGGACAAGACAGGGTTGCCCCCTATCACCCCTATTATTTGCCCTCTGTATTGAGCCACTGGCGGCCAGAATTAGGAATCACCCGGACATCTCGGGAGTCCGGGTGGCTCATTCTGAGTATAAAATATCCCTATTCGCGGATGATATCCTGCTTACACTTACCAAACCTCTGTTATCACTCCCTAATTTACATAAATTATTAAACGACTTTTCAGATATCTCTGGCTACAAAATTAATATGGAGAAAAGTGAACTTCTCCCGATAGCTATTCCTCCACATACGCGTAAAATTATTGAACTCAATTTTGAATTCCGTTGGGTCCCCACAACAATCAAATACCTAGGTATTAACCTCCCGATACAGATGCACCTTCTATATAAACATAATTACACCCCACTTCTTGGCCAGATTAGAAAATACCTTGTTAAATGGCGAACGTGCGGTTTCTCCTGGATGGAAAGAGTAGCGTTAATTAAAATGAATGTACTTCCACGCCTTCTATATCTTTTTAGAGCCCTGCCCATCAAAATAGTTAGGGCAGATATTATTAAACTACAAACCGAAATATTAGCTTACATAAGAGGCCCAAAATCGGCCAGAATAGCAAGACAGGTGGTAAACAGAAGTAGAGCAGCAGGGGGAGTGGGTGCCCCAGACCTAATGGAATATTATAGATCCGCCAGACTGGCCCAAGACTCTTGTCTCCTGAGGAGATCGGAGGAAGCTACTTGGGTGTTTCTGGAGATGGAGTTGGGGGGATCGGAGGAGAGAGACTCGATTTTATGGGACACACACATTGTTGCCCCAGACAAGGAATTCACTAAAACATACACCTCAGACCTGATCATAAAAACCTGGAGACAGACACTTACAAGACCAGACTTATTTCCTGAACTCTCCTTGTTGACACCAATTAGATGCCTCATGCCGGGTGACTCTCGTGTGATAGTCGCCAAATGGGAAAACAAAGGGCTTTACAGGGTGGCGGACGTGATACAGAGGGGTCAGTTACTCTCTTTCATTCAGCTGCAGTCAAAGCTAGCTCAAACAAAACTTCATTGGTATATCTACCTCCAATTACACTCATCTTTACACCCCTTCTTGAAAGCCCCTAGAAGTGGACAACCCATGATATTAGAGATCTGTGGCGCAAGCCTTACGAGAACTAAACACAATATCTCTAAAATATACCTTGCACTGCAGACACCACCCAACAGAGCCAAATCCATGATGATGTTAGCATGGGAAAAAGACTTAGTTACGGTTAAAGACATACAAGAGTGGGAGAGAGTGATCCAGGAAGCTGACAGGGGATTAATTAGTATGGATCTGAAGGAAAATGTGATGAAAACCATATTTAGATGGTACCTAACCCCGATGAGGACGGCCCATATGCAGCCAAATGGTAGCAATCTATGTTATAGAGGATGTGGGGAATTAGGATCCTATAGGCACATGTGGTGGGATTGTGAGGAGATACGTGGGACATGGCAGAGACTCTCCACACTGCTTAGCCAACTACTAGAGGAGGAGGTCACGCTCACTGCCCACCAAGCACTACTACATGAACACATAGATAAATGTCACAGATATATTAACACATTCATCAGAATCCTTTGTACAGTAACAAGGGTTTGTATCGCAAAATACTGGAAGGTGGGCTCGCCCCCATGGTCGGAAGTATACAATAAGATCAGCCATACCTACACTATGTATGAATCTGCAGTAGACACGTTAAACAATAGAACCTCTTTCCAGAGGATATGGTATTACTGGATTATTAACTCGACATCCCATAGAGGAAGATAGGATGCACAATTTGGATTCTGAACACTGTATCTGAACAAACTCAGTAGACCTGGGAGGATCGCTGGGAGGCAGAGATGCTTCCTTTTTTTTTCCCCCTCCCCCTCCCCTCTTCCCCCTCCCTCTCCTATGCTTTCCCTCTCTTCTCCCCCCCAATAACTATCTTTTTGCCAGACCCTATATCAATGAAGGGGGAACTCTGGAGAGGGAAATTCAACTGCACTATTTGTAATGTTTTAAATGTTTATTTGAAAATACATGTAAGGCAACCTATTTACCTCAGTTCAATAGATGGATGATACCCCACATATAGTCAGATTAGAAACTACTGTTCTATTGGTGAATCCACTGGTGAAGAACCAATTACTGGAATATGTAACTTGATTATCTTCCCATGGTCCACGGCATCCAACAGTGAAATTCCCAAAGGTATGATGGGTGTTTAGATATATGGGGAGGTGATGGGGGAAAGGTTGTAAGACTGCGTTAAAGTTGCTTTCCTCCAAAATGTTAATTTGTTTACTCCTTGCTTCTTTGGAAAATCAGATGGGAGGAAATAATTTCATCTTTGTATAACTCATGAAGAAAACTTTCTTTTTTGTTTGGCTTATGTACAAATAATTTATTAATAAAAATGATTTAAACATAAAGTCCCATTACAGTAGAATGTGGCTACTGAGGAAATTTTGAAGTAAAATAGCTTCCGTTTTTATATAGAAATATACAGGTGATATTTTCTAGTCAGCTTTTACAGATATGCTGTATCACTTTCAAGTGATTCAACATATGGGTACCATATATAGGCCTCATCTTAAAGGGACATGAAACCCAAAATATTTCTTTCATGATTCAGATAAAGAATACAATTTTAAACAACATTCTAATTTACTTCTATTGTTTAATTTGCTTCCTTCTCTTGTTATCCTTTGCTGAAATGTTTATCTAGGCAAGTTCATGAGCAGCAAAGAACCTAGGTTCTAGCTGCTGATTGGTCGCTGTATATAAATACAGATTTTCATTGGCTCACCCATGTGTTCAATTAGAAACCAGTAGTGCATTTCTTCTCCTTCAACAAATGATACCAAGAGAATAAAACAAATCAGATAATAGAAGTAAATTAGAAAGTTGTTTAAAATTGTATTCTCTATCTGAATCATTAAAGAAAAAAATTGGGTTTCATGTCCCTTTAAGTATTATGTGTAGTTCTGGAGGCCATAACTCCAGAAGAATATAAACAAACTGGAATCTGTGCAAAGAAGGTCTACTAACTGGTAAATGGTCTAAAAAAATAAAACTTACCAGGTGAGGCTGAATAACCTAAATATGAATAGCTTAGAGGAGAGAAGGGAAAGAGGTGATTTGAGAGTTACTTTCAAGTATATTAAGGGGCTTAGTAAAGAATAGGCTGTATTTTTCATAAAAAGAAAAATTCAAGAACAAGGGCTCATTGTCTCAAGCTAGTAGATTCAGAAGTAATTTGGTAGTAATCAAAGGTAGTAGATTCAGGAGTAATTTGTGGAAGTACTTATTTGCAAAAAGGTTATTTGATTCATGGAATAAATTTCCACAAGAAGTGGTAATGCCGAACATTTTGAGGGACTTTAAAGGGATATGAAGCTCAAATTTTATCTTTTATGATTCAGATAGAACATGCAATTTTAAGCAACTTTCTAATTTACTCCTATTATTAATTTTTCTTCGTTCTATAGGTGGCCCCAATGTTCGAAAGTGCTACAAGGGGGCGCATTATTCCAAGCGATCTGTGTCGCATTGCTGAGAGGCGTTTACTATACATTCCATTGGTCAGCAATGCTGGCTTAATATATAGTAAACAATCCGTGGAATATTACTGTCATCTGCCTAATCACTACTTTTAATGCCCCTAAACCAAAGTACCCCATGATCACACACTAACAATCTAAACTGCCAAATAGCCACATAGCCATCGCAAACCGCTAACAACCCACCGCAAGTACTATCTATTAACCCCTGTGTCACCATCAATCCACCGCAAGAACTAACTATTAACCCACTGCACTGCCCTCATCCCACCGCAGGTGCTAACTATTAGCCCCCTATGCTGCCATCAACCCACTGCAAAAGCTAACTATTAACCCCCTACACCGCCATCAACCCAACCCAAGTGATATCTACTAACCTCCTATTCCACCATAATAAAATCTAAATAAAAAAATATAATTTAAAAAGTCTAAGTTAAAAAAATCTAACTACAAAATGTAAGTAAAAAAAAAAAAAACCCTAAACAGAAAAACACCAAATAAAATGTAACCTTATTTCAACACCTGACTCCCCCTCTAAACTAACCGCACTAAGTTACACCAAAAAAAAGAAAAGGATAATTAAATAATAATTCATTTAAATTTAAAAAAGTTATTTCAATTGGCTGATTCAAATCAGAAAATAGGGATTGACTGAGTTGAAATCAGCTAATTGGAAGTAAGGGGTACCCCAATATGTTCCGCACTTCTGGGTTTCACTGTGCGGTGGAGATTGCATAAAGAGGGGGGCTCCCCTATGAAGCTGCAGAGTGGAGGCGGCGGTAGAGGCCAGGCCACCTCTGCTGCCGCGTAGATGAGCCCCTGGCGCCTTTGAGAATGGATAAAGATGGGCCCTGCCAATGATGAAGATTGCAGAGTGGAGGCTGTTGAAGAGGCTGCTGAAGTCTGCCTCCATGAAGATAGGCCCCCAGCACCTTTGAGGATGGATGAAGATGGGCCCTGCCGTTAATGAAGATTACAGATTGGAGGCAGTGAAGGAAGCCGTTGAAGTCTGTCTCCACAGACTGGAAAGATCGGACCCAGGCACCTGGAGCCTGGATGAAGATGCGCCCATGACAGATCAAGAGGAGCTGGAATCCTTATCAACTGTGAGTCACAATTGTGGGTTTAGATAGGGTTTTTTTTTGGGGGGGGGGTTATTTTTCAGCATAGACTTTTATTTTAAATTTTATTTTTTAGGCTAGGTTTTAAGCAGTTAGATGTTTTATTTTGGGGCTGGGGGCTCCTTTAATGTAAGTGGAGGGGTTTGTAACTTTTTTATGCAAAATAACTGTGATTGCTTTAAGGACCCTTTAAGGGCTATTGTAATTTCTTTTAGGGTTAAGGTTTTTTTTTTATTATTATTATGGGGCATGTAGTATAGTGGTATAGTGTTAGGTATATTTTTTTTATTTTGGATAATGCATTTTTTATTTTGTGCAACTTAGATTTTATTTTGTGTAACTAAGATTTTTTTTATTTTTTTTAACTTAGTGGGGTTAGTTTAGGGGGGGTTAGTTTAGAAAGGGGTTAGTGTAGAGGGTGGGGTTTAAGTATAAGTGTAGTTCTAGTTTGCTGTGGGAGGTGGCGGTTTAGGCTTTAATCTCCTAACCACCCCATAAATGTATAGGGGTTGATTGGGTGATTATATTTATTTAGGAATTCATAGGCTTTAATCTCCGAACCACCCCCCATACCCGTAGAAGGGTTGATTGGGTGATTATATTTATTTAGGAATTTGTAGGCTTTAATCAACTAACCACCCCTATACCTGTATGTGGGTTGATTGAGTGATTCTTGTTAGTTTTGTAGGCCTTAATCAATATAACCACCTCTCATACCTGTATGAGGGTTTATATGTGAATAATGATGGTTACCATTTATTAGGCCTTAATAACCTAACTACCCCTCATACCTGTATGGAGGTTGATTGGGTGATTTGGTTAGGGAAGCTTAGGGGGGCATTTATCTACATGTTTTTAAATATTATGCATTCTTCTAATGCATATTTTTTAGCTGTTGTATATAAATACTATGTATTTATGTTTTCTTGTTGTGTTTTTATTTTAAATATAACTATATATCTCATAATTTATATTCATGTTACAAAAGGCATTAGTGTTACAATTGTTTATTGCATAACAGGCATGCAGTTATGTGATACTATAATTAGAATGCAACTGTCTTTTATACCTTAAATATATTTTTTAAAAATATTTTTAATTTACAATAATAAATGCATCAATAAAGAATATCTACATTTTAATTTATATATCCAATACTTAAAATAATATGCATTATACATGTCCATGCATTCTATTTCAAAGATGAGATATCGGGGGGTAGTTATCAACGTGTCAACTTTCCTGCCCTCGCCAGCCCAATACGCCCGCCTAAGCTTGCCTCACATTGCCGCCGCGGACCTGAAAAATTTCGCCTAAGTTATCAAATAAAGCTGTCATAAAGCCGCGCACCAAGTACGGGGCGATGAGCAGCGGACTGTGAGAGTTATCACTCATCCGATCTCGCTGCTCTTCGGCTTTTTCCCAGCTTTATTGCTAGCCTGTCACTAAGCACCCACACTAAACTACACTGTTCTACCCCCTATACCAGCACCCCCGGAGCCCCCCACAACTAAATAAAGTTACTAACCCCTAAACCGCCGCTCCTAGACCCTGCCGCAACTCTGATAAATGTATTAACCCCTAAACCGCCGCTCTCAGACACCGCTGCCACCTACATTATACCTAGTAACCCCTATCCTGCCCCCCTATACCGTCGCCCTCTATAATAAAGTTATTAACCCCTATCCTGCTGATCCCGCACCTCGCCGCAACTAAATAAATAGTTTAACCCCTAAACCGCCGCTCCCTGAACCCGACGCAACCTATATTAAATTTATTAACCCCTATCCTGCCCCCCATACACCGTCGCCACCTATAATAAATTTATTAACCCCTATACTGCCCCCCACTACACCGCCGCCACTGTAATAAAATTATTAACCCCTAAACCTAAGTCTAACACTAACCCTAACACCCCCCTAACTTAAATATTAATTAAATAAATCTAAATAATATTTCTATTATTAACTAAATGAATCCTATTTAAAACTAAATACTTACCTTTAAAATAAACCCTAATATAGCTACAATATAAATAATAATTATATTGTAGCTATCTTAGGATTTATTTTTATTTTACAGGCATCTTTCAATTTATTTTAACTAGGTACAATAGCTATTAAATAGTTATTAACTATTTAATAGCTTAACTAGCTAAAATAAAGAGAAATGTACCTGTAAAATAAAAACTAACCTAAGTTACAATTACACCTAACACTACACTATCATTAAATAAATTAACTGCAAATAACTACAATTAAATACAATTACATAAACTAACTAAAGTACAAAAAAAGTAGGTTACAAACATTTAAAAAATATTACAACAATTTTAAGCTACTTACACCTAATCTAAGCCCCCTAATAAAATAACAAACCCCCCCAAAATAAAAAATGCCCTACCCTATTCTAAATTTAAAAAGTTCAAAGCTCTTTTACCTTACCAGCCCTTAAAAGGGCTTTTTGTGGGGGCATGCCCCAAAGAATTCAGCTCTTTTGCCTGTAAAAGAAAAATACAACCCCCCCAACATTAAAACCCACCACCCACATACCCCTAATCTAACCCAAACCCCCTTAAAAAAAACTAACACTAATCCCCTGAAGATCATCCTACCTTTAGTCGTCTTCACTCAGCCAAGCAGCGATGGAACTGAAGAGGAGACCCAAAGCGGCAGAAGTTATCATCCAAGGGGCGCTGAAGAATTCTTTCATCCGGGCGATGTCATCTTCCAAGCGGCGCTGAAGAAGCCTTCTATCCGGGCGATGTCATCTTCCAAGCGGGGTCTTCAATCTTCATCCCGCCGACTCGGAACATCCTTCTTTACCGACGGACTACCGACGAATGAAGGCTCCTTTAAGGGACGTCATCCAAGATGGCGTCCCTTCAATTCCGATTGGCTGATATGATTCTATCAGCCAATCGGAATTAAGGTAGGAAAAATCTGATTGGCTGATGGAATCAGCCAATCAGATTCAAGTTCAATCCGATTGGCTGATCCAATCAGCCAATCAGATTGAGCTCGCATTCTATTGGCTGTTCCGATTAGGGGGTTTATGTTATATAATATACTTTGTCATGTACAATGCATATTGTTTAAAATATTGTAGATATCTTTAAATGGATATAATGTTTGCTTATTATTATTTTAAACCTAATCATATATTTTCAAATATATATTTATATTTGACATAATAACAAGCAACTATTAAATTTCCTTTAAGATATCTCAAATTCTTAAAATAATCTACACTGTACATGGCAATGCAATTTTGTCACATTGATGCTCTAAAATGCCGGCAGCACCGGCAAAACCTCTTAGGCCTATCTGGGCTTCTGGAACTCAGTGCCAGACTGGAATTAAGCCTTTTCTCCGGCAGTCAGCGATAGCAGGTGATCTAAGGCTCAATTCTGGTCTGGCACTGAGTTCCACAAGCCCAGATAGGCCGTGCAGGTTTGCCTGTGCCGCTGAAGTTTTAGCGCATCTCTGTGACAGATTATTTAAACATTTATGATAACTTTAGCTACATATCTATATAATATAAGAATTATTAGTATAGTTTATTTTAGTTAGTTGTTTTTTTACAATAGACAGTTAGATGGGCATTACAGGGGAAGTGTTGTTTACTTATTACATCAGTGTAGGTGGTATTAGGGACTTACCTTGGCATATCAGGAGTGTAAGTTAGGCATGACATAGGTGTAGACGGGCAGGAGGAGTTAGCTGGGTTGTGCAGGGGGAGTGTAGGTTAACTGTGATGTAGTGTAGGCAGTCAGTGGGAGGTAGTGAGGCAGAGCAAGGGGGGTGTAGTTTAGGCGTGACATAGAAATAGGTGTTTAGGGGGAGTTAGTGAGGCCTGCTAGTGGTAGTAGTCTGCACTTTGCTTTGGACATATCGACATTGATATATTCAAAGCAGCAAAGTGCAGGTCGCAAGGGTAGAAGCAGCCATATTTGTCTTGTCAGCTATCAGGTGCCGAGACAAACATCATCTGAACTAGATAGTGTAGTTGTAGTAAAACTTAGGTCTCCACAGCAGTGTGCCTACACAGAAACTAATTTTGGTTTCAATGAGCGCACTGTTTGCGCCGTGTAAGCACACTTCAAATAGGGCCCTCTACAGTAAAATGTCGACAAGCGGCGATGTCGACAATATGGGAGGTGACAAGATGCTCCCATTGACTTCTATGGGAGTTACATCGGTGCTCGTCGGCATTGCTTGGACATGCCCCTTTTTTTAAATATTCCAACAGGTCGTGGGGCAGCAATGCCGACAAGGCAATCGATGCAGTTTTCCGACGGTCTGTCAATGTTTTAAACATCAGGCCAGTATCTTTATTTGAAAAAACATTTAGCCACCAATCAGCAAGCGTTACCCAGGTGCTGAACAAAAAAAATGGTCCGATTATAGGAGTAAATAAGAAAGTTGCTTAAAATTGCATGCTCTATCTAAATCATGAAAGAAAAAAATGTGGGTTTCATAGCCCTGGGATAAGAATAAGGCTATTCTACAAACAAGTTTATACTTTTAGGAAATATTGGACAGACTTGCTGGGCCTATGGTTCTTACCTGCAGTCAAAATCTATATTTCTATGTTTCTATATCCCTCTAATTCTCCCTGAAAAACAACCACCAACCCTTGGACTTCCAGATAGATGACAGCTACCTACAAAAGAAATTAAATAAGTGTTTTTTGGGATCCAGAATGTCACAGAGGAAAACTAGGTTAACAAGGGAGCACCTAGCACTGATATAAATTACAATACAAATTAAACTGAAATGTTTTCACTACAGTTTAATTTGTATTTGCATCCAATTTAGTAACATTACTTTTATGTCAGTTAAATAATTGTGTTGTGTACTTTACTGGCAAAGAGCTGGTGAGTTAAATAAGGAAGATAGGCCTCAAATGTTTAGAGAATATAATAGTTGTGAGAGAACTTGAGATACCTAGGGAATTCCCCTGTACCTCACACTTTTGTTGCTTTCTATATATGTTATGGCACAGCAGTGGAACAGCTTATGTCTGCCTTTTGCTTGAAATTGAATTTATAAAATATTATATATCATTTAAATTAAATATTATATAATATATTTGTGACCTTTTTGCTGAATAAAAGCATTTGTTATTTATTTAAATTTTAGAAGGAAATAAAAAAACTTTAGCAAATACTTACTTTTGGATTTTGTTTTCTTAAACAGTTTTTTTTTTTACAATATTTATGTAAATTATATTTTATTTGTTTTCATTTATAAGGGAAAATGAGGAAATTAATTGGCAAACACTTACTTGAAGCCAGGGTTAAAGGGCCAGATTACAAGTGGAACAGTATTTAATGCTTATTTACAAGCTCCTGGGGAGCGTTGAGAACTGGCTCGTCCTAGTCAAGAATGGGTATATGTCAATCTCCTTCTGTTAACAATCTCTGAGCTCTCCTAAGGGTGCTCTCAATTTAGAAAAGATTTCATCCAAATGGGCTGCAGCAACACTGCAAAATAGTCTGGATCCTAGGCTTGCCCAATCCTCTATTTTAGAAATTATGCGGGTTACTCTCTTTTCCTCCTGTAGAGAATCACAGATCAAATTATTTCTTATGACTTTTTTTACGCCGGATAAGGCTTCAAATGCGGGAATTCCAATTTCAACACTTGCCCCAAATGCTTGCTTGTATCAGCTAATCTTGTGCACATGCTATGGGATTGCCCAAGAATCAGATATTTCTGGCTTTAACTACAGTATTGACTTAATTAGACACTGGGGATCTCCCCTCTGATTCTGACATTGATAAATATAGTGTTCCTTTGGACTGATCCAGGGAATCAGCAGATTAGCAACAAAATTGTTAATATGGTTATACTAGCCGCTAGATATATAATTTTTAAAAAATGGAAAGGGTTAGCGACCCCTAGCATACCAGAAATTAAGAATTGTTTGAAGAAACAATGCATCCTAGAACAGTATGATACTAACTTAAAGGGACAAAATACTCATATGGTAAATCACTTGAAACTGATGCAGTATAACTGTAAAAAGCTGACAGGAAAATATCACCTGAGCATCTCTATGTAAAAAAGGAAGATATTTTACCTCACAATCTCCTCAGCTCAGCAGAGTAAGTTCTGTGTAAAAAGTTATACTCAGCAGCAGCCCAGCTGCAGGTAAAAAAAAAAAAAATGAAGAAGTGAACAGCAGCCAATCAGCATCAACAGTGCTGAGGTCATGAACTCTTTTATTGTGATCTCGTGAGATTTCACTTAACTCTCATGAGATTTCATAGCAAACTTCCTTCAAACTGAATAGGGAAATAAGATGAGAGTGCACGTAAGCTTGCCTCTTCCACTATCCCGGGACAGACATACTGATATGCTGCTTAGAAATCCTTTACAATGGGATGTGGCTACTGAGAAACTTTTGAGGTAAAATATCTTTCTTTTTTACATAGAGATGTTCAGGTGATATTTTCTAGTCAGCTTTTTACAGCTATGCTGCATCACTTTCAAGTGTTTAAACATGTGGGTATTATGGCCCTTTAAATAATGATTGCAACATATGGGAGTTTTTTCTGAAATGGTCAGCCTTCATTAAAGTCCTCCCCCTAATGAAATCGACTATCTAATTTATCCATTTAGAAATTCAGAACTGGTCTTTCTGGGTTTGTGGTAACCTGTCGTCTCCATGCATCTCTTTCCCTCTTCCTCCCCCCTTCTTAATTTTTTTTCTGTTTTGTGTTTTGCTTTGTTAAGTTTTGTTTTGGTTCGGTTAGTTCTGAGTTGTTATGTTTTTAATTCTTGTCTGAGTATTTTTTCATTTTATGGAAAACAAAAGTTTGAAAATAATACAACAGTTCCTTTAATGCTGTAGGATCTGGCATATCCATGATGCTTTATTTAATAATTGTTAATGATAAACAATAAAGCTTTGTATAAGCCTGTGACGATAGGTCAAAGGTTGAGCTTTCATTTTAAATGTTATGTATTTCGACTTACCTTTTTTGTTTTTCTCCTTTACTTGTATTGCCTGGTGGGTTCCTGTTACTTTAATTTCTGCCTTTGTTGTATTTAAATAAAAGATTTAAAAAAAAAAAATGGTTTAGATACATTTCTAGACATATGTATATAAGATTATGTCAAAAATTGTCTTAAAACATCCAGGATGAAGATATGTAGAGAGAATAGTAGCCACATCTACATATATGCTTCCTGTGTAAAATTCAGCCAATAAGTCCAAAAAAACTTCCTCACATTTCCTTGTAAGTCTCAGAAATAAAAAAATGAGAAATAGCCAGAAGAGTGTCTCAATCAATAAAGGAGTGGTAATCCCAGTGCCCACTTGCTCACCGTTCTTCTCCAGTATCCGATTAAATCTTCATCTAAGCAGCTCAGCTCTGGAATAATCTTGTTTCTTCCTAACTCACATAAGGTAGATAAAATCATGTGATCGCTATATCCTGATCACGGATGTCCCTGTGGAACACAATGTAGCAATTAGAGAAAGCTAATGTAAAAGACTGTGCTGTATTATTTTGTATTATTTTGGGATAGACTGTATAATTTTCACAAAAAAAAAAATCTTATGTGCTATACACTTGGTTTCAGAATCTACAGCTTTATTTCTATTTTTTATACAATTTTATGTTGTATTCTTACATTTTTATTTCATATTTTGTGCCATATAGAATGTGCCTCAGTGTTAATGTGCAACCTGGTGAAACATTGCATTTGAAGTGTTCTCATAGCTTAGAGTATACTAAATTATTATTATTATTATTATTATTACCGGTATTATTATTATTATTATTATTATTATTAATAATATACTTTATTTATTAATTGCCAACATATTCCGCAGCGCTGTCCATGGATACAATTAATTTAAATAAAACAATACAAGACTTGTAAGATACAGGACAAAATTTACAAACACATACAGGAGGGATTGAGGGCCCTATACCCGTGGGAATTTACAATCTAGAAATAGTATACAACTAGCAGCTTCATAAGTTGGTGTTCCATCTCATTATTAGCCTGCATTTGCAAAGTAACCTTGAGATACTAAGAAATAATGCTAACATTTCTGGACGACAATGTAAAGAAAACTAAAAGCACTTGTTGCTGCAATGCATTTTGAAATGCTGCTTTCCATAGAGAGCCCTGTTACATTCTTTTGTAGTCAGTTCAGAGGCTACTTTCAGTTCAGAGGTTACTTTTAGTTATACATTTTTCTCATTTAATTTTATTGAGATCTGCGCAATGCAAGATGTGTATGGTTTAGATCACATATTTCAGTGAGCTTAAAAGGAAATGAAACCCATTTTTTATTTCATGATTCAGATAGCGCATACAATTTAAACAACTTTCCAATTTACTTCTATAATCAAATTTGCTTCATTCTCTTGGTATCCTTTGCTGAAGGATCGCAAATGCACTACTGGGAACTAGCTGAACACATCAGGTAAGCTAATGAAAAAAGTCATATATGTGCAGCTAGCTCCCAGTAGTGCATTGCTGCACCTGAGGCTACCTAGGTATTCTTTATAACAAAAGATAACAAGAGAAAGAAGGACATTTTATTATAGAATTAAATGGGAAAGTTGTTTAAAATTGCATGCTCTGCTCTATCTGAAACCTGAGAGATTAACTTTATTAATCCATTAAAAGTCAAACATCCATATGAAGGAACATAAAAGAAGGTTCTGTGTATCAAGATGGATTACGTGTTTTGGCATAAGCCGTAATCATAGCCTAACACACCTGGTACACCGTTACAATTTATGTACATACTTGGTTACTCAATGGCTAAAAACAATTACAAATACATACTCTGATTTCAAACTATAGCATATTTTACATTTGAAATCAAAACATAATAAATATAATTACAAGGTATTAAGATTTGAAAAAAGTACCTTTTCCTATCAAGTCAAAACTACAGTAAAAACACTGCACCAATATGTATGATATTTGGAATACAGCTAGATTTAATTATTTACTATGGCCTAGATTTTAGAGTTGGGCGGTAGCCGTCAAAACCAGTGTTATAGGCTCCTAACGCTGGTTTTTACCGCCCTCTGGTATTTGGAGCCAGTCATTAAAGGGTCTAACGCTCACTTTCCAGCCGCGACTTTTCCATATCGCAGATCCCCTATCCTATCCTATCTTTTCAATGGGATCTTTCTAACTCCGGTATTTAGAGTCGTGGCTGAAGTGAGCATTAGAAATCTAACGACAAAACTCCAGCTGCAGAAAAAAGTCAGTAGTCAAGAGCTTTCTGGGCTAACGCCGGTTTATAAAGCTCTTAACTACTGTGCTCTAAAGTACACTAACACCCATAAACTAACTATGTACCCCTAAACCGAGGTCCCCCCACATTGCCGCCACTCGATTAAATTTTTTTAACCCCTAATCTGCCGACCGCCACCTACGTTATACTTATGTACCCCTATATTATATTTATTAACCCCTAACCTGCCCCCCACAACGTCGCCGCCAGCTACCTACACTTATTAACCCCTAATCTGCCGAGCAGATCTCACCGCTACTATAATAAAGTTATTAACCCCTAATCCGCCTCACTCCCGCCTCAATAACCCTATAATAAATAGTATTAACCCCTAATCTGCCCTCCCTAACATCGCTGACACCTAACTTAAATTATTAACCCCTAATCTGCCAACCGAATCTCGCCGCTACTGTAATAAATGGATTAACCCCTAAAGCTAAGTCTAACCCTAACACTAACACCCCCCTAAGTTAAATATAATTTAAATCTAACGAAATAAATTAACTCTTATTAAATAAATTATTCCTATTTAAAGCTAAATACTTACCTGTAAAATAAACCCTAATATAGCTACAATATAAATTATAATTATATTATAGCTATTTTAGGATTTATATTTATTTTACAGGTAACTTTGTATTTATTTTAACCAGGTACAATAGCTATTAAATAGTTAAGAACTATTTAATAGCTAAAATAGTTAAAATAATTATAAAATTACCTGTAAAATAAATCCTAACCTAAGTTACTACACTACACTATCAATAAATAAATTAAATAAAATACCTACAATTATCTACAATTAAACCTAACACTACACTATCAATAAATTAATTAAATACAATTCCTACAAATAAATACAATTAAATAAACTAACTAAAGTACAAAAAATAAAAAAGAACTAAGTTACAAAAAATAAAAAAATATTTACAAACATTAGAAAAAAATTACAATTTTAAACTAATTACACCTACTCTAAGCCCCCTAATAAAATAACAAAGACCCCCAAAATAAAAAAATGCCCTACCCTATTCTAAATTACAAAAGTTCAAAGCTCTTTTACCTTACCAGCCCTTAAAGTACCTTTTGTGGGGCATGCCCCAAAGAATTCAGCTCTTTTGCCTGTAAAAAAAAACATACAATACCCCCCCCAACATTACAACCCACCACCCACATATCCCTAATCTAACCCAAACCCCCCTTAAATAAACCTAACACTAAGCCCCTGAAGATCTTCCTACCTTGTCTTCACCATGCCAGGTTCACCGATCGATCCAGAAGAGCCTCCGATGTCTTGATCCAAGCCCAAGCGGGGGGCTGAAGAGTGGCGTCCATCCTCCGGCTGAAGTCTTGATCCAAGCGGCCAGAAGAGGACATCCGGACCGGCAAACATCTTCATCCAAGCCGCATCTTCTATGTTCTTCAATCCGATGACGACCGGCTGATCTTCAAGACCTCCATCGCAGATCCATCCTTCTTCACCGACGATTTCCCGACGAATGACGGTTCCTTTAAGGGACATCATCCAAGATGGCGTCCCTCGAATTCCGATTGGCTGATAGGATTCTATCAGCCAATCGGAATTAAGGTAGGAAAATTCTGATTGGCTGATGGAATCAGCCAATCAGAATCAAGTTCAATCCGATTGGCTGATCGGATCAGCCAATCAGATTGAGCTTGCATTCTATTGGCTGATCGGAACAGCCAATAGAATGCGAGCTCAATCTGATTGGCTGATTGAATCAGCCAATCGGATTGAACTTGATTCTGATTGGCTGATTCCATCAGCCAATCAGAAATTTCCTACCTTAATTCCGATTGGCTGATAGAATCCTATCAGCCAATCGGAATTCGAGGGACGCCATCTTGGATGACGTCCCTTAAAGGAACCGTCATTCGTCGGGAAGTCGTCAGTGAAGAAGGATGGATCCGCGATGGAGGTCTTGAAGATCAGCCGGTCGTCATCGGATTGAAGAACACAGAAGATGCGGCTTGGATGAAGATGTTTTCCGGTCCGGATGTCCTCTTCTGCCCGCTTGGATCAAAACTTCAGCCGGAGGATGGACGTCACTCTTCAGCCCCCCGCTTGGGCTTGGATCAAGACATCGGAGGCTCTTCTGGATCGATCGGTGAACCTGGCATGGTGAAGACAAGGTAGGAAGATCTTCAGGGGCTTAGTTTTAGGTTTATTTAAGGGGGGTTTGGGTTAGATTAGGGGTATGTGGGTGGTGGGTTGTAATGTTGGGGGGGGGGTATTGTATGTTTTTTTTTACAGGCAAAAGAGCTGAATTCTTTGGGGCATGCCCCACAAAAGGTCCTTTTAAGGGCTGGTAAGGTAAAAGAGCTTTGAACTTTTGTAATTAGAATAGGGTAGGGCATTTTTTTATTTTGGGGGTCTTTGTTATTTTATTAGGGGGCTTAGAGTAGGTGTAAATAGTTTAAAATTGTTGTAATATTTTTCTAATGTTTGTAAATATTTTTTTATTTTTTGTAACTTAGTTCTTTTTTATTTTTTGTACTTTAGTTAGTTTATTTAATTGTATTTATTTGTAGGTATTGTATTTAATTAATTTATTGATAGTGTAGTGTTAGGTTTAATTGTAGATAATTGTAGGTATTTTATTTAATTAATTTATTGATAGTGTAGTGTTAGGTTTAATTGTAACTTAGGTTAGGATTTATTTTACAGGTAATTTTGTAATTATTTTAACTATTTTAGCTATTAAATAGTTCTTAACTATTTAATAGCTATTGTACCTGGTTAAAATAAATACAAAGTTACCTGTAAAATAAATATAAATCCTAAAATAGCTATAATATAATTATAATTTATATTGTAGCTATATTAGGATTTATTTTACAGGTAAGTATTAAGCTTTAAATAGGAATAATTTATTTAATAAGTGTTAATTTATTTCGTTAGATTTAAATTATATTTAATTTAGGGGGGTGTTAGGGTTAGACTAAGCTTTAGGGGTTAATACATTTATTAGAATAGCGGTGAGCTCCAGTCGGCAGATTAGGGGTTAATGTTTGAAGTTAGGTGTCGGCGATGTTAGGGAAGGCAGATTAGGGGATAATACTATTTATTATAGGGTTATTGAGGCGGGAGTGAGGCGGATTAGGGGTTAAAAACTTTATTATAATAGCGGTGCGGTCCGCTCGGCAGATTAGGGGTTAATAAGTGTAGGCAGGTGGAGGCGACGTTGTGGGGGGCAGATTAGGGGTTAATAAATATAATATAGGGGTCGGCGGTGTTAGGGGCACATAGGGATAATGTAAGTAGCAGCGGTTTACGGAGTGGCAGATTAGGGGTTAAAAAAAATATGCAGGTGTCAGCGATAGCGGGGGCGGCAGAATAGGGGTTAATAAGTGTAAGGTTAGGGGTGTTTAGACTCGGGTACATGTTAGAGTGTTAGGTGCAGACGTAGGAAGTGTTTCCCCATAGCAAACAATGGGGCTGCGTTAGGAGCTAAACGCTGCTTTTTTGCAGGTGTTAGGTTTTTTTTCAGCTCAAACAGCCCCATTGTTTTCTATGGGGGAATCGTGCACGAGCACGTTTTTGAAGCTGGCCGCGTCCGTAAGCACCGCTGGTATCGAGAGTTGAAGTTGCGGTAAATATGCTCTACGCTCCTTTTTTGGAGCCTAACGCAGCCATTCTGTGAACTCTAAATACCAGCGGTATTTAAAAGGTGTGGCCAGAAAAAAGCACGCGTAGCTAACGCACCCCTTTGGCCGCAAAACTCTAAATCTAGGCCTATGTGCTTCCTTTTGTTTGGTGGAAAATAAAAATATATGTAGTTTCTAAGATATATTAACATATTAAAGACAGGCTTAGTAGCAGTGTTTAGCAACACAGGATGTTTGGAGTTTAGTCCCAGATATTAAAGGGACAGTCACAGTAAACACCTTGTAATTACACTTTTCTGCAATCTTCCAAAAGATTAACATTTTTACAGAGTCTAAACTATATTATAACAGATTAACACCTTAATTGCTGCAATTGTTTTTCAGGGCTCTAAAATGACATGAAAATGGACATTATAAATAATAAAAGTATACTGAAAGGTGTTTTACTATGTATAACTAAGCATTTTATATTAATATAATATAAATCTATTGTTCTATTTCATTTTTAATTTAAACAAACCACATGAGTTTCATCTATTTCATCTAACTAAAGAGTATAGTGCAAGTATCTAGTACAAGAGCAGTTTGCCACAATGGTTATTTTCAAAGCATTTTTATACATTGATATTTTATTCTTAAAAATGGATGACAAATTACAGCAAGACTGAGTATTTAACAATCAACTTGATCCATAACTTTCACATAAACTAGAAGCCATTTATTGTCATTGCTGTCCGGAATATATCCTGCTTTTTTCAGTGGTAGCTTCTCTACCATTTATTTTCAAATCAATACTCAATTACTAGGAGTAAGATTCACTCTTTTGCCAATCTTCAAGATGAAATTATAGACTAAAAGAATAACACTTAGTCAATGCAGGCTACTGTCCATTAACTCATGATGTTGATAAAAAGCCATATAGATACTTTATTAAACAGTAGTATTACTCTTATATTAATTAATCTTTGAGAAAAAGGCTTTTTTTTACATTGTGACTGATGACCTGAGAAAACAATTTGCTTCTAACTAGCTTTTAATTTCAATCTTGGAGAGTTCATTGACTGAATCATACAACAGCCCATAAATGCTGGTTTAATGGGTTTCCTTTTTGTTATTGAGAAGAATAGAGTGCCAATAAGGCTCTGTTCTTCTCTTCATAACTCAAATAATTGATCTGGTAAATGCAGAACATTTACTTGTGGATAAAAAGGACTGTCATTTCAGATACTGAAGACTATATAAATTACTATAATTGAATGAAATAAAGATACTTATGATTTTTTTTACTACAAAATGCCCTACTTAAAGGAACACTGGAGTCAAAATTCAACTTTCATCATTTAGATAGGGCACCCAGTTGTGAACAGCTTTCCAATTAATTTACACTATTAAAATGTGCATAATCTTTTTATATGCACATTTTCTAAAGCATCAGCTCCTACTGAGCATAGGCAAGAATTCACCGAATTTACGTATATGTATTTTGTCATTGGCTAATGTCTGTCACATGATGCACAGGGAAGGAAAATTGAACTACCTTTGAAATTTGTCAGAACAAAAGCTACTACTCATTTGAAATTCAGACTAGGGGCCTGGTGGTCATGCAAAATCTTTAGGATTTTTTAGACCTTATATTGTAATATAGGAGTCTTTCCTTTACATACATAACCCTGCATAGTGAGATAAACATCTCTCAAGGTAAAAATTGTTTTTCTAAAATTCTCGCCGTACTGAAGAGACTTCTTAAATTAGCTCACCTGAGTGGAGAGCTTTAGATCGTTATGCCCTAAGAACATTTTCATTATGCATTTGTTGATTGTGCAATTCTACTGTATCTAATGGTTTTTATTTTGTATTATATTAAAAGGTTATGAATACTTAAACCTTATAAGAAAAGCAATGTATTGCAGAAGGCATTTACATTATTCAGACATCAGGAGACTTATTTTATTTTCCATATCTTTCTTCAGTATCCAATACTTCCATTACATTTAGCTATACTAGATATGTCATACATATAAGGTTCACAATGTTTCATCTGTAGCTTTATAAAGGAAAACAAAAGCAACATTTTATGAGTCCAGACCTACCAAGTGCATTCCTGTATTTTGTTCCTTAAGGTCTAAACCACCTATTCTGTCCTACATATTGTAGAACCCCCCTTTAGATAAGAATAAGATAAGACAATAACTGGTGTCTAAGTATTCTATATTCTTATACTAGGCACTTGAACATAACTTAACTTTAAACTTGTAAACAAGTTTGTAACACAAAAATCGGTGGCGGCATCTAACCCTAACCTAACCCCTACTAACCAAGGCCCCTTTCAATGTATGCAGCATGACACCCGGCTGTTCACGCCCAATGGCACTAGGAGAGAGCTGTGAAGCTTAGAGATCTTCGGCCTGCATCTGTAAGGGAGAGGACCCCTAGGCCGGCACCTAGTGGACGTCTCCCCTCCCTCTTCTTAGACCATCACTCTTCTCTCTGTGCCCGCTCCCCAGGGCCTTGACCACCCGTCAGCTAGGGCATCCACATCCAGCCCTGTAAAAGTGACCCCTCTCAGTCGAATCGTGCAACCCTCCTGCTAGGGGTGGATGGCTATCTTAACAACCTGGGCTTACTAAGGCTAGCTCAATTAAATCTACCCCAGCGGGTCCACTCACCCTCGCTCTGCCACATCAACGCCACCTTCCTCCTCCTCTCTGTGGACGGGTGGGCGGGGAAACTTTCTCCTTGAAGTCTGGAACAGGAAGAGGCCAGTCTAACTGCTGCAGGACCCTATAAAGGTAAGCACAAACACCCACCTCCACACTTGCAACATTGTAACAAAACACAATCCAGCAATATCCAGACTTCAAGTTGTTAAGCACTTAATGTCGTTCCTGACCCACTAGAGGGCCCTCCACTATCATAAGGTCTAAACCACCTATTCCGTCCTACATACTGTTACTGTAGAACCCACCTTTAGATAAGAATAAGACCAGACAACAACATTGGGATAAAGACCGGTCATGGTCACGTTTATTAAATAAATGAATAACTGGTGCCTAAGTATTCAATATTCTTATACTAGGCACTTGAACATAACTTAACTTTAAACTTGTAAATAAGTTTGTAACACAAAAATCGGTGGCGGCATCTAACCCTAACCTAACCCCTACTAGCAGACAGCCAAGGCCCCTTTCGATGTTTGCAGCGTGACACCCGGCTGTTCACACCCAATGGCACCAGGAGAGAGCTGTGAAGTTTAGAGATCTTCGGCCTGCATCTGCAAGAGAGAGGATCCCTAGGCCGGCACCTAGTGGGCGTCTCCCCTCCCTCTTTTTAGACCGTCACTCTTCTCTCCCTGTGCCCGCTCCCCAGGGACTTGATCACCCACCACAAGAGCCAAGCATTTCTTGCTGCCACTAAGCCAACAGGTACCCATTCTTCACCCTCAACTGTAATAAATTTCCTTTTTTTTTTTTTATAGGGCCGAAACATGTTGACCCACTGGTAAGCACCACTTCAAGGATATTACTTCATTGTGGACGTGTTACACTATTTTTACATTCTTATTACAGGGACGTTTTTAGGACATTGAATCAACAGCTGACTGCTATTAGAGATTCGCCTAGGGGATTTCATCACCAGGATTCAAGATTCTTCTTTGATTTTGTTTTTAATTTTTGCTTTTATTCATTTGGATTACAAATTATATACTTTTCTGATCATCATTAACATTTGTTTTTACTTTTTTCACATTTTTATTGGATTTTTTTCATCTTCTCAATTTATGGTTTGCTTCACATTCATTGTGTCACTTCACTTCATTTTTTTCATCATTTTTTCACCATGTTTCCACCTTTTTTTGCATAACGCCGTCATTTTTGTGCACTGCAGTGCCATTTGCATACTAAACTGTTTATTTTTTCACTCTTATTACTCTATTATTTCATGTAATTGTTTGCACTAGTTGAGAATCACTTGGCATTACTATCATATCATTCATTTCATTATTGCCACACATCAAGGTTTACATCCTCAACTTAGCATATTATTGTTCATCATGGATCCATGAATTCTTACTGGTACAATTGAAGATTTTAATGTAGGAATTTTGTAATTATTTACCATTGTTTTTATTTGTATTTTCATTGTATTTGTATTTTTATTACCCTTTTTATATTTACCTTTGTATTAAATATACTGTTTTTACAACCTATTTGGTTAGCACTATCTTCCACTGCTTGAAATATAGCAGTTGTACAACACACCTCTGAGTACTTTTAGGGCTTTCACCTCATCCCTTAGCCTTCTGGTGCTGTACTCATCACTTTTACTGTCATTTCACTCTCTTGGGGTTTGGTTAGGACCCTTTCAGTGTACAGCTTAGGGATTATCTTAGCGCTTGGTTACACCACCCCATCTTCTTTTTTTTTTTTTTGCCAATGTAATCAAAATATTTTCTCCCTTTTTTTTTTTTTTGCACTCCCACCATGCTCCCTCAGAGTATCCTTAAAAGTGAAGTGCGCCTCTGATGTCCTTTAAAAATAAATCCAGCCCAACGTCAGTTAGGTGGATGCCATTGGGGTGAAATAGGTCCTTTTTGTCGTCTGTAATTGCCTCGTGTCTAAGTACGAAGCCCCCCAAAGCCGTGACCGTGCTACCCAACTCCCTGTTGACTTTTTTCCTCACTTTCGGATAGATTACAAGTTTTTGTCGGTAAGGCTTGCATCGTTAACGAGCAGTTTCAGCTCACATACAGACAACGCTGGTAAAAAAAGTGAGCGGAGAGCAAAATTTAGCTCCACATCTCACATCAATACCAGCGTTGCTTACGGTAGTGGAGAGCTGGTAAAACGTGCTCGTGCATGATTTTCCCATAGGAATTAATGGGGGAGAATCGGCTGGAAAAAAACTGCAAAAAAGCAGCGTTCAGCTTCTAACGCAGCCCCATTGATTATTATGGGAAAATACTTTTTATGTCTACACCTAACACCCTAACATGAACCCTGAGTCTAAACATCCCTAATCTTACACTTATTAACCCCTAATCTGCCGCCCCCGACATCGCCAACACCTGTATTTTATTATTAACCCCTAATCTGCCGCTCCGGACACCGCCGCCACCTACATTATCACTATGAACCTCTAATCTGCTGCCCCCAACATCGCCGACACCTACTTTTTATTTATTAACCCCTACTCTGCCACCCCCAATGTCGCCGCCACCTAACTACACTTATTAACCCCTAATCTGCCGCAGCCAACATCGCCGCCACTATAATAAAGTTATTAACCCCTAAATCTAAGTCTAACCCTAACCCTAACACCCCCTAACTTAAATATAATTTAAATACATCTAAATAAAATTACTATCATTAACTAAATTATTCCTATTTAAAACTAAATACTTACCTATAAAATAAACCCTAAGCTAGCTACTAAGATAGATACTAATAGTTACATTGTGGCTATCTTAGGTTGTTTTTTTTTTTTTTACGGGCAACTTTGTATTTATTTTAACTAGGTACAATAGTTATTAAATAGTTATTAACTATTTAATAACTTCCTAGTTAAAATAAATAGAAATATACCTGTAAAATAAATCCTAACCTAAGTTACAATTACACATAACACTGCACTATAAATAAATTAATTACCTAAACTAACTACAATTAATTACAATTAAATTAAATATACTAAAGTATGAAAAAAACACAATAAATTACAGAAAATAATAAAATAATTACAATTTGTTTAAACTAATTACACCTAATCTAATCCCCCTAATAAAAAAGCCCCCCAAAATAATAAAAATCCCTACCCTATACTAAATTACAAATAGCCCTTAAAAGGGCCTTTTGCAGAGCATTGCCCCAAAGTAATCAGCTCTTTCACCTGTAAAAAAAAAAATACAATACCCCCCAACATTAAAACTCACTACCCACACACCCAACCCTACTCTAAAACCCACCCAATACCCCCTTAATAAAACCTAACACTAACCCCTTGAAGATCACCCTACCTTGAGACGTCTTCACCCAACCGGGCACAAGTGGTCCTCCAGACGGCCAGAAGTCTTCATCCGATCCGGGCAGAAGAGGACCTCCAGATTGGCAGAAGTCTTCATCCAGACGGCATCTTTTAACTTCATCCATCCGGAGTAGAGCGGGTCCATCTTCAAGCCATCCGACGCAGAGCCTCCGCTTCCATCCGACGACTAACACTAAATGACGGTACCTTTAAGTGACGTCATCCAAGATGGCGTCCCTTCAATTTCCGATTGGCTAATAGAATTCTATCAGCCAATCGGAATTAAGGTAGAAAAAATCCTATTGGCTGATCCAATCAGCCAATAGGATTGAGCTTGCATTCTATTGGCTGTTCCAATCAGCCAATAGAATGCGAGCTCAATCCTATTGGCTGATTGGATCAGCCAATAGGATTGAACTTCAATCCTATTGGCTGATTGCATCAGCAAATATGATTTTTTCTACCTTAATTCCGATTGGCTGATAGAATTCTATCAGCCAATCGGAATTGAAGGGAGGCCATCTTGGATGACGTCACTTAAAGGTACCGTAATTTAGTGTTAGTTGTCGGATGGAAGAGGATGCTCCACGTCGGATGGCTTGAAGATGGACCCACTCCGCTCCGGATGGATGAAGATAGAAGATGCCATCTGGATGAAGACTTCTGCCCGTCTGGAGGTCCTCTTCTGCCCGGATTGGATGAAGACTTCTGGCCGTCTGAAGGACCACTTCTGCCCAGTTGGGTGAAGACATCTCAAGGTAGGGTGATCTTCAAGGAGTTAGTGTTAGGTTTTATTAAGGGGGTATTGGGTGGGTTTTACAGTAGGGTTGGGTGGGTGGGTGGTAAGTTTTAATGTTGGGGGGTATTGTATTTTTTTTACAGGTAAAAGAGCTGATTACTTTGGGGCAATGCCCCGCAAAAGGCGCTTTTAAGGCTATTTGTAATTTAGTATAGGGTAGGGATTTTTATTATTTTGGGGGGCTTTTTATTTTATTAGGGGGATTAGATTAGGTGTAATTAGTTTAAACAAAATGTAATTATTTTATTATTTTCTGTAATTTAGTGGGTTTTTTTTGTACTTTAGTTTATTTAATTTAATTGTAATTAATTGTAGTTAGTTTAGGTAATTAATTTAATTATAGTGTAGTGTTAGTTGTAATTGTATCTTAGGTTAGGTTTTATTTTACAGGTATATTTGTATTTATTTTAACTAGGAAGTTATTAAATAGTTAATAACTATTTAATAACTATTGTACCTAGTTAAAATAAATACAAAGTTGCCTGTAAAATAAAAATAAACCCTGAGATAGCTACAATGTAACTATTAGTTATATTGTAGCTATCTTACGGCTAGATTTAGAGTTTGGCGTTAGCCGTCAAAACCAGCGTTAGAGGCTCCTAACGCTGGTTTTGGGCTACCGTTGGTATTTAGAGTCAGTCATGAAAGGGTCTAACGCTCACTTTGCAGCCGCGACTTTTCAATACCGCAGATCCCCCTACGCCATTTGCGTATCCTATCTTTTCAATGGGATCTTTCTAACGCTGGTATTTAGAGTCTTGGCTGAAGTGAGCGTTAGAAATCTAACGACAAAACTCCAGCCGCAGAAAAAAGTCAGGAGTTAAGAGCTTTCTGGGCTAACGCCGGTTCATAAAGCTCTTAACTACTGTGCTCTAAAGTACACTAACACCCATAAACTAAATATGTACCCCTAAACCGAGGCCCCCCCACATCGCCGCCACTCTATTAAAAATTTTTAACCCCTAATCTGCCGCTCCGTACACCGCCGAAACCTACGTTATCCCTATGAACCTCTAATCTGCTGCCCCTAACACCGCCGACCCCTATATTATATTTATTAACCCCTAATCTGCTGCCCCCAACGTCGCCCCCACCTACCTGCAATTATTAACCCCTAATCTGCCAACCGGACCTCACTGCTACTATAAAAAATGTATTAACCCCTAATCCGCCTCACTCCCGCCTCAATAACCCTATAATAAATAGTATTAACCCCTAATCTGCCCTCCCTAACATCGCTGACACCTAACTTCAAGTATTAACCCCTAATCTGCCGACCGGACCTCACCGCTACTCTAATAAATGTATTAACCCCTAAAGCTAAGTTCAACCCTAACCCTAACACCCCCCTAAATTAAATATAATTTAAATCTAACGAAATAAATGAACTCTTATTAAATAAATTAATCCTATTTAAAGCTAAATACTTACCTGTAAAATAAACCCTAATATAGCTACAATATAAATAATAATTACATTGTAGCTATTTTAGGATTAATATTTATTTTACAGGTAACTTTGTATTTATTTTAACCAGGTACAATAGCTATTAAATAGTTCATAACTATTTAATAGTTACCTAGTTAAAATAATTACAAAATTACCTGTATTAGAAAAATATTATAACAATTTTAAGCTAATTACACCTACTCTAAGCCCCTTAATAAAATAACAAAGCCCCCAAAATAAAAAAATGCCCTACCCTATTCTAAAATACAAATAGAAAAGCTCTTTTACCTTACCAGCCCTTAAAAGGGCCTTTTGCGGGGCATGCCCCCAAAGAATTCAGCTCTTTTGCCTGGAAAAAAAAACATACAATACCCCCCCCCAACATTACAACCCACCACCCACATACCCCTAATCTAACCCAAACCCCCCTTAAATAAACCTAACACAAAGCCCCTGAAGATCTTCCTACTTTGAGTTGTCTTCAGCCAGCCGACCCACCGATGGAACCGAAGAGGGGATCCGGAGCGGCAGAAGTGATCCTCCAAGGGGCGCTGAAGAAGTCTTCCATCCGATGAAGTCATCATCCAGGCGGCGCTGAAGAAGTCTTCCTTCCGGGCGATGTCATCTTCCAAGCGGCGCTAAAGAAGTCTTCCATCCGGGCGATGTCATCTTCCAAGCGGGGTCTTCAATCTTCTTCTTCAGGATCCATCTTCATTCCGCCGACGCGGAACATCCTTCTTCCCCGACGGACTACCGATGATTGAAGGCTCCTTTAAGGGACGTCATCCAAGATGGCGTCCCTCGAATTCCGATTGGCTGATAGGATACTATCAGCCAATCTGAATTAAGGTAGGAAAATTCTGATTGGCTGATAGAATCAGATTCAAGTTCAATCCGATTGGCTGATCCAATCAGCCAATCAGATTGAGCTTGCATTCTATTGGCTGATCGGAACAGCCAATAGAATGCGAGCTCAATCTGATTGGCTGATTGGATCAGCCAATTCGATTGAACTTGAATCTGATTGGCTGATTCCATCAGCCAATCAGAATTTTCCTACCTTAATTCCGATTGGCTGATAGAATCCTATAAGCCAATCGGAATTCAAGGGACGCCATCTTGGATGACGTCCCTTAAAGGAGCCTTCATTCGTCGGTAGTCCTTCTGGGAAGAAGGATGTTCCGCGTCGGCGGAATGAAGATGGATCCTGAAGAAGAAGATTGAAGACCCCGCTTGGAAGATGACATCGTCCGGATGGAAGACTTCTTCAGCGCCGCTTGGAAGATGACATCGCCCGGATGGAAGACATCTTCAGCGCCCCTTGGAGGATCACTTCTGCCGCTCCGGATCTCCTCTTCGGTTCCATCAGGGGGTCGGCTGGCTGAAGACAACTCAAGGTAGGATGATCTTCAGGGGGGTAGTGTTAGGTTTATTTAAGGGGGGTTTGGGTTAGATTAGGGGTATGTGGGTGGTGGGTTTTAATGTTGGGGTGGGGGTTGTATTTTTCTTTTCCAGGCAAAAGAGCAGTTTTCTTTGGGGCATGCCCCGCAAAAGGCCCTTTTAAGGGCTGGTAAGGTAAAAGAGCTTTGAACTTTTTTAATTTAGAATAGGGTAGGGCATTTTTTTATTTTGGGGGGCTTTATTATTTTATTAGGGGGCTTAGATTAGGTGTAATTAGCTTAAAATTGTTGTCATATTTTTTAAATGTTTGTAACTTATTTTTTTATTTTTTGTAACTTAGCTTTTTTTATTTTTTGTACTTTAGTTAGTTTATGTAATTGTATTTAATTGTAGTTATTTGTAGTTAATTTATTTAATTAATTTAATGATAGTGTAGTGTTAGGTTTAATTGTAACTTAGGTTAGGATTTATTTTACAGGTAATTTTGTATTTCTTTTAGCTAGGTAGTTATTAAATAGTTAATAACTATTTAATAACTATTCTAACTAGCTAAAATAAATACAAAGTTACCTGTAAAATAAATATAAATCCTAAAATAGCTACAATTTAATTATTAATTACATTGTAGCTATCTTAGGGTTTATTTTACAGGTAAGTATTTAGTTTTAAATAAGAATAATTTATTAAAGTATAGTGTAGTGTTAGGTGTAATTGTAACTTAGGTTAGTTTTTATTTTACAGGTAAATTTATCTTTATTTTAGCTAGGTAGCTATTAAATAGTTAATAACTATTTAATAGCTATAGTACCTAGTTAAAATAAATACAAAGTTACCTGTAAAATAAAAATAAATCCTAAGATAGCTACAATATAATTATAATTTATATTGTAGCTATATTAGGGTTTATTTTACAGGTAAATATTTAGCTTTAAATAGGAATAATTTATTTAATAAGAGTTAATTTAGTTTGTTAGATTTAAATTATATTTAATGTAGGGGGGTGTTAGTGTTAAGGTTAGACTTAGCTTTAGGGGTTAATACATTTATTAGAGTAGCGGTGAAGTCCGGTCGGCAGATTAGGGGTTAATAATTGTAGGTAGGTGGAGGCGACGTTGGGGGTGGCAGATTAGGGGTTAATAAATATAATATAGGGGTCAGCGGTGTTAGGGGCAGCAGATTAGGGGTACATAGGGATAACATAGGTTGGGGCGGTGTACGGAGCGGCAGATTAGGGGTTAAAAAAATATGCAGGGGTCAGCGATAGCGGGGGCGGCAGATTAGGGGTTAATAAGTGTAAGGTTAGGGGTGTTTAGACTCGGGGTACATGTTAGGGTGTTAGGTGCAGACATAGGAAGTGTTTCCCCATAGGAAACAATGGGGCTGCGTTAGGAGCTGAACGCTGCTTTTTTGCAGGTTTTAGGGTTTTTTTCAGCTCAAACAGCCCCATTGTTTTCTATGGGGGAATCGTGCACGAGCACATTTTTTAAGCTGGCCGCTTCCGTAAGCACCGCTGGTATTGAGAATTGCAGTGGCGGTAAATATGCTATACGCTTCCTTTTTGGAGCCTAACGCAGCCCTTCTGTGAACTCTAAATACCAGCGGTATTTAAAAGGTGCGAGGGAAAAAAAGCCAGCGTTAGATATGTGGGTCGTTACCGAAAAAACTCTAAAGCTAGCCGTTAGGGTTTATTTTATAGGTAAGTATTTAGTTTTAAATAGGAATAATTTATTTAATTGTAGTAATTCTTTTTCGATTATTTTAAATTATATTTAAGTTAGGGGGGGTAGGGTTAGGGTTAGACTTAGGTTTAGGGGTTAATACATTTAATATAGTGGCAGCAACATTGGGGGCGGAAGATTAGAGGTTAATAAATGTAGGTAGGTGTCGTCGATATTAGGGACGGCAGATTAAGGGTTAATAAAATTTAACTAGTGTTTGCGATGCGGGAGTGCAGTGGTTTAGGGGTTAATATATTTATTACAGTGGCGGCGATGTCCGGTCGGCAGATTAGGGGTTAAAAATGTATTTAAGTGTTTGTGATGTGCGGGGGGGGGGCTCGGTTTAGGGGTTAATAGGTAGTTTATGGGTGTTAGTGTACTTTTTAGCACTTTAGTAAAAACTCTTAACTACTGACTTTTAAATGCGTTACCAGTCTTGACAGGAGAGGCTGCACCGCTCACTTTTCCAAGACTCGTAATACCGGCATTAGGAAAATCCCATTGAAAAGATAGGATACGCAATTGACGTAAGGGGATTTGCGGTATGCTCGAGTCACGGAAAAAAAGTGAGCGGTACACTTGTACCTGCCAGACTCGTAATACCAGCGGGCGTTAAAAAGCAGCGTTGGGACCTCTCAACTCTGCTTTTTAAGTCTAATGCAAGACTCGTAATCTAGGCACTAGTAAGCTGCCTTTTGGGTAACTATATGTCTCCAATGCAGTCGAGCAACCACATTGGACCATCCCAGCTTCACATCCTTTAGCTAGGTGTGCACCCATTCTAAATCAGCTACCATCCTCTTAATGAGGTCTAACGCGGTTAATGAACCCAAGTCATTCCCCCCCAGGTGCAGAACTAAGATGTTAGGCTGCCCCCACCTCCTGTGTGCCTCTTGCAGAAGAATTGGCAAATCTGCCCATGAAAGGCCCCTGCGGCCTAACCAGTGGAAGTTGGCCCTGGACGTGGAAAATCCAAGTTGCTGACCTTCCGAAGACCGCAACGCCCTGATGGACGCCCAATGGATAAATGAGTGGCCTACTATCCACACACGAACTGAAGGGGAATGATCAGCGTACCCCAATGCTTTGCTGAAGAAGGCTATAGCAGACAATCTGCTCCCCGCCCCCATTCTACTGACCCCTTCCTGTCTCAGAACCGCTAACCAGTCAATCACCTGCAACTGTGAAGCCCTCTGTACCTGCATGCCTCTCTGATGACAGAACACCTCCCATTTTTTCCAGTGGCTCAAGTAAGCTGTCCAAGTTCTCGGTGCCAATGATGCTCTGATTAAGGGGAGGATGCCTTCCCAACCTTCAACAGCTGCCAATGAAAAGGTGGGCATGTCAGACCCTCCTTTTCCGACCTGTGTGCTGCTTTCCTAAACTGCTCCCAATTAAATCGAGAGAGTGCATCAGCGATCAAGTTCTGCACTCCCGGGACATGTTTGGCTGTAAAACAAAGGTTGAGCTGCAAGCAGTGCAACACCAAATGCCTAAGAAAATGCACCACCTCCGGCGATGAGGCGGACAATTTATTAATGGCGTACACTACACTCATATTGTCCATCCAAAACACAACAGACCACCCCAAATCTCCACTGCTACCACAATTGGAAAAAGTTCCAACAGCGTAAGTTCCTTGTACAACCAGCCGCTATCCACTTCTGAGGCCATGGTGCTGCGCTCCACTGCCTGTCCAGGTATGCCCCATAGCCTGAACCCGCTGCTGCATCCAAAATAGGTGCAGCATCTGGTTTGAAACTGTGGGGCGTCTCCAGAGACAAACACCATTGAAATGCACCAGAAACTCCGCCCACACATCTAAATCTTCCTTTACCTCCTCCGTGACCATAGCCCACTTAGCCTGCCCCGGTGGACCCTTCAGCTTGGCTTCCAAATGGTGATTAAAGACTCTACCCATCGGTATGGCCCGCCCCGCAAAATTAAGGAGGCTGAGCAGTGACTGGACCTTCTTGATAGGAACCCTGTCTTGCCTACGCACCTCCTGCACAAGTTGCAGCATGCAAGACACCTTGGCTTTCGGTAGCCTACAAATCGCGCTCACCTTGTCAATCTCTATCCCCAGAAATGTGAGACATGTGCAAGGGCCCTGTGTCTTTTCCCCTGCAAGCGGGACCCCAAACCTTGCCATTATATCCTTCATTGCCACTGACCCTCCTCCCGATGACTTCTGCACCACCCAGTGGAGGAAGGAACTAAAGCACTTGAACAAGGCACAGGACAGAGAACACCCCATCGGTAAACATCTGTCCACATAGTAAGAGCCCTCGAACTTCACCCCCATCAGCCTAAAGGCTGAAAGGTGTAACGGCAGTAGCCTAAAAGCAGACTCAATGTCTAGCTTTGCCATGAGCGCCCCCGGGCCGCAGTCTCTGACTACCCCTAATGTATCATCAATCGACTGATAATGCACCAAGCTCAGCTCAGGGTCAATAGTATCATTAACTGACTCCCCTTTCAGAAATGAGAGGTGATGAATCAATCTGAACTTCCCCGCCTCCTTCTTGGGAACAACCCCAAGCGGGGAGACAACCAGATCCGCCAGCGGAGGAGCTGCGAATGGGCCAGACACCCTGCCCATTGACACCTCCTTTGCCAGTTTCTCCCTGACCACCTCTGGGAACTCATAGGCCGTCTTTAAGTTCCTGTGCACCGTAGACCCCACTACCCTCTCTAACACCGGAATTGGAAACCCCCTCTCCAACCCAGACCATATCAGCCGTGCTGCATCCCAGTCCATGTAATTGTCCAGCCATGTCCCCATGGCCGCCAGCTTAAGCAGGGTTTGGGGCCCTTGACACCAACTCCTGGCTTGGGTGGAGGTTTGACCTGTCCCTGCTCTTTTCGCTTGCCGCACTCGACTCCCGGGTGGGAGCCACTGCAGAACTTGCATATGTGACGAAAGGAACAACTGCTCCCCCGTTTGCATTGCCTATCCTGGAATTTCCAGCACTCCCTACCCCGTTTACTTAGTCACAGCCCCTGCCTCGCCAACCCCTGCCGAACCGGTCCAGGGGAAGGGGAATTCCCCTCCAACCCCAACTTTGACCAGAGGTGCATTTCCTGAGTGCCAAAATGCAGCAAAGGGTTTCCTACCATCTTTCAACGAAAGGCCATGTCGTACTCACTCCATGCCCCTTCCTTAAATCTATTGTGGATATCCTCGATGGTGTCCTCATACTTGAATAAGTTATGCCCCTGCAGGGGCCACCTATCCATGTAACATGCTGCCAGCACCCTGAAGCATTTTAACCATTCCTCATAGGTCTCAGGCCTGTGCATCTTTTTGGGGCCTGTGCCATCCGCTGCCCATTCCTTTGCTCCAAACGCATCCAGGGAGAGCTCAAAAACGTTAACGTATTGCCCTTCCTGGATTTTCTTGATGACCCTCATCTTGAGATGGCCATATAAAGAGTGCACCAGACAGGGATAGGTATCCCCCTGCGCTGCCACCCTACATGTAACCTGCCCTGGCGTGGGCATGAGGCCCCCAGGCCCCAATGCCCCTACCATGCTCTCCCCTAAAAATAGAGCTCCAGTCTTAGCCTTCGCCTGCCCAGCCACCCTTTTTTTAATCCACCTGAACATCCTCCTCTGGCCCTTACCCACTAGCTCTAAGTTTTCCCCACTATCTGAGTCTGACCCACTAGCGGATGACCCTGTGTCAGCGTATGTAATGTCAAGTGTGTGGTACTCACAGTTCACAGTTAGCTGCTGCCGCATGGGGCCTTGTGCAGCCACCTCCCCTCCAGTACCCTGGGCCTGGCTCCTACATGCTGGCACCCCTTCCCCTGCCTGCCTTCCCTTATGAAATCTTCTAATGGGGGGTCTTTTGGGGGGTTGGGGGTACCACATTATCTGAAACATGATCTTCTCTTCCTCCAGCAGGTTCCTTCTTCCTCGCCGTCAGCTCCACCACTTCACGAAACCTCTTCGGTGGCATCACCTTCCTCCTGGCTCTCTCCATTATCCAAACTCTGCCTAGTACACAAAAGAAACTTTCTCCTTGAAGTCTGGAACAGGAAGAGGCCGGTCTCACTGCTGCAGGACCCTATAAAGGTAAGCACAAACACCGCCTCCACACCTGCAACATTGTAACAAACACACTGCAGCAATATCCAGAATTCAAGTTGTTAAGCACTTAATGTCGTTCCTGACCCACTAGAGGGCCCTCCACTATCATACTTTGTGTATGACCCTGGCTTTGGCTGATTGATTTCCTGGTTCCTGACTCAGGCTATTGTTCCTGTTGTTCCTGCTCTCTTTGTTTCCTGACCCGGTTCAGCTGACTACCTATTTTGGCATCTGACCTCTGGCTTGGTATTGACTACATTCTGGATTTCCCTATTGTTGTTTATTATTTTGTTTTTTGCTATTTTTTCAATAAACAGTATTTATTTTTTACCTGCACTTTCCATCTGGTTTCTTGGTTCCTTGACACTACATCATCCAACATGGAAATTATTATTATTATCATTTATTTATAGCAGCAACATTTTACACAGTGCTATACAAAGGTTCATTACAATAATAATGGTACAATACAATAAAAAACTTACAATAAGTCTTTATGTAAGACTACACAATGTACATTACTACAATTACATTAACAGATGTAAGCAAAAGGAGAGGAGTACCCTGTCCTTGGGCACAATTAGTCGTAGATGCACTTTTTATACAAAGAGAGGCTCTCAAGCTTAAAATCTAAAGTAGAAAAAATGTATGACACAGCAGTATAGAAGAAAGAATTACATTACTATAACAATTGTTTTGTTTTACTTGAGGACGTATGATAGCAGGAGGAAGGGTAGAATACAAAGCAGTTATGTAATATCTTATAGTGTACTAGTACTAAAGCCCGTTCACACAGGCCATTTTTTGCAGTACAGTGGTCCCACCCCTTGCGTTCTCTCCCTCCCACTCTCTTTTGCTTTCTCTTTCTCCCCCCTCTCTTTTGCGCTCTCTCTCTCCCCCCCCCTCTTTTGAGCTCTCTCTCTCCCCCCTCTCTTTTTCACTCTCTTTCCCCCCTCTCTTTTGCACTCTCTCTCTCCCCCCTCTTTTGCGCTCTCTCTCCCTCTCTCTCCTTCTCTATCTCCCCTCTCTCTCTATCTCCCCTCTCTCTTTCTCTCTCTCCCCTCTCCCTCTCTCTCTCCATCTCCTCTCTCTCTCTCCCCCTCTCTCTCTCCCCCTCTCTATCTCCCCCTCTCTCTCTCTCTATCTCCCCTCTCTCTCTCCCCCCTCTCTCTCTCTCCCCTATCTCTCTCTCCCCTATCTCTCTCTCCCCTCTCTCTCTCTCCCCTCTCTCTCTCCCCTCTCTCTCTCTCTCTCCCCTCTCTCTCACTCCCCCTCTCTCCCCTCTCTCTCGCTCCCCTCTCTCTCTCCCCTCTCTCTCGCTCCCCTCTCTCTCTCGCCGCTCTCTCAACCTCTCTCTCTCTCTCCCCCCTCTCTCTCCTCTCTCTATCTCCCCCCTCTGTCTCCCTCTCTCCCCTCTCTCTCTCTCTCTCTCTCTCTCTCTCCCCTCTCTCTCTCTCTTTCACCTCTCTCAACCTCTCTCCCTCTCCCACCTCTCTCTCTCCTCTCTCTATCTCCCCCCTCTGTCTCTCTCTCTCCCCTCTCTCTCTCCCCTCTCTCTCTCTCTCTCTCTCTCTCTCTCTCCCCCTCTCTCTCCCCTCTCTCTCTCAACTCTCTCTCTCTCTCTATCTATCTATCTCTCTCCCCTCTCTCTCTCTCCACCCTCTCTCTCTCTCTCTCTCTCCCCTCTCTCTCTCTATCTTCCCCTCTCTCTCTCTATCTCCTCTCTCTCTCTCTCTCTCTCTCTCTCTCTCTCCTCTCTCTCCTCTCTCTCCCCCCTCTCTCTCTCTCTTCTCTCTCTCCCCTCTCTCTCTCTCTCTCCTCTCTCTCCATCTCCCCCCTCTTTCTCTCTCTCCTTAAGAGAGTCTACACAATGTACATTACTACAATTACATTAACAGATGTAAGCAAAAGGAGAGGAGTACCCTGTCCTTGGGCACAATTAGTCGTAGATGCACTTTTTATACAAAGAGAGGCTCTCAAGCTTAAAATCTAAAGTAGAAAAAATGTATGACACAGCAGTATAGAAGAAAGAATTACATTACTATAACAATTGTTTTGTTTTACTTGAGGACGTATGATAGCAGGAGGAAGGGTAGAATACAAAGCAGTTATGTAATATCTTATAGTGTACTAGTACTAAAGCCCGTTCACACAGGCCATTTTTTGCAGTACAGTGGTCCCACCCCTTGCGTTCTCTCCCTCCCACTCTCTTTTGCTTTCTCTTTCTCCCCCCTCTCTTTTGCGCTCTATCTCTCCCCCCCCTCTTTTGAGCTCTCTCTCTCCCCCCTCTCTTTTTCACTCTCTTTCCCCCCTCTCTTTTGCACTCTCTCTCTCCCCCCTCTTTTGCGCTCTCTCTCTCCCTCTCTCTCCCTCTCTATCTCCCCTCTCTCTATCTCCCCTCTCTCTTTCTCTCTCTCCCCTCTCCCTCTCTCTCTCCATCTCCCCTCTCTCTCTCCCCCTCTCTCTCTCCCCCTCTCTAT